>NC_138778.1:229735166-230282666 GCF_965119305.1 Pelophylax lessonae | reverse complement strand
GCGCAGGTCTGTTTTGGTTAAGTACCAATTGTTTTGCGTATATTGTTTTGGTTACACTTGTCCTGTATAGTTGTTTTTTGGTATCAGAGATGTATAGTAACTAAGTAGAACTACTTCACTACTGTACTTAAGTACGGAAAGGCGGTATCTGTACTTTCCTAGATAATAATTTTTTTTTCTCCTACTTCCACTTTTACTTCACTACAATTTTTCGATGATTTCAATACTTCTACTCCGATATTTTTTTTTTGTGCTGCATAGTTACTCATTACTATTATAAAAATTACCACTGCCAGAACAGTAGATGGAAGTTTCATGAAGCTCAAAACATGTGTATTATCAGCGCATACGAAAATAAAAGCTACTGTATGTATAAATAAAAGCTGCATTTGAAATAATAAAAAACAATATGATGTTCAAACTTCTGACTTCCTTCTTTAATAACTACATAACACAGTACTTGTACTTTGACTTTCAGTACTTGAGTAGCAAATTTTTAAAAAAAACTACTTGCAATACTTAAGTACAAAAAATGTTGAATACTTTAGTACTTCTACTCAAGTCACTTTTTGATCGAGCACTTCCACTTCTACTCAAGTCACTTTTTCATCGAGCACTTGTATTTTTACTCAAGTATGGGTTTCGAGTACTTTATACAACTCTGTATGGTATGCACTTTTAAGAAAAGGATTAACAGAATGATTAACCGCTTGCCGCTTGCCCGCCGCATATATACTGCGGCAGGCTGGCTCGGCTGCACGAATCGACGTATAGGTACGTCCGTTCACGGGAGCGATGCTGGGGGTGAGTGCCTGCTCCCACTAGGCAGCGGGGATGCTGATCCATGGGACCACCGGCCGCCATTGCCGCCGGGCACCTGGGATGGCTCCCCGCTGAGAGAGAAGGACGGTCAGTTGTAAACACAGCCGACCGTTCTTCTCTCTGGAATGATCACAGAGCTCATGTGATCCTTCTATATAGGAACACAGGTCTCTATGATCATTTCACAGGTCCCTCCCCCTACACAGTTAGAAACACCCCCTAGGCTCACAATTAACCCTTTTAACACCTCTAGGTTAACCCCTTCCCTGCCAGTGTCATTATTACAGTTACAGTGCATATTTTTAGCACTGATTACTGTAGTAACGTCACTGGTCCCCCCAGTGACAAAGTGTTAAAAATGTCAGTTAGGGGTCCAAAATGTCCGCCGCAATGTCGCAGTCCCGCTAAAACTAGTAAAAAAATAAATAAATAAAAATGACATAAATCTTTCCCCTAGTTTGTAGACGATAACTTTTGCGCAAACCAATCAATATACATTTATTGTGATTTTTTTTTACCAAAAAATATGTAGCAGAATACATATTGGCCTAAAAGGATGAAAAAATGTGATTTTTATTTATTTGTTTATTTTTTTTTTGGGAATGTTATATAGCAGGACGTGAAAAAATATAATTTTTTTCAGAATTGTCGCTCTTTTTTTGTTTATAGCGCAAAAAAAATAGAAAAAAATCGCAGAGGTGATCAAACACCACCAAAAGAAAGCTCTGTTTGTGGGGGAAAAAAGGACATCAATTTTATTTGGGTACAGCGTCGTGGCAAAATTGTCCGTTATAGTAACGCAGTGCCGAATCGCAAAAAATGGCCTGGTCATTAAGGGGGTAAAACCTTCCGGTCCAGAACTGGTTAAAAACGCTGATGATCAGGCTTTGATAAGCCCTTTGCCTAAGTGATTTAATAGGATTTATCATATTCATGATAAAAGAGGGGATTAAAATGTCAATGGTATTTTCATGCTGTATATTCTTCTCTATGATTCCTGCAATTATGCCTGATTTATAGTCATAACATCTTGTTTGTTCGGCTAAGTCTGACTCTGCAGAAATAGTTACACATAAGAGCATCTTGATTGGTAAAATTTGTTATGGGAACAGTTAAAACTTGTGTAGTATGCCAAAAAGTATCATGTGATCGTGAGTCATACTGAATCCAAGCCCCTTATTACGAAATTCATTTTTCTGTTGTTCTAACTGTATATATGCTCGGGACATTTCCTGAAATAAACAAACATGCTTTGACTCTACTCTACTGTGTGTCTCTGTGTATTCCCGAGTATTCGTAGGGAGCCCATCTAGCCATCTGGTTTAAAAGTCCCTTACAATTACTACTGAGCAGGGGGCACTTACTACTGGGCAGAGGGGTAATACTTAGTTGGGGGGCGGGTATTCCTACTGAATGGAAGATGAGGAGGAATGTGCTACTGAGTCAGGGGTGGGGAAGGAGGGAAATGTACTATTGAGTGGAGGGTATTACTCAGCGGGGGGGGTTGTTACTACTACTACTACTGTGTGTGGGGGGATAATGTACCACTGAGTGGATTGGTTCTACTGAGCAGTGAAACCACTGAGTGGAGGATCTGCTGAGCCAGGAAACTGCAGAGCAGGGGATCTACTGAAATGGGGGGGGGGTGCTACTGAGCTGGGAAACTGCTGAGTGGGGGATCTAGTGAAATGGGGGTGCTACTGAGCTGGGAAACTGCTGAGTGGGGGATCTACTGAAATGGGGGGGGGGGGTGCTACTGAGCTTGGAAACTGCTGAGTGGGGGATCTACTGAAATGGGGGGGGGTGCTACTGAGCTTGGAAACTGCTGAGTGGGGGATCTACTGAAATGGGGGGTGCTACTGAGCTGGGAAACTGCTGAGTGGGGGATCTACTGAAATGGGGGGTGCTACCTTAGCTGGGAAACTGCTGAGTGGGGGGATCTACTGAAATGGGGGGTGCTACTGAGCTGGGAAACTGCTGAGTGGGGGATCTACTGCAATGGGGGGGTGCTACTGAGCTGGGAAACTGCTGAGTGGGGGATCTACTGAAATGGGGGGGGGGTGCTACTGAGCTGGGAAACTGCTGAGTGGGGGATCTACTGAAATGGGGGGTGCTACTGAGCTGGGAAACTGCTGAGTGGGGGATCTACTGAAATGGGGGGTGCTACCTTAGCTGGGAAACTGCTGAGTGGGGGATCTACTGAAATGGGGGGTGCTACTGATCTGGGAAACTGCAGCGCGGGGGATCTACTGAAATGGGGGCAGCTACTGATCTGGGAAACTGCAGCGCAGGGGATCTACTGAAATGGGGGGTGCTACTGAGCTGGGAAACTGCTGAGTGGGGGATCTACTGAAATGGGGGGTGCTACTGAGCTGGGAAACTGCTGAGTGGGGGATCTACTGAAATTGGGGGTGCTACTGAGCTGGGAAACTGCTGAGTGGGGGATCTACTGAAATGGGGGGTGCTACCTTAGCTGGGAAACTGCTGAGTGGGGGATCTACTGAAATGGGGGGTGCTACTGAGCTGGGAAACTGCTGAGTGGGAGATCTACTGAAATGGGGGGTGCTACTGATCTGGGAAACTGCTGAGTGGGGGATCTACTGCAATGGGGGGTGCTACTGAGCTGGGAAACTGCTGAGTGGGGGATCTACTGAAATGGGGGGGTGCTACTGAGCTGGGAAACTGCTGAGTGGTGGATCTACTGAAATGGGGGGTGCTACTGATCTGGGAAACTGCAGCGCAGGGGATCTACTGAAATGGGGGGTGCTACTGAGCTGCGGAAACTGATGAGCTGGGGATCTGCTGAGCCATCATAACCACCAATATAAAAATTTTTTTTAAAAAACACCAGATACCACCCCAATACCTAACCATGCCTCAAATCTGGTGACATTCTCATCATCGCTTGCCATACGCCATCACTTCCCTTTTGAAACAAATAGAAAACCAACACAGGTGAATTTGTGTACAACCAAGCTTCCTTGCACCAACAACTTGCTGGTGAGGTTACTTGTTGGCCCCAACTCTTGCTGACACAAAGCTTTGCCAATAGCAATAATACTCAATGCCTCTGTTGCTACCTGGCACTGTTGGTATTTCTGGCTGGTTGATGCTTACGCCCGCACACAGAAGCAAATGGTGTTACTACACAGCTGCTCTGTACAAACAGGAACTGGCTGAAGTTGTCCTGTCCTAGTCCTTTATTATTTTGCAGTGCATTCTGGGATACAGGAACCTCCACTGCCTCTTCTCAGCAACCAGCTAACACTTTATAAATGTATAATGTTACCCCCGCAGGAGCCACTTGATATGATGGGTCCCCTGTTCTCTGCCAAGACTTTTTAAACCGTTTCGTCCCTTCTGACCCACCCGGTTCTGTATAACTGAAAGATGCTCACATTTGTATGACTTAAATGTTAGTATACTACTGCACTGCATTATCATCCAAGAAATAGGTCACAGCGATAGGTAAAGTAAGTATATTATAGCAAGACAGGATAAACACAATACACAAACCCATAAACGGGACAGAGAATATGTTAGGATGCGTTAGACTAACTGACGGGGGGTACTAGCCTCAGCTATTGCAATTGACTTTAAGTGGTTGTAAAGGCAGAAGGTGCATTCTATGCATAAGGATATAAAGCCTTCTGTGTGCAGCAGCCCCCCTCATACTTACCTTAGCCCCCTCTCAATCCAGCGATTTCCACAAATGCCTTGGTCATCACAGTAGTTACAAAAAAAAAAAAAAAAACGAGACTTTACAATCACTTTAAACCATCATCTGTAAAAAGCATCAATGGCATAAAGAAAAGTCTCAATATAATTCTTGGTAATAACTTCAAAAAGTGTTTTCAAGTACACTCCTTGCATACACCCCTAGGAGTGGGTGGATGTACACGTTCCTGAGAGGGGTGCCCCTGGGGATGGCTGCAAAGTACCTGGTGCATGGTTCACCCAAGTTAAGCTGGCAAACGTTGGGGCCCGTTTGTACTGTGGTGCTGGTGTTGTTGTCTCTTTACTGTATGCAGGGGATGACCTTTGGACCACTAAAAAAGGGCAGTCTCTACTGGCAATAACTGCTGGAAGCAAGGGGTTAAGCACAGCTGGCTCCAGGTGGCCCAAGTGGGAGCGGGTACCTGTCAAGTTTAGGTACCCACTACCCCCCCCCCCCCAAAAAAAAAATAATGACATGCCAAATGTGGCATGTCATGGGGTCAAGAGGTCTTAAAGTGGAAGTTCCATTTTTGGGTGGAACTCCGCTTTAAAGCGGAGTTCCGGCCTCGGGGGTGAAATTTAGATAAAAATACCCCCGGGGCAGTCAGGGATAGTGCATTCCACAATGGATAGCCTCTGAACTGTCCCGGGTCGCACTTACCTTTTAGAAGAAATACTTACCAAGAAAATTTCTTCTCTAGCGCTGCCACCTCAGGTGTGGGCAACTGAAGCCAGCACGTCCTCTTCTGCGTCCTCTTCTGTGTCCTCTTCGTGGACGTCAGAGTCCCAGAATGCGCCTGCACCGGCCCCGCTCGTCACTTTCGGTGCAGGCGCGGCATCCCTCCACAGCTTCTGGGCAGGCCCAGAAGCTGTTTAACAGGGAATGCCGCACCTGCACCGGAAGTGATGAGCTGTGATTAAGGCCCCTTTCACACTAGTGCGACTTGTCCCGCGATTTTGGACCGCAAAATCGCATGACAAGTCGTTTTCCATTATTTTCAATGAGCCCCATTCATATTTGTGCGTATCGCACCGACTTTAAAGTAGTTCCTGCACTACTTTGGCACGATTTTAATGCGTTTTGCGGTATATAGCCCTGAGCCATTGCTCAAAATCGCGTCAAAATCGCGCTGCATAAGTGTGAAAGGGGCCTCAATACCACCAAAAGAAAGCTCTATCTGTCTCAAAAAATGTTAAAAATGACATATGGGCACCGCGCAATTGTCATTCAAAGAGTGACAGCGCTGAAAGTGAAAAATTGGCCTGGGCAGGAAGGGGATGGCCGGTATTAAAAATGGTTAAAAGGTGAAAAACGGATGAATGTTGGGTGAATGTCAGAAGGAATGTACATTCACTGAGTGATAATAGAACAGTAAAGCACTTTCTCACTTCAGGGCATTGAAGAAGAGATGTAGAATGAATCTTGTTTGATGGAATTTTTGATGGGTGAATCTTTATATAGTGGGTGAAACTTGTTCGAAAAATGAGCAAAAAAAAAAAAACTGCAATAAATAGAGTGAATGTGAAAAACCAAATGTTGGCCAAAAATGGGTAAAACTGCACACCTTAATGAGAAATAAATTCCTTGATTATTTATTCCCTTTATAATTAAAATGTTACAGTTAAAAATCGAAACAAAAAGAAACGAGTGTTATAAAGTACAGAATATCAGGAAAACAGCCAATGATTGGATAAGATCTGATTCACACAAAGTGAAAGTAAGACTGTCAGGGTACAAATAGCTGCCTGCCCTGTGCACACATCACACACTTCTCTCTCCATCCTCAGCTCCCTGAAGAGTCTTCCATCACCATCACTGACCGGTAAGTCCTCCGTGTGCCCCCAAATGTACAATCTTCCCAATTCTTTACAGCTCAGATAAACGTTGCAGCTTTATAAATAAAAAAATAATTGTTCTATTTTATATTTATATTTTATATTTTATATTTATATTTATATTTTTATTGAGCACACTCCACTTTTAGTGCATTATTAATTTTGGATATTTATACTTATATATTTTTTGTATGCACTTGGTCACCTTATTAACCACTTGACCACCGGAGGATTTTGCTGTCTTACGTCCAGGCCACTTTTTGCAATTCGGCGCTGTGCGACTTTAACTGACAATTGCGCGGACGTGCAATGACGTACCCAAATAAAATTTATGTCCTTTTTTTCCCACAAACAGAGATTTATTTTGGTGGTATTTGATCACCTGTGCGCTTTTTACTTTTTGCGCTATAAACAAAAAAAGAGCGTTTATTTTGAAAAAATAACAATATTTTTAACATTTTTTTATATGAAATTCCCCCCCAAAAAAATGTAAAAATCAAATTTTTTTTAAATTTTTGGCCAATTTGTTTTCTGCTACCTATGTTTGGTAAAAAAAATCACAATAAGCGTATTTTGATTGGTTTGCGCAAAAGTTATTGCGTTTACTAACTACGGGAAAGATTTCTGTCATTTTTGGTGTTTTTTTCTTTTTAACGCGTAATGGCGGCGATCTGCGATTTTTTTTGCGGAACTGCGACATTGTGGCGGACAGATCGGACCCTTGACTGACATTTTTGACACTTTTGGGGGTACCAGTGACATTACTACAGTAATCAGTGCTATAAATATGCACTGTTACTGTAAAAATGACACTGGCAGTGAAGGGGTTAATTTTATTGGAGAGGGAGGGGTTAATGTATGCCTGGTGCTTACTGACGTGTGGGGGGGGGAGATGACTATGTGACAGAAGTACAGATCGGATGGTCAGCTATGCTGAACACTCCGATCTGTCAGTCCCTGTCACTTAGGAGATCCGCCTGCTCTGTTTACACAAGCAGGCGGATCTCCTCACTCGATTCCCCGACGATCGGGGAAGAGCGGCGGCGATCGCCGCTACTCCTCCCCTGGCCCGACTCCCGCTGTGACTAAAAACAGCGGGAGCGCGCCTCCGGCGGCGCGCAAGCGCCGCCTACAGGGGGAGGAGTCCAGCGACGTAGGTCTACGTCGCTGGACGGGAACGAGCCACTGTGCCGCAGTAGCAGCACAGTGGCTGGAGTTAAAGTGGTTAATTGACCTTTGCCACTTTTAATTCATTTCTTATTGGTATTGCACTTTATTTTACAACACACTATATTTTAGCCCATTGTATTTTATTCATTGTGCTATTTATTATTTATCTTTGTGTATTTATATATTTTTTAATTCTTTTTATTTCAATATGTGCATAAAAGCGAAAATTCCAAACGTCCTTTCAACAAAGGGACAAAACAATATAAAATAAAAAAATTATACAATATCCAAATAATTATCTGTTTACTTAGTATTCATAATCTCTTTATGCCAAGGTATATCCATTTAGCTTAATTGATCGCCGTTGTCCCGGTGTGCCCCAACCCCTTGCTCCATTGCATTCATAGATTTATTTCCTCATCATACTATGTGCATCCCTCTATATCCTCTTAGTTATCTCCTTATATTCAACCATTGGTTAATGTTGATTGACTCCAATTATCCCAAATTTTATTATATTTCGTTGAGCATCCTCTATGCATATACAATACTTTTTCAAATGGTAAAATCTGATTTACCGCTCTCATCCAGTTCTTAACAACAGGGGGCTTCACTTGAATCCACTTAACTGTGATTGTTTTCCTTGCCATAAACAGCGTTTCTCTAAGCATTATCTTGTGATATCTAGACCATGTTATTTCATCTAATATACCCAGCAAACAGGTTTCTGGGGTCAAAGGTACAGGCATATTCAGGATAATATTTGAATTATTTCCTGCCAGAATCTTGATATCACTGGACAAAACCACATAATATGCATAAAGTCTGCCCGCTTAGCACTGCATCTCAAACATTTATGCGACTTCACCATTCTTGTCTGGTCATGTGTGTCTGCTTCTTCCTTTCTATTAATTGAAATGTTTCTTTTTCTAAAGGGCCAACAGCTGATTCCGGAGATTTTAGCACCGTTACAAGGTCATCTCCACCTGGGAAGGCAAGCATCCCACCTGTACTGCCGTCAGCACATTCCAATTTATGTTTGAAAACCAAGCAGAGGAAACAGAGGAAACAGAGGTAGGTACTTACCAGGATACCAAATTCTGGAATCCAGAGCTGTCAGATGAGATAGAACAATGAGCCCCACTAAGAACAAAGACTCCAAGAAAAGTGAAATGTGACAATTTATTGTACAAAAAAAAATATTTAAATAGACACAAGTTCATGAAAAGTAACAGCTGCACACCAGAGGAATACAAGATACACATACAGAGATACAACATACACATACAGAGATACAACATACACATACAGAGATATAGAGTGTGGGAGATTAGCTCGGTGGTAGGCGTGGATGACCCCTTGGGGGGGTGCGTTTACACAGGGAGATAGCCGAGAAGTAGTTGCAAACAGTTTGGTTTATTCATGCAATTTTCTTCAAACAAGTGCAAGCAGCAAAAACATCCAAAATAAAATAAAACACAAAATAAATCCTTGCCACTGTGGGCGGCTACCTTCTCACATTACAGGAACCTACCTACGGAGTCTGTCTCCAACCTACTGTTGGGCAAACTTTGCTGATCCTACAGCAGACTCTCAATAGTCCATGTTTTTTCTTCACACAACAAATGTCCATTGAACATGTCCCTTTTCCTCTTCACATTGAACATGTCCCTTTGCTTTTCTCTTCACATAGAACACAGTGCATTTATTTCTTTCCACATAGAAATAGTCCAAGACCTCACCTTGAGTAGTCTTCAGTCTTAATTAATTTCCCCTTCACACAGGAAATGTCCATTGGTTTCTTTTCACATAGAAATGATCCAAGACCTCACCTTGAGTAGTCTTCACACTTGTTACCCTCCTCAGCTTCACATCGCTTCAGGAGGTCTTCCCCATGCTCACACAGCTTTCAGGGGGCACACATCTGACTGTCCTTCTCTCCCCATGCCCACACAGTGGCAGGAGACAGCAATCCTTAGACTTCCTTTGGACAAATAATAGAGGCCTTCATTTCCTCATTCTGAAAAGCTGAATGGTTTTCAACTTCCTGCTGGCTATCTCTGCAGCCGACACCCTATAGTAATTGGTGAATTTTCTAAACCAGGTGGAAATGTATCTCCTGTCTGTGACTACATCCACAGATTTACCTGACTTCCTGTCACAAGAGATACAACATTCATGTCACGTACCTGGTAAGAAGAGCCTGGTTTGCAGAGGAAGGTACAATGGTCTGCAAAAATACAAGAAATCAAACTCATGGAGGACCTTATGGTCCCCATCATGGGTACAGAAGAAGCCCTTCATAAAAGGTGGATTAATTGGTTTTTGAGGAATACACCTTTTATTTAGCAGTGAAGAGAGTGAAAATCCAGCACCACAATGTCATGGCATTAAAAACTGATATTTTTATTTAATCCAACACAGTGTTAATTCCGTCGACTAAAACCGACTAAAACGTTTTCGTCGACTAAATTAACACAATTTTAGTCGACTAAAACTAAAACAATTCAGATGACTAAAATACGACTAAAACTAAAATGGCATTTTAGTCAAAAGACTATAACTAAAACTAAATTGAAATTTGCTGGCAAAATTAACACTGGTGCATGCTCAAAGCTTAATACCATAAATAATAACATATTAGATTTTTCACTCCAGGACCAGCAGTATTATATAATGAGTTTGGAAATTGTAGAGAAATGCTTAAATAATGCATTACAAATTACAATTGAACTACACCCATTCGATTATAGATGACTAAAATGAGTTTTAGTCTACTAAAATGTAGGACATTTTAGTCGAATAAAATGTAGGACATTTTAGTCGAATAAAATGTAGGACGTTTTAGTCGACTGAAATGTACTGGAGTTTTAGTCAACTAAATACGACTAAAGCTAAAGCACTTGCAGAAGACTAAAATGGGACTAAAACTAAAATGCCATTTTAGTCCTAAGACTAAGACTAAAAGTAAATTGAAATTTGCTGCCAAAATTAACACTGATCCAACAAACCATAATGACTAAGGTCCATGTAGGAGGCTGAAACAAATCCATTTTTAGGACTTGATTCCTTTTTATGGTGTGATGGGATTTATATGGGTTATGGAATAGCTCTGCCTGGAGGAAACTTTTTTGTTCTTCTATTTAGTGTGTGTTGACTACTGAAGTATGTATCTAATGATATACTCTACATGTATGTCTCCTAACAGGATAGCCACTACCTCACGGGATCACAAGAAGAACTTTAGAAAATTCTGGCGGTAAAATCACAATTTCTGGGAAAATACCTCCTGCCAAATCACCCACAAGAGAACATTTTAAAAACTAAGCAATCTTATAGTTGAAGGTGGACACTGAGAAGAAAACCAACCATGGATGAAAGTGGATCATCCACGGGTCTTGTTAAAATGATTCAAACATATGACAGACCACCTGATGCGTATACTGAAGGCACTTATGTTCGATCAGGAACGTACGCTGTGGGATTAATAGATGATAGTAAAGTTAAGATGCCAAAGGCCAGAGCTTATGCTGAGGCCGGAGTTGGCAGAGCGAGAGCGGAGTTCAGTGTTTTTGATGCTGAAGCTAAAGGGCCCAACGCCTCTGCTGAAGCTGAAGCCAGTGTAGTGAAAGTAGGTGCCATAGTCAGGGCAGAACTTGCAAGTGTCTCTGCCACTGCCGGCCCGATTACAACTAAGCTTGGCTTTGGTTTGGACACTGGGATGACGCTCGGAGTTGATGGCGTTGAGATAAAACTCTTAGGCACCGGGATCAGAGTGGGGACAAATTTCACTATTTCTTTATTCGGCAGTGAGCTTACTATTTGATCCCATAAGGTCTTCTCTCATGTGTCCTCAACTGGAACTCCACACAAAAATCATAATGTCAGGATATCAGTCATATGTATATTACCTCCCTTTACTGCTGAGTACAGATGGCCCACCTCCACCACCATGACAATTAAATAGCTATGGCTTCATTAACCACTTCACCCGGGTTCACGTCATATGACGTCGGGGACTTGAAGTGGAGATATCTGAATTATGGGTGCTGCTGAAGGCATCATTCAATTATCATTTTCTGCTGGCGATTCCCTGCACAGTAAAAAAAAATAATAGCGGCAGTTTCATGGCTGGATTGTTTTTACAGGCGGCGGGATGTGACATCCCCCCCCCCCCCCCACCGCCCTTCAGTGCTTCTCCGGTGCTTCTCTGGTGCCTCTCCGATTTCGTCCATGCGAATAGCGAGCTAGAAAATGAACCCGCCACTGGTGGAAGTTTACCATAGGGCTGACTGAGGACCAGATGGTCCCCAGTCATCTCTAAGACTCTCGGAGGCCAGAAGCGACGTCATGGCGTCAATTCCGGCATCGGCAGATGTAAAAACCGAAAGAAGAGAAATCAGTTTATTTATTTTTTTATCTCAGACTTTCCAGCCTAGAGGAGAAATGTGGGGACTTATAGATTCCAGATCTCTCCATAAAGAGGACCTGTTCCTATTACAAGGGATGTTTACATTCCTTGTAATAGGAATAAAAAGTAATCGAAAAGTAAAAAATGAAATGGAAAGTGTAAAAATTAAAAAAATAAAATAAAATGAACAATAAAAAAATGTAAAGCGCCCCTATCCCCGCGTGCTTGCACAAAGAAGCCAACGCATATGTGCGTTGTGCCTGCATATGTAAACAACATTCAAACCACAGATATGAGGTTATCGCAACGAACGTTAAAAATGCGTGCAATATTTCTAGCGCAAGACCTCCTCTGTATCTCTAAACTGGTCGCCTATGGAGATTTTTAGGTACGGAAGTTTGGTGCCATTTCACGAGTGTGCGCAATTTTAAAGCGTGACATGTTAGGTATCTATTTACTCAGCGTAACATTATCTTTCACATTATACAAAAAAAAAAATCGGGCAAACTTTACTGTTTTGTTTTATTTCTTTTTAATTCATGAAAAATTTTTTTTTCCAAAACGAATTGTGTTTAAAAAATTACTGCCCAAATACTGTGTGACATAAAAAGTTGCAACAACCGCCATTTTATTCCCTAGGGTCTCTGTTAAAAATAAATTAATTAATTTAATATATATATATATATATATATATATATATATATATATATATATATATATATATAATGTTTGGGGGTCCTGAGTAATTTTCTTACAAAAAAAAAAGATTATTTTTACGTATAGGAAAGAAGAGTCAGAATTGGCTTAGGAGGCAAGTGGTTAACTATTTCTCCTTTCCCAGCCTGTGATTGGACAGTGAGGAAGCAGAAGCTCATTGATGACTTCATCCCTGTGTTCCACCCTCCTGGTAACATGTCCAGTGTTAGACCTACAGCAGGAAAGCTCTGATTGGCTCATAGTTTTGGCCCCTCCCTCTCCTAGGATGCATTGAGAATTACATGAGGCTGATGTGAAGATTCGGAAACAAAAGCAAATTGCATGTAAAGCTACATTTATTTTATTTTTTTTTAAATGAATACATAACAGAGACAAAATGGTGTGTTTAAGTACTTGCCCGGAGTTCTGCTTTGGTCTGTAGGAATGGAACATGAATGGAACATGAAGAGTTGATAAAATAACAATATTTTACTGGGGGTTGAATAGCTGCTGTATAGCTGTCCTTATTTACTGCCCCTATAAAATAATAAAAAAAGATTACAATTAGATTATATCTCTGATCTGATACAAAGTTATTGATGTCATCAAATTGAACCAATAAAATGAAAAGAGAAGATGTGTGCTCAGACTTTGTTTGATGTCATTCCTATCTATGGACGAGGAGTCTGTCAGATCACATTGTAGCAGACCTCATCTGCCAATATCCAGGCTTTGTGTATAGAACAGACATCTCCACTGACCCATCAATAAATGATACCACCATGCTTCACATTACCATCCTCCCATATCATATATCTATCCTATCAATTATTACCAGGATCTGATATCATATATCACTCCTATCAATTATTACCATGATCCCATATCATATATCACTCCTATCAATTATTACCATGATCCCGTATCATATATCTCTCCTATCAATTATTACCATGATCCCATATCATATATCTCTCCTATCAATTATTACCATGATCCCATATCATATATCTCTCCTATCAATTATTTCCATGATCCCGTATCATATATCACTCCTATCAATTATTACCATGATCCCATATCATATATCACTCCTATCAATTATTATTATGATCCCATATCATATATCACTCCTATCAATTATTACCATTATCCCATATCATATATCTCTCCTATCAATTATTTCCATGATCCCGTATCATATATCACTCCTATCAATTATTACCATGATCCCATATCATATATCACTCCTATCAATTATTATTATGATCCCATATCATATATCACTCCTATCAATTATTACAATGATCCCATATCATATATCACTCCTATCAATTATTACCATTATCCCATATCATATATCACTCCTATCAATTATTTCCATGATCCCGTATAATATATCTCTCCTATCAATTATTACCATGATCCCATATCATATATCTCTGCTATCAATTATTACCATCATCCCATATCATATATCACTCCTATCAATTATTACCATGATCCCGTATCATATATCACTCCTATCAATTATTACCATGATCCCATATCATATATCACTCCTATCAATTATTACTATGATCCCATATCATATATCTCTCCTATCAATTATTACCATGATCCCATCTCATATATATCTCCGATCAATTATTACCATGATCCCATCTCATATATCACTCCTATTAATTATTTCCATGATCCCATATCATATATCACTCCTATCAATTATTACCAGGATCTGATATCATATATCACTCCTATCAATTATTACCATGATCCCGTATCATATATCTCTCCTATCAATTATTACCATGATCCCATATCATATATCTCTCCTATCAATTATTACCATGATCCCATATCATATATCTCTCCTATCAATTATTACCATGATCCCATATCATATATATCTCCGATCAATTATTACCATGATCCCATATCATATATATCTCCGATCAATTATTACCATGATCCCGTATCATATATCTCTCCTATCAATTATTACCATGATCCCATATCATATATATCTCCGATCAATTATTACCATGATCCCATATCATATATCTCTCCTATCAATTATTACCATGATCCCGTATCATATATCTCTCCTATCAATTATTACCATGATCCCATATCATATATATCTCCGATCAATTATTACCATGATCCCATATCATATATCTCTCCTATCAATTATTACCATGATCCCATATCATATATATCTCCGATCAATTATTACCATGATCCCATATCATATATCACTCCTATCAATTATTATTATGATCCCATATCATATATCTCTCCTATCAATTATTACAATGATCCCATCTCATATATCTCTCCTATCAATTATTACCATGATCCCATATCATATATCACTCCTATCAATTATTACCATGATCCCATATCATATATCACTCCTATCAATTATTACCATGATCCCATATCATATATCACTCCTATCAATTATTACCATGATCCCATATCATATATCACTCCTATCAATTATTACCATGATCCCATATCATATATATCTCCTATCAATTATTACCATCATCCCATATCATATATCACTCCGATCAATTATTACCATCATCCCATATCATACATCACTCCTATCAATTATTACCATGATCCCGTATCATATATCTCTCCTATCAATTATTACCATGATCCCGTATCATATATCTCTCATCAATTATTACCATGATCCCGTATCATATATCTCTCCTATCAATTATTACCATCATCCCATATCATATATCACTCCGATCAATTATTACCATCATCCCATATCATATATCCCTCCTATCAATTATTACCATGATCCCATATCATATATCTCTCCTATCAATTATTACTATGATCCCATATCATATATCACTCCTATCAATTATTACCATGATCCCATATCATATATCACTCCTATCATTATTACTATGATCCCATATCATATATCTCTCCTATCATTATTACCATGATCCAATATCATATATCACTCCTATCAATTATTACCATGATCCCATATCATATATCACTCCTATCATTATTACTATGATCCCATATCATATATCACTCCTATCAATTATTACCATTATCCCATATCATATATCACTCCTATCATTATTACTATGATCCCATATCATATATCACTCCTATCATTATTACCATGATCCAATATCATATATCACTCCTATCAATTATTACCATGATCCCATATCATATATCTCTCATCAATTATTACCATGATCCCATATCATATATCACTCCTATCAATTATTACCATCATCCCATATCATATATCACTCCGATCAATTATTACCATCATCCCATATCATATATCCCTCCTATCAATTATTACCATGATCCCATATCATATATATCTCCTATCAATTATTACCATCATCCCATATCATATATCACTCCGATCAATTATTACCATCATCCCATATCATATATCACTCCGATCAATTATTACCATCATCCCATATCATATATCCCTCCTATCAATTATTACCATGATCCCATATCATATATCTCTCCTATCAATTATTACTATGATCCCATATCATATATCACTCCTATCAATTATTACCATGATCCCATATCATATATCACTCCTATCATTATTACTATGATCCCATCTCATATATCTCTCCTATCATTATTACCATGATCCAATATCATATATCTCTCCTATCAATTATTACCATGATCCCATATCATATATCTCTCATCAATTATTACCATGATCCCATATCATATATCTCTCCTATCAATTATTACCAGGATCTGATATCATATATCACTCCGATCAATTATTACCATCATCCCATATCATATATCCCTCCTATCAATTATTACCATGATCCCATATCATATATCTCTCCTATCAATTATTACTATGATCCCATATCATATATCACTCCTATCAATTATTACCATGATCCCATATCATATATCACTCCTATCATTATTACTATGATCCCATCTCATATATCTCTCCTATCATTATTACCATGATCCAATATCATATATCTCTCCTATCAATTATTACCATGATCCCATATCATATATCTCTCATCAATTATTACCATGATCCCATATCATATATCTCTCCTATCAATTATTACCAGGATCTGATATCATATATCACTCCGATCAATTATTACCATCATCCCATATCATATATCCCTCCTATCAATTATTACCATGATCCCATATCATATATCTCTCCAATCAATTATTACCATGATCCCATATCATATATCACTCCGATCAATTATTACCATTATCCCATATCATATATCACTCCGATCAATTATTACCATTATCCCGTATCATATATCTCTCTGGGACTTCATGCAACTGCTCACTGTTGTTCAGTGATCCAAAGTCCTCTTTTTGGATGAAAGCAAATGTTGCATTTTATTTGGAAATCAAGGTCCCGGAGTCTGGAGGAGGAGTGGAGAGGCACAGAATCCAAGTTGCATGAGGTCCAGTGTGAAGTTTCCCCAGTCAGTGATGATTTGGGGAGCCGTGTCATCTGCTGGTGTTGGCCCACTGTGTTTTATCAATTCCAAAGTCAGCTCAGCCCTCTAGCAGGAAATTCTAGAGCTCTTCATGCTTCCCTCTGCTGACCAGCTTTATGGAGATGCTGATTTCATTTTCCAGCAGGACTTGGCACCGCCCACACTGCCAAAACTACCAATACCTGGTCACATGATCATGGGATCACTGTGCTTGATCGCCTGACCTAAACCCCATAGAGAATCTGTGGGGGATTGTCAATAGGAAGATGAGAGACACCAGACCCAACAATGCAGACGAGCTGAAGGCCGCTATCAAAGCAACCTGGGCTTCCATAACACCTCAGCAGTGCCACAGGCTGATCGCCTCCATGCCAAGCCGCATTGATGCAGCAATTCATGCAAAAGGAGCCCCGACCAAGTACTGAGTGCATCCTATACTGTACATGGACAGACTTCTCACTAAGACAACATTTCTGTATTAAAAATCCTTTTTTATTGGTCTTATGTAATATTCAGATTTTCTGAGATACTGAATTTTGGGGTGTCACTAGCTGGAAGACATAATCATCAAAATTATAAGAAAGAAATCCTTGAAATATCTCACTCTGCGTGTAACGCATCTATATAAAATATATGAGATTACATTTTTTAATTTAATTACTGAAATAAATGAATTTTTTGATGATATTTTAATTTTTTGAGATGCTCCTGTACTGGGTGATCTGTAAATAGTAACCAGGGTCAGTCAGTAGTTAGGGGAGATCAGCGAACGGACTGAGCCTCTGTTCACGCCTAATGCAACTTTGAAATTGCGTTACTTACAGATTGCTGCGTTACAAGCGCAGTGACATCACACTTGTTGTCCATTGTTTGCTTCCTTGGCCCCATAACCGAAGGGGCAGACCTGGGGACTGGGGAGGGGGGGGGGGGGTAAATACTGGAGGCTTTGCTTTTCACATGCAACATACTAAGCAACTAAGCATGGCAGCAATGCTCTGCAGGATTAAATACCAACATGGCATAAAATATTTTTATATATATATATATACACATATATATTTAATTAACCACTTTACCTCCAGTCACATTGCTGCTACTGCAGCAATGTGTCTCGTTATCGTCCAGCGACGTAGACCTACGTCGCTGGACTCCGCCCCTTGTGGGCGGCGTGCGTGCGCCGCCGGAGGCTCGCTCCCGCTGTGTTCAGTCACAGCGGGAGTCGGGCCAGGGGAGGAGAGGCGGTGATCGCCGCCGCTCTTCCCCGATCGTCGGGGAATCTAGTTTGGAGATCCGCCCGCTTGTGTAAACAGAGCGGGCGGATCTCCCAAGTGACAGGCAGGGTCAGATTGCAGGATTCAGCATAGCTCAACCTGCGATCTGTCCCTGTGTCACTCAGTCACCTCCCCCCACACACGTTAGTAAGCACTAGGCATAAATTAACCCCTCCCTCTCCAATAAAGTTAACCCCTTCCCTGCCAGTGTCATTTTTACAGTAACAGTGCATATTTTTAGAACTGATTACTGTAGAAATGTCACTGGTACCCCCAAAAGTGTCAAAAATGTCAGTCAAGGGTCCGATCTGTCCGCCGCAATGTCGCAGTCCCGCAAAAAAAAAATCGCAGATCGCCGCCATTACGCGTTAAAAAAAAAAAACACCAAAAATGACAGAAATCTTTCCCGTAGTTAGTAAACGCAATAACTTTTGCGCAAACCAATCAAAATACGCTTATTGTGATTTTTTTTTACCAAACATAGGTAGCAGAAAACAAATTGGCCAAAAATGTAAAAAAATTTTGATTTTTAAATTTTTTTGGGGGGAATTTCACATAAAAAAATGTAAAAAATATTGTTATTTTTTCAAAATAAACGCTATTTTTTTGTTTATAGCGCAAAAAGTAAAAATTGCACAGGTGATCAAATACCACCAAAAGAAATCTCTATTTGTGGAAAAAAAGGACGTAAATTTCGTTTGGGTACGGCGTCGCATGACCGCGCAATTGTCAGTTAAAGTCGCACAGCGCCGAATCGCAAAAAGTGGTCTGGACGTAAGACAGCAAAATCCTCCGGTGGTAAAGTGGTTAATGTGAGTTAATTTGTTACTTTTTTTGTTTTTATTTGAAGGTCTTCCAATAAGTACATTTGCTCCCCTCCAGCTTCAGTTTGTGTTGTGCCGCCATCTAGTGTCCTGGTTTAGGAAATGCAGCTGTAGTTTCTTTCCAATCCACAGACTGTGGGGGGTGGGGGGGCTCAGGATTTCCAATGATGGGGTCACAAGTAGAGGAATCTAATCAATTGAGCCTCAGAGTAATATAAAATAAAATCCAACCTTTATTGCGGGATCACCCGCAATGATCTTATTGAAAACTGCAAACGTGAAAAATGTCAATCTGTTGAAATGATCGGAGCAGAATAACGTTTCCCAGAGATTTTAGAGATGCCGACACACTTCGGGTCCCAGGCAAGACATATCTCAGCGGGCGTCAGGCAATGTGATCACGACGTGATTGATGGTGCATTTCCATCCTGGCAATTTATTGTTTATTTATTTTAATGAAAGAACTTGTTATATCTCCGTGTGTTTATTTAATTATTTTTTTTTTTTTTTTATGAATGAGTAGAGCTAATTTTTGGAAATAAGTAATTTTCTCCTTCACTGATATGCGCTGATGAGGCGACACTGATAGGCTGCACTGATGGGCACTGATAGGATGAACTGATGGGCACCAATGAGACAGCACTGATGGGCACCGATGAGACAGCACTGATGAGACAGCACTGATGAGACAGCACTGATGAGCACTGATGAGATGGCAATGATGAGGAGGCACTAATACGCAGAACTGATGAGACAGCACGGATAGGCTGCACTGATGAGGCGGCACTAATGGGCACTGATAGGTTACATTGATGAGCACTGATGAGATGGAACTGATGAGGAGGCACTAATATGCAGCACTGATGGGAACTGATGAGACAGCACTGATTGGCACTAATGAGGTGGCACTAATGAGGAAGCACTAATATGCAGCACTGATGGGCACTGATAGGCTGCCTTGATGGGCACTGATAGGATGAACTGATGGGCACTGATGAGACAGCACTGATGAGCACTGATGAGATGGCATGATGAGGAGGCACTAATATGCAGAACTGATGAGACAGCACTGATAGGCTGCACTGATGAGGCGGCACTAATGGGCACTGATAGGCTGCACTTATGTGATGGAAATGATGAGGAGGCACTAATATGCAGCACTGATGGGAACTGATGAGACAGCACTGATTGGCACTAATGAAGTGGCACTAATGAAGAAGCACTAATATGCAGCACTGATGGGCACTGATGAGGCTGCGCTGATGGGCACAGATAGGCAGCGCTGATGGGCACTGAGAGGCAGCACTGATGAGGCTGCACTGATGGGCACTGATGAGGCTGCGCTGATGGGCACAGATAGGCAGCGCTGATGGGCACTGAGAGGCAGCACTGATGAGGCTGCACTGATGGGCACTGATCAGGGGAGGGCTGGCAGCCTTAGGCCTGGGGGGCAAGTCCAGTCAAGTGGCCCATTGAACCATGGAATCAGCTCACTATCTATGCCCACCTTGTTTGGGACTGACAGCTGTATACAGTGTCTGGCCCCTACATTAATCCAGCCCTGAGTGCGGCCTTTTTACTAGTTTTTACCACTTTTCAGAGTGGCCCGGGGGGCAATTGCCACCCTGTCCCCCTTGCCAGTCCTCCCCTGGCACTGATGAGGCTGCACTGATGGGCACTGATGAGGAGGCACTAATAGGCAGCACTGATGGGTACTAATAGGCAGCACTGATGAGGCTGCACTGATGTGCACTGATAGGCTGCAGTGATGGGCGGTGATGTGACTGCACTGATAGGCACTGATGAGACAGCACTGATGAGGAGGCACTAATATGCAGCACTGATGGGCACTGATAGGTAGCACTGATGGGCACTGATTAAACAGCACTATGGGCACTGATAGGCAACACTGATTGGCACATATAAGTGGCACTAATGGGCACGGATAGGCAGCACTGATGGGGAGCACTTACAGTACCTCACAAAAGTAAGTACACCCCTCATATTTTAGTAAATATTTTATTCTATCTTTTCATGTGACAACACTGAAGAAATGACACTTTGCTACAATGTAAAGTAGTGAGTGTACAGCTTGTATAACAGTGTAAATTTGCTGTCCCCTCAAAATAACTCAACACACAGCCATTAATGTCTAAACCGCTGGCAACAAAAGTGAGTACACCCCTAAGTGACAATGTCCAAATTGGGCCCAATTAGCCATTTTCCCTCCCCCAGTGTCATGTGACTCATTAGTGTTACAAGGTCTCAGGTGTGAATGGGGAGCAAGTGTGATAAATTTTGTGTTATCGCTCTCATTCTCTCATACTGGTCACTGGAAGTTCACCATGGCACCTCATGGCAAAGAACTCTCTGAGGATCTGAAAAAAAAGAATTGTTGCTCTACATAAAGATGGCCTAGGCTATAAGAAGATTGCCAAGACCCTGAAACTGAGCTGCAGCACGGTGGCCAAGACCATACAGCGGTTTACCAGGACAGGTTCCACTCAGAACAGGCCTCGCCATGGTCGACCAAAGAAGTTGAGTGCCGTGCTCAGCGTCATATCCAGAGGTTGTCTTTGGGAAATAGATGTATGAGTGCTGCCAGCATTGCTGCAGAGGTTGAAGGGGGGGGGGGGGGTCAGCCTGTCAGTGCTCAGACCATACGCCGCACACTGCATCAAATTGGTCTGCATGGCTGTCATCCCAGAAGGAAGCCTCTTCTAAAGATGATGCACAAGAAAGCCTGCAAACAGTTTGCTGAAGACAAGCAGACTAAGGACATGGATTACTGGAACCATCTCCTGTGGTCTGATGAGACAAAGATAAACTTAGTTGGTTCAGATGGTGTCAGGCGTGTGTGGTGGTAACCAGGTGAGGAGTACAAAGACAAGTGTGTCTTCCTACAGTCAGGCATGGTGGTGGGAGTGTCATGGTCTGGGGCTGCATGAGTGCTGCCGGCACTGGGGAGCTACAGATCATTGAGGGAACCATGAATGCCAACATGTACTGTGACATACTGAAGCAGAGCATGATCCCTTCCCTTCAGAGACTGGGGGGCAGGGCAGTATTCTAATATGATAACGACCCCAAACACCTCCAAGAGGACCACTGCTTGCTAAAGAAGCTGAGGGTAAAGGTGATGGACTGGCCAAGCATGTCTCCAGACCTAAACCCTATTGAGCATCTGTGGGGATCCTCAAACAGAAGGTGGAGGAGCGCAAGGTCTCTAACATCCCCCAGCTCCGTTATGTCGTCATGGAGGAGTGGAAGAGGACTCCAGTGGCAACCTGTGAAGCTCTGGTGAACTCCATGCCCAAGAGGGTTAAGGCAGTGCTGGAAAATAATGGCGGCCACACAAAATATTGACACTTTGGGCCCAATTTGGACATTGTCACTTAGGGGTGTACTCACTTTTGTTGCCAGCGGTTTAGACATTAATGGCTGTGTGTTGAGTTATTTTGAGGGGACAGTAAATTTACACTGTTATACAAGCTGTACACTCACTACTTTACATTGTAGCAAAGTCTCATTTCTTCAGTGTTGTCACATGAAAAGGTACTTTTGTGAGATACTGTATATGCAGCACTCATGGGCACTGATGAGATAGCATTGATGGGCAATAATAGGCACGGATAGGCGGCACTGATAGCCACTGATGAGATAGCATTGATGGGCACTGATGAGGCACTAATATGCAGAACTGATGGGCACTGATAGGTGGCACTGCTGAGCTGCACTGATAGGCACAGATAGGAGCACTGATGGACATGGATTGGTGGCATTAATGGGCACAGATAGGTGGCATTTACTTATTTACAGGTGATCAGCTGTGATTGGGCACACCGATCACATGGGCAAAGAGCCTCGTCATCGATAGATTGATGATGCGCCGTGTCCCAGGGACCTATCATGTCATCCCAAAAAGAGAGAGACGCTGCCCGTCCGTCATTTAATATAGTGGGCGGGAGGGGATTAATTTTTTTCTTTTTATCACTTTTATTTATTTTACGAGAGATCGGGGGGGGGGGTCACAAAGACCCCAAATCTCCTTTTGAACCTTTAAAGAAAAAAAAAAAAAAAGTTGATCTTTTGCTTTAAAAAAAAAAAAATGATTGACTTCCACCCTGGACTGGAATGCAATCCTCGAAGGCCACAGAGGTGATCAAAGAGTAGATTTGTGAATGGGAGTGACTTTATAATTATCAATCAGCTGCTGCACCTGCAGGGCTGTAATGAGGAAAGTGGCAGGGTCTGCATCCCTGCAGATGTGACTTTCCCTGAAAGTGACATTTTTGTTGCTCAAAATCTGACTTGTATCTTAGTGCAGACTTCTGGGGAAATCAGTGAGCCAATCACATAAGCAGGAAATGACATTTCTGGGGGGCGCTCTGTATACTATCTGTGTACACAGCGCCTCCAGGTGGCCATATTGCATTTTACAGAAAATGACAGCGGCTGCAGATTGGAAAGGAAACGTAATTTCTAAAAACATTCAATTACAATATGAATTGTGTAACCATTCTATATAGAGATTCATTTTTTTAAATTGCTATAAAAGTGGAGTTAACCTTTAACAACCAACAGCAGGAAGCGGTTATGTATAACAGAGGAAGTGATATATCATTGGAGGGGTCACTGGGCAGCCATATTATGGGGGGGGGGGGGGGGCTGGAATGAGGAGATCCTCACCAATCAGGAATGAGCATTGCTGCCATGGTAGAGATTCCTCATCCTATAAGGCAGAGAAGTGTAAGCTCAGCTGCCAAGGATTTGCTGGCTGTCCCTGGAGGTGATTGGTGGTCACATGAAGCCAGCAGTACTGAGGGGAGCTGAGCTCAGGGTGATGCTGCAGTCAGTTGTATTGTGGACAGTGGTGGAGTCTGCAGTCAGCTGAGGAGGAGGGGCGGAACCATCGAGACGGCTTTGTTGTTCCCGGCGGAGGGAGGAAGGCGGTGCACACCGGAAGTGCCATCCATGTGCGGGTTTGGAGGGCAAAGTGAAGATGGCGGCCCGGCTGTCAGTGCTGCTCCGAGTCTGGGGACCGGGGGGAGGCGCTGTGTGCTGCTGGAGGGTGAGACCACCTACCTACCCCCCTCTCCTACCACCTACCTACGTCCCCTCCCCATACCACCCACCCCTCCCCCAATACTACCTCCCTCCCTGTACCCTGAGACCACCTACCTACCCAACCCCCATACTTGGGAGAGGTGGAGATACCCCCAATACTTACCTGCTTCAGTATACCTACCCCTTCAGTTTTCTCTGCTTCAGGGTAAGAAACCTCAAATACCCCCCCCCCCCCCCCATAGTACAAATCTCCTCCATAGTACCTACCTCCTCCACTATATCTACCTACCCCCATATGCTTCTCCACTGTACATATATACTCTCACAGTACCTACATACCCAGCTACTTACCTCACAGTACCCCCAGTCTACCTACCTCATCCCCCAATAATATTCCTTGCTGGAGGGTAAGAAACCTAAAAAGCCTACCTACCCTCCATGGTACTAATTCCCTCCACAGTACCTACCTACTCTATATAGAATCTACTTATCTGTACCCTGATGAGGGTTGAGACAACTCTAATACCCACCTACCTACCTCCTCCACTCTACCTACCTATACCCATGTGCTTCTCCTCCACAGTACCTACAGACCCACATTCCTACACATAATACCTACCTACCCCCCCCACGTACCTACCTCCTCACCCCCCCCCCCATGTACCTACCTCCTCACCCCCCCCCCCATGTACCTACCTCCTCACCCCCCCCCCCCATGTACCTACCTCCTCACCCCCCCCCCATGTACCTACCTCCTCACCCCCCCCCATGTACCTACCTCCTCACCCCCCCCCATGTACCTACCTCCTCACCCCCCCATGTACCTACCTCCTCAGCCCCCCCCCATGTACCTACCTCCTCACCCCCCCCCCATGTACCTACCTCCTCCCCCCCCCCCCCCACGTACCTACCTCCTCACCCCCCCCCCCACGTACCTACCTCCTCACCCCCCCCCCCACGTACCTACCTCCTCACCCCCCCCCACGTACCTACCTCCTCACCCCCCCCCACGTACCTACCTCCTCACCCCCCCCACGTACCTACCTCCTCACCCCCCCCCCCCCCACGTACCTACCTCCTCACCCCCCCCCACGTACCTACCTCCTCACCCCCCCCACGTACCTACCTCCTCACCCCCCCCCATATACCTACCTCCTCACCCCCCCCCATGTACCTACCTCCTCACCCCCCCCCCCATGTACCTACCTCCTCACCCCCCCCCCCATGTACCTACCTCCTCACCCCCCCCCCCATGTACCTACCTCCTCACCCCCCCCCCCATGTACCTACCTCCTCACCCCCCCCCCATGTACCTACCTCCTCACCCCCCCCCCATGTACCTACCTCCTCACCCCCCCCCCATGTACCTACCTCCTCACCCCCCCCCCATGTACCTACCTCCTCACCCCCCCCCATGTACCTACCTCCTCACCCCCCCCCCATGTACCTACCTCCTCACCCCCCCCCCCATGTACCTACCTCCTCACCCCCCCCCCATGTACCTACCTCCTCACCCCCCCCCCATGTACCTACCTCCTCACCCCCCCCCCCCCACGTACCTACCTCCTCACCCCCCACGTACCTACCTCCTCACCCCCCCCCCCCCCACGTACCTACCTCCTCACCCACCCCCCCCCCCCACGTACCTACCTCCTCACCCCCCCCCCCATGTACCTACCTCCTCACCCCCCCCCATGTACCTACCTCCTCACCCCCCCCATGTCCTACCTCCTCACCCCCCCATGTACCTACCTCTCACCCCCCCATGTACCTACCTCCTCACCCCCCCCATGTACCTTACCTCCTCACCCCCCCCCATGTACCTACCTCCTCACCCCCCCCCCATGTACCTACCTCCTCACCCCCCCCCCATGTACCTACCTCCTCACCCCCCCCCCCCCATGTACCTACCTCCTCACCCCCCCCCATGTACCTACCTCCTCACCCCCCCATGTACCTACCTCCTCACCCCCCCCCATGTACCTACCTCCTCACCCCCCCCCATGTACCTACCTCCTCACCCCCCCCCCCCATGTACCTACCTCCTCACCCCCCCCCCCATGTACCTACCTCCTCACCCCCCCCCATGTACCTACCTCCTCACCCCCCCCCCCATGTACCTACCTCCTCACCCCCCCCCCCCCCATGTACCTACCTCCTCACCCCCCCCCCATGTACCTACCTCCTCACCCCCCCCCATGTACCTACCTCCTCACCCCCCCCCCCATGTACCTACCTCCTCACCCCCCCCCCATGTACCTACCTCCTCACCCCCCCCCCATGTACCTACCTCCTCACCCCCCCCATGTACCTACCTCCTCACCCCCCCCCCATGTACCTACCTCCTCACCCCCCCCCCCCCATGTACCTACCTCCTCACCCCCCCCCCCATGTACCTACCTCCTCACCCCCCCCCCCATGTACCTACCTCCTCACCCCCCCCCCCCCATTACCTACCTCCTCACCCCCCCCCCATGTACCTACCTCCTCCCCCCCCCCCCCCCCCCTTTACCTACCTCCTCACCCCCCCATGTACCTACCTCCTCACCCCCCCCCCATGTACCTACCTCCTCACCCCCCCCCCATGTACCTACCTCCTCACCCCCCCCCCCATGTACCTACCTCCTCACCCCCCCCCATGTACCTACCTCCTCACCCCCCCCCATGTACCTACCTCCTCACCCCCCCCATGTACCTACCTCCTCACCCCCCCCCCATGTACCTACCTCCTCACCCCCCCCCCATGTACCTACCTCCTCACCCCCCCCCCCATGTACCTACCTCCTCACCCCCCCCATGTACCTACCTCCTCACCCCCCCCCCCCCATGTACCTACCTCCTCACCCCCCCCCCCCCATGTACCTACCTCCTCACCCCCCCCCCCCCCCATGTACCTACCTCCTCACCCCCCCCCCCATGTACCTACCTCCTCACCCCCCCCCATGTACCTACCTCCTCACCCCCCCCATGTACCTACCTCCTCACCCCCCCCCCCATGTACCTACCTCCTCACCCCCCCCCCCCCCATGTACCTACCTCCTCACCCCCCCCCACCCATGTACCTACCTCCTCACCCCCCCCCCCCATGTACCTACCTCCTCACCCCCCTCCCCCATGTACCTACCTCCTCACCCCCCCCCCCATGTACCTACCTCCTCACCCCCCCTCCCCCATGTACCTACCTCCTCACCCCCCCTCCCCCATGTACCTACCTCCTCACCCCCCCCTCCCCCATGTACCTACCTCCTCACCCCCCTCCCTTGTACTCCTTTCTAGGGAGTAAGGAAACCTCAAATACTTACCCTCCATTGTACCGATCTCCTCCCCAGTACCTACCTATTCCCTATAGAACCCTCTTATCTCTACCCTGCTGGGGGGGGTGGGGAGAGTTTGAATGTGACTCCCTTATTCTGAACACAGCTACATCCCCAGGTATAAGAGGGTGTGCACACTTATGCAACCAGATTATCTTAGTTTTTTTTATTTTTACTTTGTTTTTCAACGAAGTTTTACAGATTATAGGAAATGGGCGGAAAAAGTTCTGAAATTAATTATCTTTGTCTCATTTTTTTTATCACAGAAATCTGACATTGGGGTGTGTAGACTTTTTATATCCCCTGTATATACTTCTCCCTACCCCCCCCCCCTATACTCACCCAACCTCCCTACTGTACCTACCTGTACCCCCATATGGAGGGTAAGAGAATCCAGATACCTACCCTAATCTCTAACCCCCCCCCGTACTCACCTGCACCCATGCTGGAGTATGAGGAGCACTAAATACCTTTCCACTCCCTTCAATGTACTTTCCTCCTTGCACCTGCAGTACTTCCCTGTACCCTGAGGAAGGGTGACACTCTGCTCTCCTCCTCCTGACACACAGCGGGGTGCAGCCGAGTCCCGGCACTGCGCTGTCTCAGGGCTTTGTTTTCATTCTTGGCGGAGCCTGAAGGGTTTGATTCCCCCCCCCCCCCCCCCCATAAAGTCCTATTGTTGTCTCTGTCCCTGCCGTGGAAGGTTCCTCTCCCCACCAATAAAAAACTGACTGTTGTCACCAACACAGGAAGTGAGGGATAAACAGAAAGGGGGGAGGGGGGGTCACCTGTTCTGGGGACAATTGTCTGATGAGGGATTTCCTTTAACTTCCTTTTTTGGGGGACAACCATCACTTTTTGGATTTCTTTCAAAATTGTCCCAATGACCCCCCCCCCCCCCATGGACCGGGGGATGACTCACAGACCGCATTACCCCCACCCCAGGTGATCTTCCTCTATACCCTCCCCCCTCCCTGTGACCCCCCCCCCCCCCATGTGGTCAATGTAGTGAATGTGTTGCTGATGATCCAATTGTCTCATTTTTCCAGATCTCCACCAATCACCTGAAACGCTCTGGGAGCCCCCGCCTGCTGAGCACTCTCCCCCCACCCCCGCCTAGACATGAGGGGGATCCCTCCAAATCTGGGGTAAGTCTGTCTGCACACTAACACTGCCGGCATTGTTCTCTTCTGTTCCCTGACTGCAACAAATGTATAAATGCCCGTCCTTATCCGCCGCCCCGCTGCTGTCTGTCCTCCGCTGCTCCCCCCACCTCCGCCGCCCCGCTGCTGTCTGTCCTCCGCTGCTCCCCCCCCCCCCAATGCAGTCTGTCCTCCGCTGCTCCCCCCCCCCCGTTGCAGTCTGTCCTCCGCTGCTCCCCCCACCTCTGCCGCCGCGCTGCTGTCTGTCCTCCGCTGCTCCCCCCGCTGCTGCGCTGCTGTCTGTCCTCCGCTGCTCCCCCCCCCCCCCCGCTGCAGTCTGTCCTCCACTGCTCCCCCCGCTGCCGCGCTGCTGTCGGTCCTCCGCTGCTCCCCCCCCCCCCCCGCTGCTGTCTGTCCTCCACTGCTCCTCCTGCTGCCGCGCTGCTGTCTGTCCTCCGCTGCTCCCCCCCCCCCCCAATGCAGTCTGTCCTCCGCTGCTCCCCCCCAATGCAGTCTGTCCTCCGCTGCTCCCCCCCAATGCAGTCTGTCCTCCGCTGCTCCCCCCCAATGCAGTCTGTCCTGCGCTGCTCCCCCCCCCCCCGTTGCAGTCTGTCCTCCGCTGCTCCCCCCACCTCCTCCGCCGCGCTGCTGTCTGTCCTCCTCCGCCGCCGCGCTGCTGTCTGTCCTCTGCTGCTGCCCCCCGCTGCCGCGCTGCTGTCTGTCCTCCGCTGCTCCCCCCCGGTGCAGTCTGTCCTCCGCTGCTCCCTCCGCCGCCGCGCTGCTGTCTGTCCTCCGCTGCTCCCCCCGCTGCCGCGCTGCTGTCTGTCCTCTCTCCCCCTTCCCTCACTGCCCCCCCCCTCCCCCGGTGTTCCTGTCTGCAGTCTTCTAATACATTGTGGTGTTGGTGGTCGAAGTTTTCCGGGTGGTGGCTATTGTTTTGCTCTTTGTGATATTTCTTTTTTTCCTGTGTCAGTAGCCGGTCACCTGGAAGTCTCTGGCGATCACGGTCGCTCTGGGCGGAGTTGTGTTGGCGGGGATGAAGTATTTGAAGAAAGAGAAAGAGGAGAGTAAGTTCTGTTCTATATGATCCTCATCCATTGGTGATAGGGGGCGCTCTATCTGGGGTGTGAAATATCCGCCTCTATGGTAATTTGGCTGTTATATACAGGAAGTGTTAGCCGTATGGTGTGTATGAAATATGAACTTCCTGTATTAATTTACCGCCCCCCCTTCCCCATTTCAGAGATCGAGAAGGAGAGGACCAGGTCTATGGGGAAGCCATTACTGGGCGGACCCTTCTCATTAATCGACCACACCGGTTTACCGAAGAGCGACCAGCATTTCCTGGGTCAGTGGGTCCTGCTGTACTTCGGCTTCACCCACTGTCCCGACATCTGTCCGGAGGAGATCGAGAAGATGATTGAGGCGGTGGATACAATCGGTAATATGTGACAAACCAGACGGACATCTAAATTGTTACCATGATATAACTTAACACCCGTTAGGTTAGAGATTTGCCTGGGTGAGGGGGGGGGCGGGGAGGTCTTAAAATGTGTCGGAGAGGTATATGGGGGAGAGGGTGGGGGGTGGAGGATCTGATGGGTACAGAAGGGGGGTAGATGGGTGCAGTGGAGAGGTAGGATGGGAGAAGGTAGGTGATGTAGGTAGGTCCAGATAGAGGGGAAAGATGTGTACAATGGAGAGATGGGATAGAAGGTAGGTGGTGTATCTGGGGTACAGGTAGGTACAGTAGGGAGTATAGATGGAGACAGCGGAGAGATGGAATGGGAGAATGTACGTGGTGTATCTGGGGTACAGGTAGGTACAGTAGGGAGTATAGATGGAGACAGTGGAGAGATGGAATGGGAGAAGGTAGGTGGTGTATCTGGGGGACACAAGTAGGTACAAATGGAGGGGAAAGTGTGTACAATGGAGAGGTGGGTTGGAAGAAGGTAGTTGGTGTATCTTGAGGTACAGGTAAGTACACGAGGGAAGATAGATCGGGACAGTGTAGGTGTGAGATGGGAGAAGGTATATGGTGTGTCTGGGAGATACAGGTAGGTACAGAAGAAGTGTAGATAGGTACACAGGATAGGAGGGATGGGAGAAGGTGGGTGGTGTATCGGGGGGGGGGGGTAGATGGGTACACAGGATAGGTGGGATGGGAGAAGGTAGGTGGTGTATTGGGGGGGGGGGGTAGATGGGCACACAGGATAGGTGGGATGGGAGAAGGTGGGTGGTGTATCGGGGGGGGGGGGGTAGATGGGTACACAGGATAGGTGGGATGGGAGAAGGTAGGTGGTGTATTGGGGGGGGGGGGTAGATGGGCACACAGGATAGGTGGGATGGGAGAAGGTAGGTGGTGTATCGGGGGGGGGTAGATGGGTACACAGGATAGGTGGGATGGGAGAAGGTGAAGTGGGTTATCTGGAGGGTACAATTATGTACAGATGAAGGGGTAGATGGGTACAGTAATAAAGTGGGATGGGAGAAGTTAGGTTGGGTATTTGGGAGTACAGGTAGGTAAAAATGGTAAGTAGAGGAGTACAGTGAGGTACAGGTAGGTACGAATGGCAAGTAGATAAGTACAGTGAAAGGGTGAGAGAGAAGGTAGGTGGGGTACTGAAGGGGAGGGGGGGTACAGGTGGCAAGTAGATAAGTACAGTAAAAGGGTGGGTAGTTGGGAGTATCTGGGGTGTATTGGTAGATATTGTAAAGATTGTGGGGAGGGTATTGTAGAGAGGTACAGTGAAAGGGTTGGGTTGGAAGGAGGTAGGTGGGTTAGCTGAAGGGGATAGAAATAGACATGGTATGGGAGATGGTAGACAGGGTATCTGGAGGGTACAGTGAAAGGGTGGGGTGTATGGGGAGATGCCAATTAGAGAAGTACAGTGAAAGGGTTGGGTTGGTGCATCTGGATTGTATTGGAAGGTATTGTAAAGGAGGTGGTAGTGGCCGGAAAATTGTAGACAGGTACAGTGAAAGGGTTGGAAGTAGGTAGGTGGGTTAGCTAGGGGGATATAAGGCGGCATGGGTTGGGGGTTGGTTTGCGGGGTATTTGTAGTGTACAGGTAGGTACATTGGAGGGGTGGAATCGGAGAAGATACGTGGGGTATCTGGTGGAATATAGAGATACAGAAGAGTGGGGTAGAGCAGTACAGTGAAAGGGTTGGAAGAACGTAGATGTGGTACCTGGAGGGGGGGTTACAAATGGTAATTGGATGGGAGGTGGTACAGTGGAAGGTAGATGGGGTATCTGAGGGGTACAGGTAGAATATAGTAGATGCGGTATCTGGGGGGTACAGGTAGAATATAGTATATGGGTAGGAAGGTAGATGGGGTATCTGAGGGGTACAGGTAGAGTATAGTATATGGGTAGGAAGGTAGGTGGGGTATCTGAGGGGTACAGGTAGAATATATTATATGGGTAGGAAGGTAGATGGGGTATCTGAGGGGTACAGGTAGAATATAGTATATGGGTAGGAAGGTAGATGGGGTATCTGAGGGGTACAGGTAGAATACAGTATATGGGTAGGAAGGTAGATGGGGTATCTGAGGGGTACAGGTAGAATATAGTATATGGGTAGGAAGGTAGATGGGGTATCTGGAGGTGTCTTGTGTACAGGCGGAAGTGAAAGCTGTAGAAGTTGCAGTATTTCCCTACACTTCCTGTTTTATCAATGGGACAGGAATTGGAGTGAAAGGTCTCCAGTGGGGACACGGATAGCAAAATAATTGCAGGAAAAAACGTGACTGAGGTTGTAATCCTTTTCGTTTCGGTTGGGGTTTCGCTCTGATAAGGTTTAGGATTGGTCGATGGAACGGGGTAGCTAAAGGTAACAATGCTTGGTGACCGTATTTTTAAAGCATTGGATTTCTTTTTCAGATGCCATGAAGGGGGTTCCCAATCTCACTCCTCTCTTTATCACTATCGATCCTGAGAGGGATAACCCGGAGGCCGTATCCAAGTATATTAAAGGTAACGACTTCTTCCAGTCACGGTTATGTGTGTGGGGGGGTGGAGCACAGACACTGCTTATGGCTTGCAGACCTGGGGTGTGGATTCATCTGCAACCACCAACTGCATAGAGTCTTATTTATATACACACTGCTAGGCTGTCTTCCAACCAGAGTTGATCCTTACTTGTGTGATGCTACATACCATGTTGTGTTCAATGTGCTGCAGCTCTGAGTGACACAAACACCTGACCTAAAATGAGCCTTTCCTTCACCCATAAAGGGAAGGTAAAAATACCCTTTAAAGGAGGACTTGTACTGTGGAAACTGTGCCTGGGGAAAAAGGCAATCAGATGGCAAAGAACTAGTGACCAGTATTGCCCATGGTTTTGCAGATCTTTCCCCAGTACTGATTTACTGGTTTGATCTGTACTGCGTGGAGGTGGCCATCTTGGTAGAGACAGGGCTTTGCTTTCTCAAGTCAGAGCCTCCAGCAATGAGAACATTGAGCGATCCACAGAATGAGTGAAGGAGAAACGGGGAGATTCTTGCACTGCAGGTCCTCAGGTACAGCTTCCTTTCCAGCAAGGAGAACAGTGAGCAGCACAATAGTGACACTGCCTAATCTTCTGAGACTACCAGGCTTGGAAGCAGGGAAATCCTTGCACTGCAAGTCCTCAGGTACAGCTTCCTCTCCAGCAAGGAGAACAGTGAGCAGCACAATATTGACACTGCCTAATCTTCTGAGACTACCAGGCATGGAAGCAGGGAGATCCTTGCACTGCAAGTCCTCAGGTACAGCTTCCTCTCCAGCAAGGAGAACCGTGAGCAGCACAGTAGTGACGTTACTGAATCCCATTCAAAATCTCCGGAGCCTGCCAGGCTTAGAAGCAGGAAGATCCTTTGCTGCCTCTGCAGCAAGGAAAAGTGAGCAGCACAATAGTGACCCTATCTAGTCTCCGGAGATTATTAGGCTTGGAAGCAAGGAAATCTCTGCACTACAGTCCCTCAGTTACAGCTTCCTCTCCGGCAAAGAATAGTAGTGACATCACCAAATCTCCTGGGACTACTAAGATTGGAAGTAGGGAGATCTTTGCATTGTAGGTCCCCAGGTACAGCTTCCTCTCCAGCAAGGAGGACAGTAAGCAGCACAGTAGTGACGCTACTGAATCCCATTCAAAATCTACAGAGCCTGGCAGGCTTCGAAGCAGGAAGAGTCTTCGCTTCCTCTGCAGCAAGGAAAAGTGAGCAGCACAATAGTGACCCTGTCTAATCTCTGGAGATTATTAGGCTTGGAAGCAAGGAGATCTCTGCACTATAGTTCCTCAGGTACAGGTTCCTCTCCGGCAAAGAACAGTAGTGACATCACCAAATCTCCTGAGACTACTAAGTTTGGAAGTAGAGAGAGATCTTTGCATTGCAGTTCCCCAGGTACAGCTTCCTCTTCAGCAAGGAGAACAGTGAGCAGCACAGTAGTGACATTAACTGAATCCCATTCAAAATCTCCGGAGCCTGCCAGGCTTAGAAGTAGGAAGATCCTTTGCTGCCTCTGCAGCAAGGAAAAGTGAGCAGTACAATAGTGATCCTGTCTAGTCTCTGGAGATTACCAGGCTTGGAAGCAAGGAGATCTCTGCACTACAGTTCCTCAGGTACAGGTTCCTCTCTGGCAAAGAGAACAGTAGTGACATCACCAAATCTCCTGAGACTACGAAGCTTGGAAGTAGGGAGATCTTTGCATTGCAGGCCCCTTAGGTACAGCTTCCTCTCCAGCAAGGAGAACAGTGAGCAGCACAATAGTGACATTGCCTAATCTCTGGATATTACCAGGTTTGAAAGCAAGGAGATCTCTGCACTGTAGGTCCTCAGGTACAGATTCCTCTCCGGCAAAGAGAACAGTAGTGACATCACCAGATCTCCTAAGACTTCTAAGCTTGGAAGTAGGGAGATCTTTGCATTGCAGGTTCTCAGGTACAGCTTCCTCTCCAGCAAGGAGAACAGTGAGCAGCACAGTAGTGACGTTACTGAATCCCATTCAAAATCTCCAGACCCTGCCAGGCTTAGAAGCAGGAAGATCCTTTGCTGCCTCTGCAGCAAGGAAAAGTGAGCAGCACAATAGTGACCCTGTCTAGTCTCCGGAGATTACCAGGCTTGGAAGCAAGGAGATCTCTGCACTACAGCTCCTCAGGAACAGCTTCCTCTCCTGTAAAGAGAACAGTAGGGACATCACCAAATCTCCTGAGACTACTAAGCTTGGAAGTAGGGAGATCTTTGAATTGCAGGTCCCCAGGTACAGCTTCCTCTCCAGCAAGGAGAACATTGAGCAGCACAGTAGTGACATTACTGAATCCCATTCAAAATCTCCGAAGCCTGCCAGGCTAAGAAGCAGAAAGATCCTTTGCTTCCTCTCCAGCAAGGAAAAAGTGAGCAGGACAATAGTGACCCTGTCTAATCTCTGAATATTACCAGGTAAGAAATCAAGGAGATCTCTGCACTATAGGTCCTCAGGTACAGGTTCTTCTCTGGCAAAGAGAAGAGTAGTGACATCACCAGATCTCCTGAGACTACGAAGCTTGGAAGTAGGGAGATCCTTGCTTTGCAGGTCCCCAGGTACAGCTTCCTCTCCAGCAAGGAGAACATTGAGCAGCACAATAGTGACATTGCCTAATCTCTGGATATTACCTGGTTAGAAATCAAGGAGATCTCTGCACTACAGTTCCTCAGGTACAGATTCCTCTCCGGCAAAGAGAACAGTAGTGACGTCACCAGATCTCCTAAGACTACTAAGCTTGGAAGTAGGGAGATCTTTGCATTGCAGGTTCTCAGGTACAGCTTCTTCTCCAGCAAGGAGAACAGTGAGCAGCACAGTAGTGACGTTACTGAATCCCATTCAAAATCTCTGGAGCCTGCCAGGCTTAGAAGCAGGAAGATCCTTTGCTGCCTCTGCAGCAAGGAAAAGTGAGCAGCACAATAGTGATCCTGTCTAGTCTCCGGAGATTACCAGGCTTGGAAGCAAGGAGATCTCTGCACTACAGTTCCTCAGGTACAGCTACCTCTCCGGCAAAGAGAACAGTAGTGACATCACCAGATCTCCTGGGACTACTAAGCTTGGAAGTAGGGAGATCTTTGCATTGCAGGTTCTCAGGTACAGCTTCTTCTCCAGCAAGGAGAACAGTGAGCAGCACAGTAGTGACGTTACTGAATCCCATTCAAAATCTCTGGAGCCTGCCAGGCTTAGAAGCAGGAAGATCCTTTGCTGCCTCTGCAGCAAGGAAAAGTGAGCAGCACAATAGTGATCCTGTCTAGTCTCCGGAGATTACCAGCCTTGGAAGCAAGGAGATCTCTGCACTACAGTTCCTCAGGTACAGCTACCTCTCCGGCAAAGAACAGTAGTGACATCACCAGATCTCCTGGGACTACTAAGCTTGGAAGTAGGGAGAGATCCTTGCATTGCAGGTTCCCAGGTACAGCTTCCTCTCCAGCAAGGAGAACAGTGAGCAGCACAGTAGTGACATTACTGAATCCCATTCAAAATCTCCGGAGCCTGCCAGGCTAAGAAGCAGAAAGATCCTTTGCTTCCTCTCCAGCAAGGAAAAAGTGAGCAGCACAATAGTGACCCTGTCTAATCTCTGGATATTACCAGGTAAGAAATCAAGGAGATCTCTGCACTATAGGTCCTCAGGTACAGGTTCTTCTCTGGCAAAGAGAAGAGTAGTGACATCACCAGATCTCCTGAGACTACGAAGCTTGGAAGTAGGGAGATCCTTGCTTTGCAGGTCCCCAGGTACAGCTTCCTCTCCAGCAAGGAGAACATTGAGCAGCACAATAGTGACATTGCCTAATCTCTGGATATTACCTGGTTAGAAATCAAGGAGATCTCTGCACTACAGTTCCTCAGGTACAGATTCCTCTCCGGCAAAGAGAACAGTGAGCAGCCCAATAGTGACATTGCCTGATCTCCAGATATTACCAGGATTGAAAGCAAGGAGATCTCTGCACTGTAGGTCCTCGGGTACAGATTCCTCTCATGCAATGAGAACAGTGAGCAGCACAGTAGTGACCTCACCAAATCTCCCGAGATTTCCAGGTGTAGAAGCAGGGAGATCCTAGCACTGTAGGGTCTCGGGTACAAATTCCTCTCCAGCAAGGAGGGCGTGTGAACCTTTACCCAGCATTGACCTATGCAAGGGTCACTTGAAGTGCTGTTTGTACTGAGCCGGAGCGGTGTTCAAGCTTGGCTAGTGCTGGCACCAGCAATGGCTCCACCCACCATCCTCCTTTGCTAAAAACCCAGAAATGTGTCTGTCATGAACTTGTTTTTATCTCGTAAAATTTTCTTTCTCTTACGTCCTCCGACAGTCGCCGCCTCTTCATATTCGTCACATATGGGGTATTAGACTTTGCTCCGAAGGAGTAGCTAGGCAACAGAATATGTTAACAATAAAGCTTTAACATATCCCACCCTCAAGGGGTGGTCCCCTCAGTCAATACCCTCCTACTTCCTGCAACCATATCTCAGTTTTAATGTCTAGCTTGTCAGGAGTGGCTGGCTCTCTCTGTGCTGGGACTTTTTGTCCCAGACTCTTTCTTCTTTTTAATATTTTATTTGAGTTTTTTCTCTACCTTTACTTAGCTGTTGTTTTTGTCAGCATTAGTTAGTTCTTCGGACGAAGAGGATCATGCGGACTGGGTCTCGGGCTGATCCCCCTGATCGCAGGTCGTGGGTCAGTGGCTTCCCAGTCTGCCATCGAGCGTTCAGCCAGGTAACGCTCCTGGCACGGTGAACGACCCATCCCTGTTCGGTGCAGGGATGTTTGGTGAGGTGGCTACCTCACCGGACGCTGTGCGGTTTCTTAACCGCCATTGTGTGCGTCTTGAATTGCGACTCTCCCTGCCTCATGTGCAGCGGCTTGTTCACCTGTGCGGGTTCCCCACGCCATGTGAGGTAAGTGTGTCTATGTGGGGACCTGTCTGTCTGGGGGGGGTCTCAGTCTGGGACTGTGTAACCTGCCTTTAAATCACACTGCTTGTCTCCCTATCTCTCGGCTGCATGCTGTGGGCTGCAAGGGGGGGGGGGGGAGCTGTATGACACTGTGTGTGTCAGGCTGGGCAGTGTGGGAAGCTGTGTGCTGTAGGGCATGTTTTTAATGGCATGTTGGGGCATATACAGCGATCGCTGCGGCGATCTAACATGTATCCATATAATGGGATGAAATTGTGTGTGTTTTTATGCACTGTGGAGCGGCGGTTTCGGCGCCAAACGACGCCATTTTACCGGCGCCCGCTCCGGCCGCATGGTTTACATGCACGGCGGCCATTTTCTTGTAGCCTCCATAGGCTTACATAGAGCGCCCTGGCGGCATCACTTCCTTTTTCCTGGAACACCGGTCGAGGCAGCAGCAGCGGGGTCTCCTCAGGTTTTATCCTTCTATTCCTGTTGTCCATTGCCTGTATTCAGTCTGTATATTCCCTGTGGGGGTCTCATTGTGCCTGAGTGTGTGCGGTGGGCTGCGCTTACCGCGCTTGCTGAAAGGGGGCAGTTAACCCTTGGTTGTCTGGCGTACAGGGGCAATGGATTCTCAGGAGGGCAAGTTTCCCACAGTATTGGTGGAAAGCCAGGGGACCGCTGTTTCCCCCCCAGGGGGGGATTTAGCCACTATTGTGGCTGGCCTTGCTGCCCAGGTGCAAATGCTGGTGGCTGCTCAATCTACTAAACGGCCCAGAGTTACTCTGTCCTCCGATTCTGAGGGTGAAGGTGATGGGGCTGTTCTGGCAGGGACCCCCCTATCGGGGTCCCGCTCCTCTCTTGATCTAGTGGGGTCTGAGGTAGAGGCTGAGGTTGAGGGGGTTGATAATTCTCCCCCTGGCTCGCCTGAAGAGCTTGCAATCATGGATGAGTTGATTGCTTCCATTAAGCAGACGCTACGTTTGCAGGACGAAGTGTGTCCCCCCGCTGCCTTGGCGGCTTATGGGACGCAGAGAAAACGCAGGACGCCGCAGGTTTTTCCCTGCAATGCTGATTTTCAGCGCGCTGTAAAGGATCAATGGCGCGATCTGCGCAAACCTTTTGCGGTACCAAGTAAATTCAAGCTGCGTTATCCTTTCTCCCCTGCCACTGATAACGGTGGTGTGTGCCTCCACCAGTGGATCATGCAATTGCGGTTTTGAACAAAGCCACTGCGATTCCTGCAGAGGGATCCCCTGTTTTCCGTGATGCCACGGATAGGAGACTGGAGTCTCTTGCCCGTCATACTTATTCTGTTACGGGTTCTATGCTTAAGGCTCTATTTGCTTCTCTCATGGCGGCCCAGGCGATCGCAAGTTGGACGCAGATGCTTAGGCGCGTCCTAGTGGCCGATTCGGCCTCGGCGGCGACCCTGGACATGGTGGATCAGATCCACCAGGGTGTCATGTATCTGTGTGATGCGGACCTGGACCTGATTCCGTTGGCTGCACGTGTGCACAGCGTGGCGGTGTTGTCTCGCCGCCTGGTTTGGTTGAAATGTTGGTCGGTGGACCAATCTTCACGTAAAACCTTAGCCAATCTGCCTTATGATGGGTCTCGCCTTTTTGGGGAGTCCCTGGATGTGTTGATTAAGGGGATCACCGGGGGTAAGAGCACTCTCTTGCCCCATTTCCCCAAGGCTAAGGGGGCTTCTGGGAAGAAGCATGCGAATTTTCGGCCCCCTCAGGGGTCCTTTCGTGCCTTTCGGCCGCACTACAAGGGCAAACCGTTCAAAGGCCAGGGCTCTCAGAAGAAACCCTGGTCTGGGAAACAGAAGTCCGGCCAATCCGGACCTGCGGCCCATAACAGTTCGGCCTGAAGGGGCGCCCTCACCCAGTTTTGGGGTGGGGGGACGCTTGCTCGGTTTTCTTCAGCCCTGGTTGGCCCGTGTGCGGGACAGATGGGTTCTGGAAATCGTTCGATCTGGTTACAAGATCGAGTTTCTCTCTCGGCCAGAGAGCAGATTTTTTCCCTCAAATCTACAACTGTCTCCAGAGCGCCTGCGGGATCTGCACCTGGCGGTGCGGGACCTGAGGGCTCAGGGAGTGGTGGTTCCGGTGCCTCATCGGGACAGATTTCGGGGGTTTTATTCCAATCTGTTCACCGTGCCCAGAAAGGAGGGCAAGGTTCGTCCAATTCTGGACTTGAAAGCTCTGAACCGCTCTGTGCGGGTTCGCAAGTTCCGCATGGAATCCCTGCGCTCGGTGGTGGCTGCCCTGGTTCCGGGGGAATTCATGGCCTCCATCGATTTGAAGGATGCGTATCTTCACATCCCCATATTCGAGGGTCATCAGAGATACCTTCGATTTGCCATTGCGGAGGATCACTACCAGTTCGTAGCGTTGCCCTTTGGGCTCGCCTCGGCTCCGCGGGTCTTCACCAAGGTGCTTGCACCGGTTCTGGCATTATTGAGGGCCCAGGGCATTTCTGTCCTGGGGTATCTGGACGACATTCTGATTCGGTCTGCGACCAGTCAGGGTCTGGAGAAGGACCTGTCTGTCACGATGCAAACTCTGCAGGAGTTCGGTTGGACGATAAATGTTCCAAAGTCGACACTGAGTCCGTCGGTTCGTCTTCCCTATCTGGGAATGATACTGGACTCGGTGCAGGCGAAGGTCTTCCTGCCGGAAGACAAATTCAGGACTCTTCAGGAGGAAGTCAGGTCCCTCAGGGACGTTCCGAACTCGTCTCTGCGGACGTGTATGAGATGTCTGGGATTGATGGTCTCGGCTTTCGAGGCGATTCCTTTCGCGCAGTTTCACACGCGGGGTCTCCAGGCGGAGATCTTGTCCAAGTGGGACGGGCGACCTCAATCTCTGGATCTTCAGATCTCGTTGAGTCATCGCACCAGGGAAAACCTTCTGTGGTGGCTCCAGTCCCCGTTGGTGTCCGGGGGCAAGTCGTTTCGTCCGATCTCGTGGACGATAATCACCACGGATGCCAGCCTGTCGGGCTGGGGTGGTGTTCTGGGCGTTCTGTCCGCCCAGGGGACCTGGTCGGAGGGGGAGTCTTCCCTCCCGATCAACATTCTGGAATTGCGTGCGATAAGGCTCTGTCTTCATCGCTGGACGGACCGGCTGCAGGGCTGCCCGGTTCGGGTGCAGACGGACAATGCCACGGCGGTGGCCTACATCAACCACCAAGGGGGCACCAGGAGTGCCCGAGCGGCTCGAGAAGTGGCCGACATTCTGTCTTGGGCCGAGACTCATGTCCCGGCGATAACGGCGGTTCACATTCCGGGAGTGGAGAACTGGCAGGCGGACTATCTGAGTCGCCAGACCCTGGATCAGGGGGAATGGTCTCTCCATCCGGCTGTCTTCCAGATGTTGTGCGCGAAGTGGGGTCTTCCAGATGTGGACCTGTTCGCGTCTCGCCTCAACTACAAGGTGAAGAGGTTCGTGGCAAGGACGCGCGACCCTCGGGCAGACGCGTCGGACGCGTTAGTGGCCCCGTGGCATCAGTACAGGCTGATGTACGCGTTTCCACCGATTCAGTTGCTGTCCCGGTTCCTTCGCAGGTTACACTCGGAACGCAGCACGGTGATTCTTGTGGCACCGGACTGGCCTCGCCGGTCCTGGTACGCAGACCTCGTGAATCTGGCGGTCGACGCCCCCTGGCGTCTGCCTCTTCGGGACGATCTACTGTCTCAAGGACCGATTTACCATCCTGCTTTACAGTCGCTGGCTTTGACGGCCTGGCTGTTGAGACCGAGGTCCTGAAGGAGAAGGGTCTCTCTCCAGAGGTTGTTCATACCTTGATCAACGCGAGGAAGTCTTCCTCGGGAAAGGTTTATTACCGTACTTGGAAGGCCTATTTTGCCTGGTGTGAGTCCAGGGGGTTTTCACCCCGCACGTACTCGGTTTCCCGTGTGCTGTCTTTCCTTCAGACGGGTGTCGATCAGCGTTTGGCGCTGGCTACGATAAAGGGTCAGGTGTCTGCGCTGGCCGTTCTGTTTCAACGTCCCGTGGCTTCCAACTCCTTGGTTGGCACCTTTATTCAGGGTGTGCGGCATCTGGTTCCTCCTAGGAGGCATCCTTTGCCCCCTTGGGACTTGAATCTCGTTCTATCTGTGTTACAACGTGCTCCTTTTGAACAGATCAGGGGGATCTCGTTGTCTATGTTGTCCAAAAAGGTCGCCTTTTTGGTGGCGATCACTTCGGCTCGCAGAGTGTCGGAACTGGCGGCTTTGTCCTGCAAGTCTCCGTACCTGGTTGTTCATTTGGATAAGGTGGTCTTGCGACCTAATCCTTCTTTTCTGCCGAAACGAGTTTTGGAATTCCATCTTAACGAGGATATTGTTTTGCCTTCGTTGTGCACGAAGCCTAAACATCCAAAGGAGGTGAGATTGCATTCTCTGGATGTTGTTCGGGCGATTAGGGTTTACCTTAAATCGACTGAGTCTTTTCGAAAGACGGACTCCTTGTTTGTTCTTCCAGAGGGTCCTCGGAAGGGCATGGCGGCTTCCGCCTCTACCATTGCCAAATGGATCAGGCAGACCATTGAACAGACCTATGCCTTGCAGGGGAAGGTTCCCCCTGTGCCTGTGAAGGCGCACTCTACTAGATCTCTGAGTACGTCTTGGGCCTGTCGTCATGGGGCTTCTGTAGCCCAGGTGTGTAAGGCGGCGACTTGGTCGACCGTACACACTTTCACAAAATTCTACAAAGTAGATGTTCAGGCATCGGCGGATGCTTCCTTTGGCCGCAAGGTTCTTAGTGCGGCTGTTCCCTAGGGTCCCTTGTTGGGGACTCCTGGCTGTTGGGATAAGTTTTGTATCCCCTGGTTTTTTGTCTTTTCCTGGGTTGTTGCTCCTGTTGAGCACTTATTTTTGCTGTTGCCCAGCTGGTTTCCTTCCTTTGGTAAGGTTCCTTTCTTTGATGTGGAGACTGCGTTGCCTTTCGGCGCGGATGCGTTTCCCACCCCTCATGTTTGCACTGCTTTGGGACGTCCCCATATGTGACGAATATGAAGAGGCGGCGACTGTCGGAGGACGTAAGAGAAAACGGAATTTTTGTAAAATCTTACCTGTAAAATTCCTTTCTCTGAGTCCTCCGACAGTCGCCGCCCCCGCCCCTCTTTTGGGGTTTGAATGTATACTCTACTGCTATTCCACTAAAACTGAGATATGGTTGCAGGAAGTAGGAGGGTATTGACTGAGGGGACCACCCCTTGAGGGTGGGATATGTTAAAGCTTTATTGTTAACATATTCTGTTGCCTAGCTACTCCTTCGGAGCAAAGTCTAATACCCCATATGTGACGAATATGAAGAGGCGGCGACTGTCGGAGGACTCAGAGAAAGGAATTTTACAGGTAAGATTTTACAAAAATTCCGTTTTTCAGAATTTTCCCCCAAACTGATCGGGCTGACGGGGACGTCGGAGCAGATTGCGCAGGTGGCGAAGGCGTACAGAGTGTACTTCAGCCCGGGGCCGAAAGACGAGGACAGCGATTACATAGTGAGTGAAGATAAATGTCCTATCCCGCTGATCATTGCTGTATGGGTGTGACTCTGCTCTGACTGCTGATCACTGCTGTATGGGTGAGACTCTGCCCTGACTGCTGATCACTGCTGTATGGGTGTGACTCTGCTCTGACTGCTGATCACTGCAGCATGAGTGACTCTGCTCTGACTGCTGATCACTGCAGCATGGGTGTGACTCTGCTCTGACTGCTGATCACTGCTGTATGGGTGTGACTCTGCTCTGACTGCTGATCACTGCTGTATGGGTGTGACTCTGCTCTGACTGCTGATCACTGCAGCATGGTTGTGACTCTGCTCTGACTGCGGATCTCTGTCCTATGATGGTGATCAGGAGCTGATTGCAGGTCACATCACTTTGTACATGTGATGCCCTCCCCCCCCACCCTGCTCCCAAACCATAACCCCGTGTTTTCTGCCCCCCCAGGTTGACCACACCATTGTGATGTATCTACTGGCCCCGGACGGTTCATTTGTGGATTATTATGGACAGAACAAGAACAGCCGCGACATCGCTGGGTCCATCGCACTGCACATGACCAAATTCCAGCAGAAGCATTAATACAGTGCTTGGGGGAGGGGAGGGGGGGTCATTTTGTTTACTTTTTTTTTTTTTTTTGTATGCACATTTCCCGTTGCAAACTGAACTATAAATTATAATTATCAAAAATAAACATATTGATTTTTTTTTCTTATATAGCATGGTGTCACAATGTCTTATCTTAAGTTACATTTTGTACTCTTTGTATTTTGATTGGTTAAGTGCCTTCATACTTTTAAGCCCCCCCCCCGCCCCCCCCCCCGACCTGAAGTGATTGTAAAGTCTTGTTTTTTGTTAAATAACAAACATGTTATACTTGCCTGCTCTGTGTAATGGTTTTGCACAGAGCAGCCCGGATCCTCCTCTGTTTGGGTCCCCTTGTGGTGCTCCCTCCCTCCCCCCCCCCCCCTGCAGCTTGCTATGGGGGCACCAGAGCCGAGTCACAGCTCTGTGTACCCATTCAGACAAGGAGCTGTGGCCTGGCCCCACCCTCTTTCTCCTCTCATTGGCTGACTGACTTTGACAGCAGTGGGAGCCAATGGCGTCGTGCTCCTGTCTGTCTCAGCTAATGAGAGGAGTCCTGGGCAGCTGAGAAACTCCTGCAAAATTGCCGGATCTAAATGGGACTCAGATAAGTATTAGGGGGGGCTGCTGCACACCTCCTGCCGAGTGTGTCAGTTTGATCTCCTGCCGAGTGTGTCAGTTTGATCTCCTGCCGAGTGTGTCAGTTTGATCTCCTGCCGAGTGTGTCAGTTTGATCTCCTGCCGAGTGTGTCAGTTTGATCTCCTGCCGAGTGTGTCAGTTTGATCTCCTGCCGAGTGTGTCAGTTTGATCTCCTGCCGAGTGTGTCAGTTTGATCTCCTGCCGAGTGTGTCAGTTTGATCTCCTGCCGAGTGTGTCAGTTTGATCTCCTGCCGAGTGTGTCAGTTTGATCTCCTGCCGAGTGTGTCAGTTTGATCTCCTGCCGAGTGTGTCAGTTTGATCTCCTGCCGAGTGTGTCAGTTTGATCTCCTGCCGAGTGTGTCAGTTTGATCTCCTGCCGAGTGTGTCAGTTTGATCTCCTGCCGAGTGTGTCAGTTTGATCTCCTGCCGAGTGTGTCAGTTTGATCTCCTGCCGAGTGTGTCAGTTTGATCTCCTGCCGAGTGTGTCAGTTTGATCTCCTGCCGAGTGTGTCAGTTTGATCTCCTGCCGAGTGTGTCAGTTTGATCTCCTGCCGAGTGTGTCAGTTTGATCTCCTGCCGAGTGTGTCAGTTTGATCTCCTGCCGAGTGTGTCAGTTTGATCTCCTGCCGAGTGTGTCAGTTTGATCTCCTGCCGAGTGTGTCAGTTTGATCTCCTGCCGAGTGTGTCAGTTTCCCAACTTACAAAGAAATGAAGGGTCTATAATTTTTATCATGGGTGTATTTTATATGATAGAGACAGAATATCAACCCAAAATCCAGAAAAAAAAACACATGATATAAATGGAGTTGCAGTTCAGTGAGTAAAATAAGTATTTGATCCCCTACCAACCAACAATAATTCTGCCTCCCACAGACTGGTTACAGTAGGTGCTCATGTGGTACACAGATTAGTCCTGTCAATGTAAGAAGGAGCTCCTAACGACAACTCGTTATGTGTATAAAAGATACCTGTCCACAGAATCTTTCTACCATTCAAACCTCACCATCATGGGAAGACCAAAGAGCTGTCAATGGATGTCAGGGAGAAGATTGTAGACCTGCATAAAGCTGGAATGGGCTACAAGACCATCAGCAAGAAGCTTGGTGGGAAGGTGACAACTGTTGGAGCGATTATTTGCAAATGGAAGAAATGCAAAATAACCATCAATCGTCCTCAGGCTGGAGCTCCATGGAAAATTTCCATGGAACATTTTGCCTCATGGGGTGAGGAGGATCATGAGAAAAGTGAGGGATTGGCCCAGAACTACCCAGGAGGAGCTTGTGAATGATCTCAAGGCAGTTGGGACCACAGTCACCAAACAAACCATTGGTAACACAATACGACTCCATGGATTGAAATCCTGCAGTGCCGGCATTGACCTCCTCCTCAAGAAAGCACATAAACGGGAACGTCTGAAGTTTGCCAATGAACATCTAAATGATTTAGAGAAGGATTGGGAGAAGGTGCTGTGGTCAGATGAGACCAAAATTGAACTCTTCGGCATTAACTCGACTCATGTTTGGAGGAAGAAAAATGCTGACTATGACCCTAAGAACACCGTCCCTACAGTCACCGTCCTCACAGTCCCCATCCCGACAGTCACCATCCCCACAGTTACCATCCCTACAGTCACCATCCCCACAGTCACCTTCCCGACAGTCACCGTCCCCATAGTCACCTTCCCTACAGTCACCGTCCCCACAGTCACCATCCCTACAGTCACCGTCCCTACAGTCACCATCCCTACAGTCACCATCTCTACAGTCAAGCACGGAGGTGGAAACCTGATGCTTTCGGGCTGTTTCTCTGCTAAAGGTACATGCCGACTTTGCCGCATTGAGGGGCCAATGGATGGGGCCATGTATTGTAAAATCTTGGATGAGAACCTTTTTCCCTCAGCCAAAACACTGAAGATGGGTCATGGATGGGTCTTCCAGCATGACAATGACCCAAAACATACCACCAAGGCAACTAAAGAGTGGCTCAAGAAGAGGCACATTAAGGTCATGGAGTGGCCTAACCAGTCTCCAAACTTTAATACTATAGAAAATTTATGGAGGGAGCTGAAACTTTGAGTTGCCAAGAGACAGCCAAGAAACTTTAAGGATTTAGAGAAGATCTGTAAAGAAGAGTGAACCAAAATCCCTCCTGAGATGAGTGCAAACCTGGTCACCAACTACAAGAAACGTCTGACCTCTGTGCTTGCCAACAAGGGTTTCTCCACCAACTACTAAAGCCTCGTACACACGCACCGAATTTCCGCCGACCGGTCGTCCGTCTTTTGTCCAGAGTGGTGTCTGTTGGTTGGAATGTGCTCTAGACTGCACACGAATTTTCCCGCACAACAAAATTCTACTTCAGAAGTGATGTCATGTGTTGGATTGCTTTCTTTGTGTTCTTTCATCTCTGAGCATGCCCAGTCTTGCTCATAAGATTTTTCCCCATCGAAATCTGTACTAATGAGGCGAAAATTGGACGTGTTTTGACGGTCGACAAAAATTATATAGCCTGCACACCAGGATTTTTTCGGTTGTCGGAAGCATCATACTAACAAGCCGAAAATCGGTAGATCGGTCGTCGGACGAAAATTCCCGGCCGAATTTCGACTCGTGTGTACGAGGCTTTAGTCATGTTTAGCTTGGGGATCAAATACTTATTTTACTCACTGAACTGCAACTCCATTTATAACATTTGTATCGTGTTTTTTTTGGTTGATATTCTGTCTCTATCATATAAGATATGCCTATGATAAAAATTATAGACCCTTCATTTCTTTGTAAGTGGGCAAACTTACACAATCTGCAGGGGGTCAATTATTTTCCCCACTGTCTACTTATCTCGTTTGTTTACATCCAGTGGCAACTCCTCTTCCATGGCTGCATGTGTGCATTGGTGCCCTATAGACTTCTATGTGACTGTATGCACAGGCCCGAGACAGTCCCACATACGTCCGTGGTTGTAATTTTTGGCCAGAATGGTGAAAAGCTGGACTGCTGGATGTAAAAAAAAAAAATAACAGAACTGTGGCCATTGTTTTAACGTAAGCCAGTGTACAAGACCTACTAGAATAGGTGTCCCCATTAGATGGTTTCCACTTTCTTCCTGTTCTGGTGACAACTGTAGAAGTTTGGATTTTCCATAATTTCCTGTCTTGATGACAATGGTCACTTACACAGATAGGGTGAGTCTACCCAGAGGAGATGTGAATGACAAAAAACTAGACAAGGAGTCTAACCCTTTCACAGATATCATGTAAATGCAGTGTCGACTGGTGTATTGGGGGCGCCCCCCCCCCCCATCCATGCGTCCGACCCCCCTAATCTACATGCGGGTCGCCGGACGCATGGAGTTCAATGGGGCTTTTTTTTTCTTTTTTTAACCATGTGACTAGAGCTAGAGGCTCTCACAGGCTAAAAAAAAAGGGGGTCGGGGAGCATGAATATTCGCTATTGTCACACGGATCCGCCTCCTGGCCAATCAGGAAATGGGTCCTGAGACCTGTTTCCTGATTGGCCAGAAAGTAGAAGCCATGCCATTGGGCATGGGGGAGGAGACTCTTCTACTGAGGGGGAAGAAGCTGAAGCTGCCGCCGCCGCTGAGGGTGAGTGAGCCGTGGGGGGTCTGGGGTCCTGGTGTGGTCCTGATGGGACCTGTCTGCGGCTCCCCCCCTGGCCCCTGGAGCACCAGCCGCCACTGTGTAAATGTATTCTGCTTGAATCTCGGAGAGCTTTCTGTATTTCTTCCAGATCTGTGCAGTAATCCAGTGTGAGACTTTCTGTAATAAAGACCGCCCACTGCTGTTCTCTATCCTTGTGAAAGGGGGGACTGGACTTGTCTCCGCCCCCTCCTGTAGTTTTCTGTAGTGGGTGGAGCCTGCTAGGTCCCTCCCACAGCTCTACTCTCTTTCTCTCCTTGTGCAGGGTGACTGGTCCTGTCTCCACCCCCTTCTGTAGTGGGTGGAGTCAGCTGAGCTGCTCCCACGGCTCTGCTCTCTCTCCTGCAGGGTGATTAGGCTTATCTCTGCCCCTCCTTTAGTTTTCTGAAGTGGGTGGAGCCTGCTGAGCTCCTCCCACAGCTCTGCTCTCTCCTTCTGCAAGGTGACTGGTCTGGTCTCCGCCCCTTCCTGTATTTTTCTGTAGTGGGTGGAGCCTGCTGAGCCCCTCCCTCAGCTCGGCTCTCTCTCCTTGTGCAGGGTGACTGGTTTGGTCTCCACCCCCTCCTGTATTCTTCTTCAGTGGGTGGAGCCTGCTGAGCTCCTCCCACAGCTCTGCACTCTTTGTGCAGGGTGACTGGTCTTGTCTCCACCCCCTCCTGTAGTGGATGGAGCCTGCTGAGCTCCTCCCACAGCTCTGCTCTCTCCTTATGCAAGATGACTGGTCTGGTCTCCGCCCCTCCTGTATTTTTCTTTAGTGGGTACTGAGCTCCTCCCACACCTCTGCTCTCTCTCCTTGTGCAGGATGACTGGTCTGGTCTCCGCCCCCTCCTGTAGTTTTCTGTAGTGGGTGGTGCTTGGTGGGCCCCTCCCACAGCTCTGCTCTCTCCTTCTGCAAGGTGACTGGTCTTGTCTCTGCCCCTTCCTGTATTTTTCTGTAGTGGGTGGAGCCTGCTGAGCTCCTCCCACAGCTCTGCTCTCTTTGTGCAGGGTGACTGGTCTTGTCTCCACCCCCTCCTGTAGTGGATGGAGCCTGCTGAGCTCCTCCCACAGCTCTGCTCTCTCTCCTTATGCAAGATGACTGGTCTGGTCTCCGCCCCTCCTGTATTTTTCTTTAGTGGGTACTGAGCTCCTCCCACACCTCTGCTCTCTCTCCTTGTGCAGGATGACTGGTCTGGTCTCCGCCCCCTCCTGTAGTTTTCTGTAGTGGGTGGTGCTTGGTGGGCCCCTCCCACAGCTCTGCTCTCTCCTTCTGCAAGGTGACTGGTCTTGTCTCTGCCCCTTCCTGTATTTTTCTGTAGTGGGGGGAGCCTACTGAGCTCCTCCCACAGCTCTGCTCTCTCTCCTTGTGCAGGGTGACTTGTCTGGTCTCCGCCCCCTCCTGTATTTGTCTGTAGTCGGTGGAGCCTGCTGAGCTGCTCCCGCAGCTCTGCTCTCTCTTCTTATGCAAGGTGACTGGTCTGGTCTCCTCCCCTTCCTGTATTTTTCTGTAGTGGGTGGAGCCTACTGAGCTCCTCCCACAGCTCTGCTCTCTCTCCTTGTGCAGGATGACTGGTCTGGTCTACGCCCCCTCCTGTAGTTTTCTGTATTGGGTGGTGCTTGGTGGGCCCCTCCCACAGCTCTGCTCTCTCTCCTTGTGCAGGAGGACTGGTCTGGTCTCAGCCCCCTCCTGTAGTTTTCTGTAGTGGGTGGTGCTTGGTGGGCCCCTCCAAAAGCTCTGCTCTCTCCTTCTGCAAGGTGACTGGTCTGGTCTCCTCCCCTTCCTGTATTTTTCTGTAGTGGGTGGAGCCTGCTGAGCGCCTCCCACAGCTCTGCTCTCTCTCCTTGTGCAGGGTGATTGGTCTTGTCTCCGCCCTCTCCTGTAGTTTTCTTTACTGGGTGGAGCCTGCGGGCCCCTCCCACAGCTATGCTCTCTGCACAGACTATATAGAGCCTGGAGTTCAGCATTACAGCCCAATGGAACCCATACTGTAGTGCAGTCAGGCTGAATATACTGTAGCAGTGAATTCAGGGGTTCTTTAACTTCCTTTCCAGCTTCCAATCACAAAGAATTAGAATAGCCGGTGCTGGCAGCACATGGGAAAGTCAAGCCACCACTCTCACAACAAAGCAATGGCCTGGCTCCCTAGCCGTCCAACACACTACCTGATCAGTGCACCAATCAACAGCGCTTAGCCCCTAGCAGCCCCATTGATTGGTGCGTTGTTCAGGGTGAGTGTCGGCCCGCTAGAGAGCCGGGTCACTTCATTGTTATGGGAGAGCCGCAGTCTGCCTCTCCTGTGTGCTGCCAGAACAGAGAATTTTAATCCTTTCTGTAGCATTTTGAAAAAGTAAAAGACCCCCATATTTATTATTACAGCATTACAGTAAGGCAGCCCCTTCAGCCTCAGACCTTTCAACCCAGTGACACCCTATAGAATTCCCCTTCTCATTTTGAGCAGCTGAATAGGAGGATTTGAAGCAAAACCTTTTCATTTACAATCAATTATTCCAGAATCCTGAACACGGCACACAGAGATGCAAAATGATATTCCTCCTTTGTGCCGTGTTTTCTGGAATAATTGATTGCTTTGCTGTAGAGGAGCTGGGCCGTCAACCTGAGATGTAAGTTTGCAGGCTAATCTCACCTGGAGCACCATGGGGACTGCTCAGCTTTTGCTTCTTCATTTGCAATGCAGAGATCTGATCTGAGATGTCAGCGTGTTCCATTGGGATAAAATCAGCAATTTCTCCTTTTTTTTTTTTTTTTTTATATATTATACGGCATAAGTTTACCCGGATCCCAGCCGGAAAATGTCTCCGGAAGAAAAGTGTGTCAAATGATCAAATGTAGGAAGTTTGCCAATGAGGTCACTGGATTGGTGGGGAGGCTACAAAAGCAAACAGGCCTTTCCTCAATCAGTATCAAAGAACAAATAAGTGCCAGACCATGAGGTGGGGTTATCACCAGTTTGAAACTGTCTATGGTGGAGGTATCACCAGTGTGACACGGTCCCTAGTCTATGGTGGAGGTATCACCAGTGTGACACGGTCTCTAGTCTATGGTGGAGGTATCATCAGTGTGACACGGTCTCTAGTCTATGGTGGAGGTATCACCAGTGTGATACGGTCTCTAGTCTATGGTGGAGGTATCACCAGTGTGATACGGTCTCTAGTCTATGGTGGAGGTATCATCAGTGTGACACGGTCTCTAGTCTATGGTGGAGGTATCATCAGTGTGACACGGTCTCTAGTCTATGGTAATGGTATCACCAGTGTGACACGGTCCCTAGTCTATGGTAAAGGTATCACCAGTGTGACACGGTCCCTAGTCTATGGTGGAGGTATCACCAGTGTGACACAGTCCCCAGTCTATGGTGGAGTATCACCAGTGTGATACGGTCCCCAGTCTATGGTGGAGGTATTACCAGTGTGACACGGTCCCTAGTCTATGGTGGGGGTATCACCAGTTTGACACTGTCTATGGTGGAGGTATCACCAGTGTGACACGGTCTCTAGTCTATGGTGGAGGTATCACCAGTGTGATACGGTCTCTAGTCTATGGTGGAGGTATCACCAGTGTGATACGGTCTCTAGTCTATGGTGGAGGTATCACCAGTGTGATACGGTCCCTAGTCTATGGTGGAGGTATCACCAGTGTGATACGGTCTCTAGTCTATGGTGGAGGTATCACCAGTGTGATACGGTCCCTAGTCTATGGTGGAGGTATCACCAGTGTGATACGGTCTCTAGTCTATGGTGGAGGTATCACCAGTGTGACACGGTCTCTAGTCTATGGTGGGGGTATAACCTCTGTGACATGGTCTCTAGTCTATGGTGGGGGTATCTCCAGTGTGACATGATCCTTACTGAATGGTGGGGTATCACCAGTGTGAAACGGTCCCCAGTCTATGGTAGAGGTATCGCCAATGTGAAACGGTCCCCAGTCTATGGTGGAGGTATCACCAGTGTGACACGGTCTCTAGTCTATGGTGGGGGTACTATATCTCCAGTGTGACATGATCCTAACTCAATGGTGTGGTATCACCAGTGTGATATGGTCCCTAGTCTATGGTGGGGGAATCACCAGTGTGACACGGTCTCTAGTCTATGGTGGGGGTATCACCAGTGTGACACGGCCTCTAGTCTATGGTGGGGGTATCACCAGTGTGACACGGTCTCTAGTCTATGGTGGGGGTATCTCCAGTGAGACATGATCTTTACTCAATAGTGGGGTATCACCAGTGTGATACGGTCCCCAGTCTATGGTGGAGGTATCACCAGTGTGATACGGTCTCTAGTCTATGGTGGAGGTATCGCCAGTGTGACACGGTCCCTAGTCAATGGTGTGGGTATCAACAGTGTGACACAGTCCCTAGTCTATGGTGGGGGTATCACCAGTGTGACACGGTATCTAGTCTATGGTGGGGGTATCTCCAGTGTGACATGATCCTTATTCAATGCTGGGGTATTACCAGTGTGACATGGTCCCTAATCTATGGAGGAGGTATCACCAGTGTGACACGGTCTCTAGTCTATGTTGGGGGTATCACCAGTGTGACACGGTCTCTAGTCTATGGTGGGGGTATCTCCAGTGTGACATGATCCTTACTGAATGGTGTGGTATCACCAGTGTGACACGGTCCCCAGTCTATGGTAAAGGTATCACCAGTGTGACACGGTCTCTAGTCTATGGTAAAGGTATCACCAGTGTGACACGGTCTCTAGTCTATGGTGGGGTTATCACCAGTGTGACACGGTCTCTAGTCTATGGTGGGGGTATCTCCAGTGTGACATGATCCTTACTCAATGGTGGGGTATCACCAGTGTGATACGGTCCCCAGTCTATGGTGGAGGTATTACCATTGTGACACGGTCCCTAGTCTATGGTGGAGGTATCACCAGTTTGATATGGTTTCTAGTCTATGGTGGGCATATCACCAGTGTTACACGGTCCCTAGTCTATGGTGGAGGTATCACCAGTTTGACATGGTTTCTAGTCTATGGTGGGCATATCACCAGTGTTACACGGTCCCCAGTCTATGGTGGAGGTATCACCAGTTTGACATGGTTTCTAGTCTATGGTGGGCATATCACCAGTGTTACACGGTCCCTAGTCTATGGTGGAGGTATCACCAGTGTGATACGGTCCCCAGTCTATGGTGGAGGTATCACCAGTGTTACACGGTCTCTAGTCTATGGTGGAGGTATCACCAGTGTGACACAGTCCCCAGTCTATGGTGGAGGTATCACCAGTGTGACACGGCCTCTAGTCTATGGTGGAGGTATCACCAGTGTGACACGGCCTCTAGTCTATGGTGGGGGTACTATATCTCCAGTGTGACATGATCCTAACTCAATGGTGGGGTATCACCAGTGTGATACGGTCCCTAATCTATGGTGGGGGAATCACCAGTGTGACACGGCCTCTAGTCTATGGTGGGGGTATCACCAGTGTGACACGGCCTCTAGTCTATGGTGGGGGTATCACCAGTGTGACACGGTCTCTAGTCTATGGTGGGGGTATCTCCAGTGAGACATGATCTTTACTCAATGGTGGGGTATCACCAGTGTGATACGGTCCCCAGTCTATGGTGGAGGTATCACCAGTGTGATACGGTCCCCAGTCTATGGTGGAGGTATCACCAGTGTGATACGGTCTCTAGTCTATGGTGGAGGTATCGCCAGTGTGACACGGTCCCTAGTCAATGGTGTGGGTATCAACAGTGTGACACAGTCCCTAGTCTATGGTGGGGGTATCACCAGTGTGACACGGTCTCTAGTCTATGGTGGGGGTATCTCCAGTGTGACATGATCCTTATTCAATGCTGGGGTATTACCAGTGTGACATGGTCCCTAATCTATGGAGGAGGTATCACCAGTGTGACACGGTCTCTAGTCTATGGTGGGGGTATTACCAGTGTGAAACGGTCCCTAGCTTATGGTGGAGGTATCACCAGTGTGACATGGTTTCTAGTCTATGGTGGAGGTATCACCAGTGTGACATGATCCTTACTCAATGGTGGGGTATCACCAGTGTGAAATGGTCCACAGTCTATGGTGGAGGTATCACCAGTGTGAAACGGTCCCTAGCTTATGGTGGAGGTATCACCAGTGTGACACAGTCTCTAGTCTATGGTGGAGGTATCACCAGTGTGACACAGTCCCCAGTCTATGGTGGAGGTATCACCAGTGTGATACGGTCCCCAGTCTATGGTGGAGGTATTACCAGTGTGACACGGTCCCTAGTCTATGGTGGAGGTATCACCAGTTTGACATGGTTTCTAGTCTATGGTGGGCATATCACCAGTGTTACACGGTCCCTAGTCTATGGTGGAGGTATCACCAGTGTGATACGGTCCCCAGTCTATGGTGGAGGTATTACCAGTGTGACACGGTCTCTAGTCTATGGTGGAGGTATCACCAGTGTGACACAGTCCCCAGTCTATGGTGGAGGTATCACCAGTGTGATACGGTCCCCAGTCTATGGTGGAGGTATTACCAGTGTGACACGGTCCCTAGTCTATGGTGGAGGTATCACCAGTTTGACATGGTTTCTAGTCTATGGTGGGCATATCACCAGTGTTACACGGTCCCTAGTCTATGGTGGAGGTATCACCAGTTTGACATGGTTTCTAGTCTATGGTGGGCATATCACCAGTGTTACACGGTCCCCAGTCTATGGTGGGCATATCACCAGTGTTACACGGTCCCTAGTCTATGGTGGAGGTATCACCAGTGTGATACGGTCCCCAGTCTATGGTGGAGGTATCACCAGTGTGACACGGTCTCTAGTCTATGGTGGAGGTATCACCAGTGTGACACAGTCCCCAGTCTATGGTGGAGGTATCACCAGTGTGACACGGCCTCTAGTCTATGGTGGAGGTATCACCAGTGTGACACGGTCTCTAGTCTATGGTGGGGGTACTATATCTCCAGTGTGACATGATCCTAACTCAATGGTGGGGTATCACCAGTGTGATACGGTCCCTAATCTATGGTGGGGGAATCACCAGTGTGACACGGCCTCTAGTCTATGGTGGGGGTATCACCAGTGTGACACGGCCTCTAGTCTATGGTGGGGGTATCACCAGTGTGACACGGTCTCTAGTCTATGGTGGGGGTATCTCCAGTGAGACATGATCTTTACTCAATGGTGGGGTATCACCAGTGTGATACGGTCCCCAGTCTATGGTGGAGGTATCACCAGTGTGATACGGTCCCCAGTCTATGGTGGAGGTATCACCAGTGTGATACGGTCCCCAGTCTATGGTGGAGGTATCACCAGTGTGATACGGTCTCTAGTCTATGGTGGAGGTATCGCCAGTTTGACACGGTCCCTAGTCAATGGTGTGGGTATCAACAGTGTGACACAGTCCCTAGTCTATGGTGGGGGTATCTCCAGTGTGACATGATCCTTATTCAATGCTGGGGTATTACCAGTGTGACATGGTCCCTAATCTATGGAGGAGGTATCACCAGTGTGACACGGTCTCTAGTCTATGGTGGGGGTATCACCAGTGTGACACGGTCTCTAGTCTATGGTGGGGGTATCAACAGTGTGACACAGTCCCTAGTCTAAGGTGGGGGTATCTCCAGTGTGACACAGTCCCTAGTCTATGGTGGGGGAATCAACAGTGTGACACGGTCCCTAGTCTATGGTGGGGGTATCAACAGTGTGACTCAGTCCCTAGTCTATGGTGGGGGTATCTCCAGTGTGACACAGTCCCTAGTCTATGGTGGGAGTATCTCCAGTGTGATATGGTCCCTAGTCTATGGTGGGGTATCAACAGTGTGACACGGTCCCTAGTCTATGGTGGGGTATCAACAGTGTGACACGGTCCCTAGTCTATGGTGGGGGTATCACCAGTGTGACACGATCCCTAGTCTATGGTGGGAGTATCTCCAGTGTGATACGGTCCCTAGTCTATGGTTGCGGTATCAACAGTGATGAACTTCAGTTTTCTTTTCATTTGCATCCAATTAAAAGGATTGCCTAAGAACTGACATTTCCTGGAACGGGACCAGGAGCCGATCGTCTTCATTGTAATGAGTGAATAAACCTCATAAATCCTGCTATGTGGGTCATTAAAAATCACATTCTTCTGCAGGCTCACCAACTCCATTGTATGTCTTTATCATCACAGAGCACAACGCTTTCCTCAGCCTCTGCTGGAGGGGGTGGGTTTTACTTCAATGGGCTGTCAGGAGCATTCATTGTGTTATTGATGAGGCACACAAGCCGCTTGACTTTCTTTGTTACAGGAATCCATACGATGCAAGATGTGTGGGTGCTGAAATAATTAATTAGTACAATCATTTTGTGCGAATGGGGGCAAAATCAAATGTTATTAGGCTATTTTTTTCTTCTCCAGGTCAAACGCTATTCATTCATAAAGAAAAGTGAACCAGGAAAATACTCCATTATGGTCACTAGATGGAGCTGACGATCATAGGAGTTAAATGCCTTTTTACTATGATCATCATCTCCATCTGGTGGCCACAATGAGGTATGTTCAAGAACCACTGTTTTGCAAATGAACAATATTCGACCTGGAGAGAAAATAACATTTGATTTTGCGCCCATTCACACAGAACGAATGTAGATGCAGTGTCACAGGTCGAATAGCTCTGCAGATTTTTTTTTTAAATGTAACCCTTTGTGTTGTCCAATATTCATAAAGAAATAAATACCCTCCCTGGCTGAGCCAAATCCTCCTCCATTTGTGTCTCACACGTTTCCCCTCCCAGACACTGCAGCTCATAATGGGAGGGGTTTCAGCAACAGCAGCAGTGCTGTCAATCCAGAAAGCAATGGGAGGGGCTAGGTGCTAATTAATAACCTGCAGACTAACAATGCTGATAGCCACGCCCCCAGTTCTCCTCCCACTGTAGTTTAACCAGGCACCGCCTATGTGAGGGTGACAACTCTTCTCTGAATTCTGCAGCAGTGCAGCATGGTTGTCATCCCATCACAGGAAGCTGCATTAGGTGGACTTCACTGACAGGATCAACAGGCATTTGTGGAAACTAAAAAGTGCAGATTAAGGGTCTGTTTATTTATTTATTTATTTTTAAATCGCTGTGACAAGCATTTGCTTATCCGTGACGAATTCTGGCCGGATTGCACTTATTAACAGTAATTTCCTGTCATCCTCAGCTCCATCTAGTGGCCATAATGTGCTATTCTTCCCTGGAATACCTCAATCAGGAAAAAGGCCGCAATACGGCATTATGGCCACTAAATGGAGATGACAATCAGAAAAAAGACTGCAATACTGCAATGTGGCCATTAGATGGCGCTGCTAATTAGGAAACAGTCCGCAATACTGTAGTATGGCCACTAGATGGCACTCACAATTAGGAAAAAGGCCACAATACTTTAGTATGGCCATTAGATAGGGCTCACAATTACAAAAAAGGCCACAATACAGCATTATGGCAACTAGATGGCGCTGACAGTTAGGAAAAAGGCCACAATACAGCATTATGGCCACTAGATGGCGCTAACAATTAGGGAAAAGGCTGCAATACTGCAATATAGCCACTAAATAGCGTTGACAATTAGGAAAAAGGCTGCAATACTGCAGTATGGCTACTAGATGGCGCTGACTATTAGTAAAAAGGCTGCAATACTGCAATATGGCCACTAGATGGTGGTGACAATTAGAAAAAAGGCTGCAATACTGCAGTATGGCCACTAGATAGAGCTGCCAATTCGTAAAAAGTCCGTAATATTGCAGTTTGGCCACTAGATGGCGCTGACAATTAGGAAAATGCCTGCAATACTGCAATTTGGCCACTAGATGGTGCTGGCAATTAGAAAAAAGACTGCAATACTGCATTATGGCCACTAGATGGCGCTGACAATTAGGAATAAGACTGCAATATTGCCACTAGATGGCTCTGATAATTAGGAAAAGGAGTGCAATACTGCATTATGGTCACTACATGGAGCTCACAATTAGGATAATTGCTGCAAAAAATTCCGCAATATGGCCACTAGATAGCGCTGACAGTCGGGAAAAAGGCCGCAATACTGCAATATGGTCACTAGATGAAGCTCACAATTAGGTAAAAGTCAGTAATACTGCATTATGGCCACAAGATGGCGCTGACAATTAGGAAAAAGGCTGCAATACTGCATTATGGCCATTAGATGGCGCTGACAATTAGGAAAAAGTCAGCAATACTGCATTATGGCCAGTAGAAGGCGCTGACAATTAGGAAAAAGGCTGCAATACTGCATTATGGTCGTTAGATGGAGCTCACAATTAGGATAATTGCTGCAAAAAAGTCTGCAATATGACCACTAGATAGCGCTGACAGTCGGGAAAAAGTCCGCAATACTACAATATGGTCACTAGATAAAGCTCACAATTAGGAAAAAGTCAGCAATACTGCATTATGGCCACTAGATGGCAATGACAATTAGGAAAAAGTCAGCAATACTGCATTATGGCCACTAGATGGTGCTGACAATTAGGAAAAAGGCTGCAATACTGCATTATGGCCACTAGATAGCGCTGACAATTAGGAAAAAAAAAAAGGCTGCAATACTGCATTAGGGCCACTAGATGGTGCTGACAGTTAGGAAAAAGGCTGCAATATTGCATCATGGTCACTAGATGGAGCTGACAATCAGGAAAAGTCTGCAATACTGCATTATGGCCACTAGATGCTGCTTACAATTAGGAAAAAGGCTGCAGTACTGTAGTATGGCCACTAGATGACGCTAACAATTAGGAAAAAGGCCACAATACTGCAGTATGGCTACTAGATGGAGCTGCCAATTAGGAAAAAGTCTGTAATATTGCAGTTTGGCCTCTATATGACAGTCACAATTAGGAAAAGGACCGCAATATTTTAGTATGGCCACTAGATAGAGCTCACAATTAGGAAAAATGCCACAATATAGCATTATGGCCACTAGATGGCGCTGCCAATTAGGAAAAAGACTGCAATATGGCCATTAGATGGCGCTGACAATTAGGAAAAAGACCGCAATACTGCATTATGGTCACTAGATGGAGCTCACAATTAGGATAATTGCTGCAAAAAAGTCTGCAATACTGGAGAATGGCCACTAGATGGAGCTCAAAAATAGGAAAAAGGCTGCAATAGTGCAATATGGCCACTAGATGGCGCTGACAATCACAGGAAATCACTGAATTAAGTAAAAACCCGCCCAGGATTCAATCAAGGATGGGCAAAAACATTCAACCAATGAATTGTTTCATTTTTTTTTTTAATGGGAGGTCAAAGTTCTACTGTTAAGAGCTGCGGGGATCAATTTTTTTTTTTTTTTGTCCAGTCAGGCTTTAAATCAGTTTAAACTGAATTCTGATTGGTTGTTATGAGTTGGTGAATTTTGCTCTGCCTCTCTAATGATGCTCACACTTTATTCACACATTGTATACGCGCCATTGCGTTCGATGTTCATCTCACGGCGATAATGTGCCGGGGGAAAGCTGGAAAAATCCTGGAAGATGGTTGCCTGGTTACACACTCACTGTCACCATCTTAATTGCAAGAGGAACCCCTAAAGGAACCCCCCTCCCCCCCATACTCATCACCGTCACCAATATGTCACCATGATAAATATACTCTCCGCATCCTTCCCAGACACGGCCCTCAACTTCACCGCCCAACGCAGCGCCAGCTACACAGCGGACCCAGAGAATGATCAATATTAATGGAAAATTATATTATACATGTTATATTATCAATTTTATATTCATAATGTAATATTATTGGTATCTTGTATCACTTCCATACCGGGACAATTCCGGCATTCCTCTCCTACATGTAAAAATCATCATTTTTTTGCTAGAAAATTAATTAGAACGTTTTTTTTTTTAGCAGAGACCCTGGGGAAAAAATGGTGGTCATTGCAACTTTTTATGTCACACAGTATTTGTTCAGCAATTTTACAAACGTGTTTTTTTTTTTTTTTTTTAAACATTCATGAATAAAAAAAAAAAAAAAAACACTGAAATTAGCCCAATTTTTTTTCTATAATGTGAAAGATAATGTTACGCCGAGTAAATAGATAGTCTGAGCCTTGTTATTGGACTATGATAGTGTGAGCCCTTTTATTGGATTATGATAGTGTGAGCCTTTTTATTGGAATATGATAGTCTGGGATGAATCTGAGATGATGTCTTTGTACTGCTGCCTCTGTCCCAGTGTATTTTTGTTACATTGTATCCGGTTCCAGGAAGAAGACGGATGAGTTATGCTGAGTGCCGTCTCTCTAGAGTCATCTCCTCGCCTCTGAGTGTTTTTCCTCATCTCCCCCCCTGTGAGTGTTTTTCCACCACTCAATAGAAGAGATTCTTATCATGGGGGTAGAAGAAGTGATTCCACAGAACGGAATATACTTTCCATCACTGCAGGCAGAGAGATATTTATTGGAAGAATTATCATATATTATCGACCCGGAATGGTCCGGTGCCTCTGTGGCCGGCTACAAGATGCGCGCTGACATATACTCAGATCAACCACAACTTCTAAAGTATAACTAAAGGCAAAAAGAGAGTGAAAGAAAATCCCAAAATTCATGTTGTCACCAGAACAGGAATAGAGGGGAAATCTTCCAATGGGGACACTAGTTCAGGGATTTCCTCACTTTCTGTTTTGGTTATGGGACAGGGAGTAAAGGGAAATCTCCCCTATAGGACACCATACATGGGGCAGTGCTGGGACAAGGTCGTCCAGAGCCCAGGAAGAAGATGCCAAATGGTGCGCCTCCCCGCCCCCAAAATGTATAAGCATTATGTGTCAAAAAAAATCCCCCCCCCCAGCCAAAAAAATTGAGCACCAATCTTTCAATCTTTACACCCCCCCCCCCCCCCCCCTCAAGCATTAATTCCCTTTGCAAGCCAAAATTCTGCCCAAGCCAAAATTCCCGTTTCCAGTTCAAATTCCCCCTTCAGCTCAAATCCTCTACCCCAAAAATGTCCCCCTCTGTTCATGGATCCTCTACCCTCCCCCCCCAACAAATCCCCCACTCCCAGCATGAATCCCCCCCAAATCCTCTCTCCTAGTATTAATCCTCGGTAAATCCGTGATGATGTCCGTTATCTGCACACAGACATCCAGATTTGTTCAACTTCCTTGCACCAAATCCTCCCCCCCTCCCCCAAATTTCCCCTCCTAGCACAAATCCCCCCAAACATCCCTATTAGCACAAATACTCCTTCCTAACAAAATTCCATCCTCCTAGTTCAAATCCTCCCCTCCAAAGCACCGCTTCTGGTACAACTCCCAAAATCCTCACGGTGCCCAGGGCAGCTTTCCCTCCTGCCCACCCCTTGCCTTGGCCCTGATAGGGGGTATCACTCCCCCCCCCCCCCTACAGTACCCCAAATGAAAAAGAAACACATTTTGCCTTTCGTTCTACTTTAACCTATTTGCGCCAACGGAACGCAAGTATGCGGCCTCGGCTTCAGGGAGTTGTAGCGGGGGGTGCCTGCAGCTAGAGGCGCCACCCCGGTATCATTGTTTAGAGCTGACGGTCGGGTTTCTTGTAATGACAACCAATGTGGCTCAGCAGCAGCTCGGCTGTCATTACAAGGAGCGGGAGAGGACGTCCCTCCCCCTCCCGCCACCTTCGGCAGCTCGCCCCGGGTCTCCCGTCCAAGGTCATGATATCACTTCCGGGTACAGAAGCCTTAAAGGCGTCAGAGCGAACAAAAAGTTACAGCATTCAAAACAGCCAAACTTGGCATTTTGAATGCTGTTAAGTGCATTGGAGGGGTTTGGGGTCATTAAGACCCCCGATCCCTCCATGAGAGGGTACCTGTCACTCCTATTACTGTCACATTCCCCCCGATCCCTCCATAAAGAGTACCTGTCACTGCCTATTACTGTCACATTCCCCCCGATCCCTCCATAAAGAGTACCTGTCACTGCCTATTACTGTCACATTCCCCCCGATCCCTCCATAAAGAGTACCTGTCACTCCTATTACTGTCACATTCCCCCCGATCCCTCCATAAAGAGTACCTGTCACTCCTATTACTGTCACATTCCTCCCGATCCCTCCATAAAGAGTACCTGTCACTGCCTATTACTGTCACATTCCCACCGATCCCTCCATAAAGAGTACCTGTCACTGCCTATTACTGTCACATTCCCCCCGATCCCTCCATAAAGAGTACCTGTCACTCCTATTACTGTCACATTCCCCCCCGATCCCTCCATAAAGAGTACCTGTCACTGCCTATTACTGTCACATTCCCCCCGATCCCTCCATAAAGAGGACCTGTCACTCCTATTACTGTCACATTCCCCCCCGATCCCTCCATAAAGAGTACCTGTCACTGCCTATCACTGTCACATTCCTCCCGATCCCTCCATAAAGAGTACCTGTCACTCCTATTACTGTCACATTCCTCCCGATCCCTCCATAAAGAGTACCTGTCACTCCTATTACTGTCACATTCCCCCCCCGATCCCTCCATAAAGAGTACCTGTCACTCCTATTACTGTCACATTCCTCCCGATCCCTCCATAAAGAGTACCTGTCACTCCTATTACTGTCACATTCCCCCCGATACCTCCATAAAGAGTACCTGTCACTGCCTATTACTGTCACATTCCCCCCCCCCCCCCCATCCCTCCATAAAGAGTACCTGTCACTCCTATTACTGTCACATTCCCCCCCGATCCCTCCATAAAGAGTACCTGTCACTCCTATTACTGTCACATTCCCCCCCCCCGATCCCTCCATAAAGAGTACCTGTCACTGCCTATTACTGTCACATTCCCCCCGATCCCTCCATAAAGAGTACCTGTCACTCCTATTACTGTCACATTCCCCCCGATCCCTCCATAAAGAGTACCTGTCACTCCTATTACTGTCACATTCCCCCCTGATCCCTCCATAAAGAGTACCTGTCACTCCTATTACTGTCACATTCCCCCCCCCGATCCCTCCATAAAGAGTACCTGTCACTCTTATTACTGTCACATTCCCCCCGATCCCTCCATAAAGAGTACCTGTCACTGCCTATTATTGTCACATTCCCCCCGATCCCTCCATAAAGAGTACCTGTCACTGCCTATTACTGTCACATTCCTCCTGATCCCTCCATAAAGAGTACCTGTCACTGCCTATTACTGTCACATTCCCACCGATCCCTCCATAAAGAGTACCTGTCACTGCCTATTACTGTCACATTCCCCCCGATCCCTCCATAAAGAGTACCTGTCACTCCTATTACTGTCACATTCCCCCCGATCCCTCCATAAAGAGTACCTGTCACTGCCTATTATTGTCACATTCCCCCCCCGATCCCTCCATAAAGAGTACCTGTCACTGCCTATTACTGTCACATTCCCCCCCCGATCCCTCCATAAAGAGGACCTGTCACTGCCTATTACTGTCACATTCCTCCCGATCCCTCCATAAAGAGTACCTGTCACTGCCTATTACTGTCACATTCCCCCCGATCCCTCCATAAAGAGTACCTGTCACTGCCTATTACTGTCACATTCCTCCCGATCCCTCCATAAAGAGTACCTGTCACTCCTATTACTGTCACATTCCCCCCGATCCCTCCATAAAGAGTACCTGTCACTGCCTATTACTGTCACATTCCCCCCGATCCCTCCATAAAGAGTACCTGTCACTGCCTATTACTGTCACATTCCCCCCGATCCCTCCATAAAGATTTCCATGTCACTGTCTATTACTGTCACATTCCTCCCGATCCCTCCATAAAGAGTACCTGTCACTGCCTATTACTGTCACATTCCTCCCGATCCCTCCATAAAGAGTACCTGTCACTGCCTATTACTGTCACATTCCTCCCGATCCCTCCATAAAGAGTACCTGTCACTCCTATTACTGTCACATTCCCCCCGATCCCTCCATAAAGATTTCCATGTCACTGTCTATTACTGTCACATTCCTCCCGATCCCTCCATAAAGAGTACCTGTCACTGCCTATTACTGTCAAATTCCCCCCGATCCCTCCATAAAGAGTACCTGTCACTGCCTATTACTGTCACATTCCCCCCGATCCCTCCATAAAGAGTACCTGTCACTCCTATTACTGTCACATTCCTCCCCCGATCCCTCCATAAAGAGTACCTGTCACTCCTATTACTGTCACATTCCCCCCGATCCCTCCATAAAGAGTACCTGTCACTGCCTATTACTGTCACATTCCCCCCTATCCCTCCATAAAGAGTACCTGTCACTGCCTATTACTGTCACATTCCCCCCGATCCCTCCATAAAGATTTCCATGTCACTGTCTATTACTGTCACATTCCTCCCGATCCCTCCATAAAGAGTACCTGTCACTGCCTATTACTGTCAAATTCCCCCCGATCCCTCCATAAAGAGTACCTGTCACTCCTATTACTGTCACATTCCCCCCGATCCCTCCATAAAGATTTCCATGTCACTGTCTATTACTGTCACATTCCCCCGATCCCTCCATAAAGAGTACCTGTCACTGCCTATTACTGTCAAATTCCCCCCGATCCCTCCATAAAGAGTACCTGTCACTGCCTATTACTGTCAGATTCCCCCCGATCCCTCCATAAAGAGTACCTGTCACTCCTATTACTGTCACATTCCTCCCCCGATCCCTCCATAAAGAGTACCTGTCACTCCTATTACTGTCACATTCCCCCCGATCCCTCCATAAAGAGTACCTGTCACTGCCTATTACTGTCACATTCCCCCCTATCCCTCCATAAAGAGTACCTGTCACTGCCTATTACTGTCACATTCCCCCCTATCCCTCCATAAAGAGTACCTGTCACTGCCTATTACTGTCACATTCCCCCCTATCCCTCCATAAAGAGTACCTGTCACTCCTATTACTGTCACATTCCCCCCGATCCCTCCATAAAGAGTACCTGTCACTCCTATTACTGTCACATTCCCCCCCGATCCCTCCATAAAGAGTACCTGTCACTCCTATTACTGTCACATTCCCCCCGATCCCTCCATAAAGAGTACCTGTCACTCCTATTACTGTCACATTCCCCCCGATCCCTCCATAAAGATTTCCATGTCACTGTCTATTACGGTCACATTCCTCCCGATCCCTCCATAAAGAGTACCTGTCACTGCCTATTACTGTCACATTCCTCCCGATCCCTCCATAAAGAGTACCTGTCACTCCTATTACTGTCACATTCCCCCCGATCCCTCCATAAAGAGTACCTGTCACTGCCTATTACTGTCACATTCCTCCCGATCCCTCCATAAAGAGTACCTGTCACTCCTATTACTGTCACATTCCTCCCGATCCCTCCATAAAGAGTACCTGTCACTGCCTATTACTGTCACATTTCCCCCCCCCCCCCCCACCTGATCCCTCCATAAAGAGTACCTGTCACTGCCTATTACTGTCACATCCCCCGGATCCCTCCATAAAGAGTACCTGTCACTCCTATTACTGTCACATTCCCCCGATCCCTCCATAAAGAGTACCTGTCACTCCTATTACTGTCACATTCCCCCCCGATCCCTCCATAAAGAGTACCTGTCACTCCTATTACTGTCACATTCCCCCCGATCCCTCCATAAAGAGTACCTGTCACTCCTATTACTGTCACATTCCCCCCGATCCCTCCATAAAGAGTACCTGTCACTCCTATTACTGTCACATTCCTCCCGATCCCTCCATAAAGAGTACCTGTCACTGCCTATTACTGTCACATTCCCCCCGATCCCTCCATAAAGATTTCCATGTCACTGTCTATTACTGTCACATTCCTCCCGATCCCTCCATAAAGAGTACCTGTCACTGCCTATTACTGTCACATTCCTCCCGATCCCTCCATAAAGAGTACCTGTCACTGCCTATTACTGTCACATTCCTCCCGATCCCTCCATAAAGAGTACCTGTCACTCCTATTACTGTCACATTCCCCCCGATCCCTCCATAAAGATTTCCATGTCACTGTCTATTACTGTCACATTCCTCCCGATCCCTCCATAAAGAGTACCTGTCACTGCCTATTACTGTCAAATTCCCCCCGATCCCTCCATAAAGAGTACCTGTCACTGCCTATTACTGTCACATTCCCCCCGATCCCTCCATAAAGAGTACCTGTCACTCCTATTACTGTCACATTCCTCCCCCGATCCCTCCATAAAGAGTACCTGTCACTCCTATTACTGTCACATTCCCCCCGATCCCTCCATAAAGAGTACCTGTCACTGCTATTACTGTCACATTCCCCCGATCCCTCCATAAAGAGTACCTGTCACTGCCTATTACTGTCACATTCCTCCCGATCCCTCCATAAAGAGTACCTGTCACTGCCTATTACTGTCACATTCCTCCCGATCCCTCCATAAAGAGTACCTGTCACTCCTATTACTGTCACATTCCCCCCGATCCCTCCATAAAGATTTCCATGTCACTGTCTATTACTGTCACATTCCTCCCGATCCCTCCATAAAGAGTACCTGTCACTGCCTATTACTGTCAAATTCCCCCCGATCCCTCCATAAAGAGTACCTGTCACTCCTATTACTGTCACATTCCCCCCGATCCCTCCATAAAGATTTCCATGTCACTGTCTATTACTGTCACATTCCCCCGATCCCTCCATAAAGAGTACCTGTCACTGCCTATTACTGTCAAATTCCCCCCGATCCCTCCATAAAGAGTACCTGTCACTGCCTATTACTGTCAGATTCCCCCCGATCCCTCCATAAAGAGTACCTGTCACTCCTATTACTGTCACATTCCTCCCCCGATCCCTCCATAAAGAGTACCTGTCACTCCTATTACTGTCACATTCCCCCCGATCCCTCCATAAAGAGTACCTGTCACTGCCTATTACTGTCACATTCCCCCCTATCCCTCCATAAAGAGTACCTGTCACTGCCTATTACTGTCACATTCCCCCCTATCCCTCCATAAAGAGTACCTGTCACTCCTATTACTGTCACATTCCCCCCCGATCCCTCCATAAAGAGTACCTGTCACTCCTATTACTGTCACATTCCCCCCGATCCCTCCATAAAGAGTACCTGTCACTGCCTATTACTGTCACATTCCCCCCGATCCCTCCATAAAGAGTACCTGTCACTCCTATTACTGTCACATTCCTCCCCCGATCCCTCCATAAAGAGTACCTGTCACTCCTATTACTGTCACATTCCCCCCGATCCCTCCATAAAGAGTACCTGTCACTGCCTATTACTGTCACATTCCCCCCTATCCCTCCATAAAGAGTACCTGTCACTGCCTATTACTGTCACATTCCTCCCGATCCCTCCATAAAGAGTACCTGTCACTGCCTATTACTGTCACATTCCTCCCGATCCCTCCATAAAGAGTACCTGTCACTCCTATTACTGTCACATTCCCCCCGATCCCTCCATAAAGATTTCCATGTCACTGTCTATTACTGTCACATTCCTCCCGATCCCTCCATAAAGAGTACCTGTCACTGCCTATTACTGTCAAATTCCCCCCGATCCCTCCATAAAGAGTACCTGTCACTCCTATTACTGTCACATTCCCCCCGATCCCTCCATAAAGATTTCCATGTCACTGTCTATTACTGTCACATTCCCCCGATCCCTCCATAAAGAGTACCTGTCACTGCCTATTACTGTCAAATTCCCCCCGATCCCTCCATAAAGAGTACCTGTCACTGCCTATTACTGTCAGATTCCCCCCGATCCCTCCATAAAGAGTACCTGTCACTCCTATTACTGTCACATTCCTCCCCCGATCCCTCCATAAAGAGTACCTGTCACTCCTATTACTGTCACATTCCCCCCGATCCCTCCATAAAGAGTACCTGTCACTGCCTATTACTGTCACATTCCCCCCTATCCCTCCATAAAGAGTACCTGTCACTGCCTATTACTGTCACATTCCCCCCTATCCCTCCATAAAGAGTACCTGTCACTCCTATTACTGTCACATTCCCCCCCGATCCCTCCATAAAGAGTACCTGTCACTGCCTATTACTGTCAGATTCCCCCCGATCCCTCCATAAAGAGTACCTGTCACTCCTATTACTGTCACATTCCTCCCCCGATCCCTCCATAAAGAGTACCTGTCACTCCTATTACTGTCACATTCCCCCCGATCCCTCCATAAAGAGTACCTGTCACTGCCTATTACTGTCACATTCCCCCCTATCCCTCCATAAAGAGTACCTGTCACTGCCTATTACTGTCACATTCCCCCCGATCCCTCCATAAAGAGTACCTGTCACTCCTATTACTGTCACATTCCCCCGATCCCTCCATAAAGAGTACCTGTCACTCCTATTACTGTCACATTCCCCCCCGATCCCTCCATAAAGAGTACCTGTCACTCCTATTACTGTCACATTCCCCCCGATCCCTCCATAAAGATTTCCATGTCACTGTCTATTACGGTCACATTCCTCCCGATCCCTCCATAAAGAGTACCTGTCACTGCCTATTACTGTCACATTCCTCCCGATCCCTCCATAAAGAGTACCTGTCACTCCTATTACTGTCACATTCCCCCCGATCCCTCCATAAAGAGTACCTGTCACTGCCTATTACTGTCACATTCCTCCCGATCCCTCCATAAAGAGTACCTGTCACTCCTATTACTGTCACATTCCTCCCGATCCCTCCATAAAGAGTACCTGTCACTGCCTATTACTGTCACATTTCCCCCCCCCCCCCACCTGATCCCTCCATAAAGAGTACCTGTCACTGCCTATTACTGTCACATCCCCCGGATCCCTCCATAAAGAGTACCTGTCACTCCTATTACTGTCACATTCCCCCGATCCCTCCATAAAGAGTACCTGTCACTCCTATTACTGTCACATTCCCCCCCGATCCCTCCATAAAGAGTACCTGTCACTCCTATTACTGTCACATTCCCCCCGATCCCTCCATAAAGAGTACCTGTCACTCCTATTACTGTCACATTCCCCCCGATCCCTCCATAAAGAGTACCTGTCACTCCTATTACTGTCACATTCCTCCCGATCCCTCCATAAAGAGTACCTGTCACTGCCTATTACTGTCACAAGGGATGTTTACATTCCTTCTCACAGCAATAAAAGAGATCAAATTTTAAATGGATAGTGTAAAAATAAAAAAAAAATAAATAAAGGAAAAAATAAAAATTTAAAGCGCCCTGTCCCTCCGTGCTTGTGCGCAGAAGCGAACTCATACGCAAGTCGCGCCGGCATATGTAAGCGGTGCCCAAACCACACATGTGAGGTAACACCGCGATCGCTAGAGTGGGAGCAATAATTCTAGGCCTAGACCTCCTCTGTAACTCTAAAGAGGTACCCCGTTAAAACTTTTCAATGCGCCACCTATGGAGATTTTTAAGTAACAAAGTTTGTCTCCATTCCACGAGCGTGCGCAATTTTAAAGCATGACGTGTCGGGTATCTATTTACTCAGCGTAACATTATCTTTCACATTATACAAGAAAATTGGGCAAACTTTGCTTTTTTTTTTTTTTTTTTTATTCATGAAAGTGTATTTCTTCCCAAAAAATTGCGTTTGAAAGACCGCAGTGCAAATACCGTGTGACATAAAATATTGCAACGACCGCCACTTTAGGCCCCCCTCACACTTTTGGACCGTTCACATCCGCCTGTCAGTTTTTCAGGCGGATCTGAATGGATGCCCCATGCATCTCTATGGGGCATTGGATGACAGCGGAGACATGTCCGCTGACATCCGATCCTGTCCGTCAAATCCGGACCGATGAAAACAGACAGTCCGTTCTCATCCAATTACCCCATAAAGGAGAGCGGGGATCTGACACCTCCGTCTCCGCACACAGTGCGGAGACGGAGCTGTCATCCACCTGCTCAGCGGGGGATCGGCGGATCGATCCCCCCCCCCTGAGCAGCATGGCTCCATTGACAGAACGGAGCCGTGTGAAAGGGGTCTTATTCTCCAGGGTCTCTGCTAAAAAAAAATACACAGTATCTCACAGAAGTTAGTACACCCCTCACATTTTTTTAAATATTTTATTCTATCTTTTCATGTGACAACACTGAAGAAATGACACTTTGCTACAATGTAAAGTAGTGAGTGTACAGCTTGTATAACAGTGTAAATTTACTGTCCCCTGAAAATAACTCAACACACAGCCATTAATGTCTAAACCACTGGCAACAAAAGTGAATACACCCCTAAGTGAAAATGTACAAATTGGGCCCTATTTGCCATTTTCCCTCCCTGGTGTCACTTGACTCGTTAGTGTTACAAGGTCTCAGCTGTGAATTGGGAGCAGGTGTGTTACATTTGGTGTTATCGCTCTCACTCTCTCATACTGGTCACTGGAAGTTCAACATGGCACCTCATGGCAAAGAACTCTCTGAGGATCTAAAAAAAGAATGTTTGATCTACATAAAGATGGCCTAGGCTATAAGAAGATTGCCAAGACCCTAAAACTAAGCTGCAGCCCAGTGGCCAAGACCATACAGCGGTTTAACAGGACAGGTTCCACTCAGAACAGGCCTGGCCATGGTCGACCAAAGAAGTTGAGTGCACGTGCTCAGCGTCATATCCAGAGGTTCTCTTTGGGAAATAGATGTATGAGTGCTGCCAGCATTGCTGCAGAGGTTGAAGGGGGGGGGGGGGGGGGTCAGCCTGTCAGTGCTCAGACCATACGCTGCACACTGCATCAAATTGATCTGCATGGCTGTCATCCCAGAAGGAAGCCTCTTCTAAAGATGATGGAAAAGAAAGCCCCGCAAGCAGTTTGCTGAAGACAATTAGACTAAGGACATGGATTACTGGAACCGTCTCCTGTGTTCTGATAAGACCAAGATAAACTTATTTGGTGTCAGATGGTGTCAGGTGTGTGTGGCGGTAACCAGGTGAGGAGTACAAAGACAAGTGTGTCTTCCTACAGTCAGGCATGGTGGTGGGAGTGTCATGGTCTGGGGCTGCATGAGTGCTGCCGGCACTGGGGAGCTACAGTTCATTGAGGGAACCATGAATGCCTCCATGTACTGTGACATACTGAAGCAGAGCATGATCCCCTCCCTTCAGAGACTGGGCCGCAGGGCAGTATTCCAACATAACGACCCCAAACACCTCCAAGACGACCACTGCCTTGCTAAAGAAGCTGAGGGTAAAGGTGATGGACTGGCCAAGCATGTCTCCAGACCTAAACCCTATTGAGCATCTGTGGGGCATCCTCAAACAGAAGGTGGAGGAGCGCAAGGTCTCTAACATCCACCAGCTCTGTGATGTCATCATGGAGGAGGGGAAGAGGACTCTGGTGGCAACCTGTGAAGCTCTGGTGAACTCCATGCCCAAGAGGGTTAAGGCAGTGCTGGAAAATAATGCAGGGCTCATAAAATATTGACACTTTGGGCCCAATTAGGACATTTTCACTTAGGGGTGTACTTACTTTTGTTGCCAGTGGTTTAGACATTAATGGCTGTGTGTTGAGTTATTTTGAGGGGACAGCAAATTTACACTGTTATACAAGCTGTACACTCACTACTTTACATTGTAGCAAAGTGTCATTTCTTCAGTGTTGTCACATGAAAAGATAGAATAAAATATTTACAGAAATGTGAGGGGTGTACTGTACATGATGCTTATTTTGCTGACAAACATGTGTAACCAATGAGTGGAAAGCTGAACTGCCAAAGACACAAAAGCCTAAATGTGACCTGGTATCAGCCTCTTGCAGTCCCTGTACAGCAGAGCTCAGGGTGGGAGAGGGAGAAGCTGTACAATGAGCCAACCAATTCAAGGGTTTAGACAAGAAGCGTGCTGATAGAAGGAGAGAGCAGAGTGACAGAGATGAGATCATCAGTCTGCTGCTTCTCCTTTCACTGTCCAATCACAGGCCGTGACAACCTAGGCTCAGAGGAAGTAGGTTAAATGATGGTGCCCACTAGACTAAGGGCATCTAGTGGCAGAAGAGAAGTACTGAAGGGGAATTCTCTGCATTGAAGGTGAATAGTGCAGCAAAAACTGGTTTGGGTATGTCTTATTTTGATGTTCATTTCTTTGCTTTAATGTGTAATAAAATTGTATCCAATAATGCTGTGGGGTAGATTCCTTTGTTAGAAGAGATTTTGGGCTGAGGACACAGGGTTCTCCTCCTCTTCACCAGTAGAATGATGAAGTCCCCTCAGGGGGGCGGGCCCATGACACCCTGCATTCACAGCAGAGTGGTCAGCCATTGAGGCTGGGTGATGCGAATATTCATTCAAGCCAGAAGACTTTGGACCTCTAGTGGGCAAGAAGAGGAACTGCAGGGGACAGCTCCAAACTGGAGGTGCATTTAGCACTTTTAAAATTTGTAATCTGCCCAGGGGACTAAATCATTAAATTAACATTTTGCCAAGAGTTGGCCTTTGAAACTGAGGTCCTCCATGGAAGAATGATATAAAGGTATATAGAGGGTGAGGCAGGTAATAGAGGTAAATGAAGATGGTCTGGGTCAAAGTCTGCAGGGTTGGTTTAGTCCCGGGGTCCTCAATTCCTCACCAGTCACCTCTTCCTCCTCTATATTTAAATATATAACCAACATGGGAAAGCTACAATTTGATTGGCTGCTCTGAGTAGATGCTTTGGTTCCCTTGTGATGTCCCACCAACAGACTTCCAAAGGAAAAAATTCCAGGAGGTTTCGAAGCCGTTCCCATTTGGGTTAATATCTCTTATGATAAATCTTAAGAATGAGGAGATTTATATTATTAAAAAGGTGATGAGTGCAACTAGAAAACTTTCACATACAGCTTTGTAACCAAAATTTCCAGTTGTAATTCCCATAGATTAACATTAGAGGGCGATAAAACACTTGCAGTGATACATATTACAGACACACATTTCTATAACACAATCTCAAACATTATTATACATTTATATAGCTCTGACATATACCGCAGCGCTGTACAGAGATCACCGAGCCAATCACATCAGTCTCTGTACCAGAGGAGCTTACACTCTAATGTCCCCCCACAGTCACATCAGTCTCTGTACCAGAGGAGCTTACACTCTAATGTCCCCTCCCCCACAGTCACATCAGTCTCTGTACCAGAGGAGCTTACACTCTAATATCCCCCCACAGTCACCTCAGTCTCTGTACCAGAGGAGCTTACACTCTAATATCCCCCCACAGTCACATCAGTCTCTGTACCAGAGGAGCTTACACTCTAATGTCCCCTCCCCCACAGTCACATCAGTCTCTGTACCAGAGGAGCTTACACTCTAATATCCCCCCACAGTCACATCAGTCTCTGTACCAGAGGAGCTTACACTCTAATGTCCCCTCCCCCACAGTCACATCAGTCTCTGTACCAGAGGAGCTTACACTCTAATGTCCCCTCCCCCACAGTCACATCAGTCTCTGTACCAGAGGAGCTTACACTCTAATGTCCCCTCCCCCACAGTCACATCAGTCTCTGTACCAGAGGAGCTTACACTCTAATGTCCCCTCCCCCACAGTCACATCAGTCTCTGTACCAGAGGAGCTTACACTCTAATGTCCCCCCACAGTCACATCAGTCTCTGTACCAGAGGAGCTTACACTCTAATATCCCCCCACAGTCAAATCAGTCTCTGTACCAGAGGAGCTTACACTCTAATATCCCCTCCCCCACAGTCATATCAGTCTCTGTACCAGAGGAGCTTACACTCTAATATCCCCCCACAGTCACATCAGTCTCTGTACCAGAGGAGCTTACACTCTAATATCCCCCCACAGTCACATCAGTCTCTGTACAGGGAAGGGGTAAGGTAATTTATTAAAGGGGCAGAGTCGGGTAAATCTGTGATGACGTCCGCTATCTGACCACACACATCCAGATTAGTTCCTCCTTGCACATGATCCGCTATTCTTTACAAAGTGAACTTTCACTCAGCTTCACCTCATTTACTAAACTAAGTGAAAGTGTAAGACGCCCCCCCCCCCCCCCCCCAATGTTCAGAGTTTAATGTCAGACTTCAAAGCACACAATGAACGCTGACACCGCGCTGTCATGTGACCTCCACTTCCATCATTCATTGTTCAGCCAAATGTTTATTTCATCACCGCTGTCCATCGCATTCTCATTATATATATATGGGGGAAAAACAATGTGAGAAGTCATCGGGCTGCAAATCACCCCCCATGGTGACACTGACAAACCACCACCAACAATGTGTAATATATAATATAACCTGTATATAAATAATAGGAAGATATATAATATAACCTGTATATAAATAATAGGAAGGGATGTAATATATAATATAACCTGTATATAAATAATAGGAAGATATATAATATAACCTGTATATAAATAATAGGAAGTGGTGTAATATATAGGGCGAATGATTCATGTAGCATTTCCTTCCCTGCCCTTAGCTCAGGCATGCAGGTAGGAGGGTGGGCTTAGCTGAGAATTCCCCTCCTGAAGACTCCTGGGATGGATGACATTATTTGCTGAGGCCGGAAACCAGGAAGTAACTGAAAAAAAAAGTAAAAAAAAAATGAAAACCGACAAATATGAAACTTCCCCATCCATGGACTATAATGGTGACCACATGAGGATTGGAAATAATCAATAATGATTGGGGGAGGGAAATTCCACTTAAGCTTTGACAGTAAAACTTGGAAGCTGATTGGTTACTATGATTCTGTGTGCACCCGTTATAGAAAATCTCCCTATTATAGTAATACTGTACAGAGTGTATATGAGGTATATATGGGGTGTGCATGGTATACAGAGTGTATATGGGGTGTACATGGTATACAGAGTTATATGGGGTGTACATGGTATACAGAGTGTATATGAAGTGTGCATGGTATACAGAGTGTATATGAAGTGTGCATGGTATACAGATTGTATATGGGGTGTGCATGGTATACAGAGTGTATAAGGGGTGTGCATGGTATACAGAGTGTATATGGGGTGTGCATGGTATACAGAGTGTATATGGGGAGTGCATGGTATACAGAGTGTATATGGAGAGTGCATGGTATACAGAGTGTATATGCGGTGTGCATGGTATACAGAGTTATATGGGGTGTACATGGTATACAGAGTGTATATGAAGTGTGCATGGTATACAGAGTGTATATGAAGTGTGCATGGTATACAGATTGTATATGGGGTGTGCATGGTATACAGAGTGTATAAGGGGTGTGCATGGTATACAGAGTGTATATGAAGTGTGCATGGTATACAGAGTGTATATGAAGTGTGCATGGTATACAGATTGTATATGGGGAGTGCATGGTATACAGAGTGTATATGGGGAGTGCATGGTATACAGAGTGTATATGCGGTGTGCATGGTATACAGAGTGTATATGGGGAGTGCATGATATACAGAGTGTATATGGGGTGTACATGGTATACAGAGTTATATGGGGTGTACATGGTATACAGAGTGTATATGAAGTGTGCATGGTATACAGAGTGTATATGAAGTGTGCATGGTATACAGATTGTATATGGGGTGTGCATGGTATACAGAGTGTATAAGGGGTGTGCATGGTATACAGAGTGTATATGAAGTGTGCATGGTATACAGAGTGTATATGAAGTGTGCATGGTATACAGATTGTATATGGGGAGTGCATGGTATACAGAGTGTATATGGGGAGTGCATGGTATACAGAGTGTATATGGGGTGTACATGGTATACAGAGTGTATATGGGGTGTGCATGGTATACAGAGTGTATATGGGGAGTGCATGGTATACAGAGTGTATATGGGGTGTGCATGGTATACAGAGTGTATATGGGGTGTGCATGGTATACAGAGTGTATATGGAGTGTACATGGCATACAGAGTGTATATGAAGTGTACATGGTATACAGAGTGTATATGGGGAATATATGCATGGTATACAGAGTGTATATGGGGTGTGCATGGTATGCAGAGTGTATATGGGGTGTGCATGGTATACAGAGTGTATATGGGGTGTGCATGGTATACAGAGTGTATATGGGGTATGCATGGTATACAGAGTGTATATGGGGAATATATGCATGGTATAGAGTGTATAAGGGGAGTGCATGGTATAAAGAGTGTATATGGGGTATGCATGGTATGCAGAAGTGTATATGGGGTGTGCATGATATACAGAATGTATATGGAGAGTGCATGGTATACAGAGTGTATATGCGGTGTACATGGTATACAGAGTGTATATGGAGAGTGCATGGTATACAGAGTGTATATGCGGTGTGCATGGTATACAGAGTGTATATGGGGAGTGCATGATATACAGAGTGTATATGGGGTGTATATGCATGGTATGCAGAGTGTATATGGGGTGTGCATGGTATACAGAGTGTATATGAGGTGTACATGGTATACAGAGTGTATATGGAGTATATATGCATGGTATACAGAGTGTATATGGGGTATATATGGGGTGTACATGGCATACAGAGTGTATATGGGGTGTGCATGGTATACAGAGTGTATATGGGGTGTGCATGGTATACAGAGTGTATATGGGGTAAATATGCATGGTATACAGAGTGTATATGGGGTAAATATGCATGGTATACAGAGTGTATATGGAGTATATATGCATGGTATACAGAGTGTACATGGGGTATATATGCATGGTATACAGAGTGTACATGGGGTATATATATGCATGGTATACAGAGTGTATATGGAGTATATATGCATGGTATACAGAGTGTATATGGGGTATATATGCATGGTATACAGAGTGTATAAGGGGTATATATGCATGGTATAGAGAGTGTATAAGAGGTGTGCATGGTATACAGAGTGTATATGGGGTGTGCATGGTATACAGAGTGTATATGGGGTGTGCGTGGTATACAGAGTGTATATGGGGTGTGCATGGTATACAGAGTGTATATGGGGTAAATATGCATGGTATAGAGAGTGTATAAGAGGTGTGCATGGTATACAGAGTGTATATGGGGTGTGCATGGTATACAGAGTGTATATGGGGTGTGCATGGTATAAAGAGTGTACATGGGGTATATATGCATGGTATACAGAGTGTATATGGGGTATGCATGGTATACAGAGTGTATATGGGGTGTGCATGGTATACAGAGTGTATATGGGGTGTGCATGGTGTGCAGAGTGTATATGGAGTGTGCATGGTATACAAAGTGCATATGGGGTGTGCATGGTATACAGAGTGTATATGGAGTGTGCATGGTATACAGAGTGTATATGGGTTATATATGCATGGCATACAGAGTATATATGGAGTATGCATGGTATACAGAGTGTATATGGGGTGTGCATGGTATAAAGAGTGTAAATGGGGTATATATATATATGTTTGGTATACAGCGTGTACATGGGGTGTATATGCATGGTATACAGAGTGTATATGGGGTGTATATGCATGGTATGCAGAGTGTATATGGGGAGTGCATGGTATACAGAGTGTATATGGGGTGTATATGCATGGTATACAGCGTGTACATGGGGTATGCATGGTATACAGCGTGTACATGGGGTATATATGCATGGTATACAGAATGTATATGGAGTGTGCATGGTATACAGAGTGTATATGCATGGTATACAGAGTGTATATGGGGTGTGCATGGTGTGCAGAGTGTATATGGGGTGTGCATGGTATGCATAGTGTATATGGGGTATATATGCATGGTATACAGAGTGCATATGGAGTGTGCATGGTATACAGAGTGTATATGGGTTATATATGCATGGCATACAGAGTATATATGGAGTATGCATGGTATACAGAGTGTATATGGGGAGTGCATGGTATACAGAGTGTATATGGGGTGTGCATGGTATAAAGAGTGTAAATGGGGTATATATATATATGTTTGGTATACAGCGTGTACATGGGGTGTATATGCATGGTATACAGAGTGTATATGGGGTGTATATACATGGTATACAGAGTGTATATGGGGTGTATATGCATGGTATACAGAGTGTATATGGGGTGTGCATGGTATACAGCGTGTACATGGGGTATATATGCATGGTATACAGAATGTATATGGAGTGTGCATGGTATACAAAGTGCATATGGGGTGTGCATGGTATACAGAGTGTATATGGAGTGTGCATGGTATACAGAGTGTATAAGGGGTATATATGCATGGTATACAGAGTGTATATGGGGAGTGCATGGTATACAGAGAGTATATGGGGTGTGCATGGTATACAGAGTGTATATGGGGTGTGCATGGTATATAGTTTGTGTATAGTGGGGTATATATTATATATAGTGTGTATATGGGGTATATATGGTGTATATAGTGGGAGATGTGTGTTGTGTATGGAGGGAGTGGATGCAGCGTGCATTGTGTCGGTAGTGCAGGCGGAGGCACCACCCCCTGTATTGCCGCTCAGCCTCTCCCACCGACACTCACTTCTCATATCCACACAGGAGATCCGAGCGCTCATATCACCCGATCTACAGACACACCGATCACCGGATCCACACCGATCACCCCTCCTCCACCCTGAGAACTTTACCACCCCACCATGCTGCCTGCACACCCGGATCTTCCGCTCTACACCCCAATCTGAGGACACCCGGATCTGTACACCCCAATCTGAGGACACCCGGATCTGTACACCCCGATCTGAGGACACCCGGATCTGTGCACCCCGATCTGAGGACACCCGGATCTGTGCACCCCGATCTGAGGACACCCGGATCTGTGCACCCCGATCTGAGGACACCCGGATCTGTACACCCCAATCTGAGGACACCCTAATCTCCAGCTGTGAGGACACCCAGATCTAAAGCTGTACACCCCAATCTGAGGATATCTGGATTTCCAGCTGTACACCCCAGTCTGGGGAAACCCTCATCTTCAACTATACACCCCATTCTGAGGGCACCTTGGATCTGTTTTTCTACACCCATCATCTCCATCTGTACCCCTCATTCTGATAACCTGATCTCCTGCTGTACCCCTCATTCTGAGAACACCTGGATCTCTTAGTCTACACCCCATCCTGAGAACCCCCTGATCTCCTGCTGTACACCCCACTCTAGGAACGCCTGGATCTGCTGCTGCACACCCCATTCTGAGAACCCCCTGATCTCCAGCTGTACACCCCATTCCGAGGAGCCTGGGAAAAGGTCAACACTTGGATTTATTCTTGAGCATCAACACTGTGACCCCCTCAATGGGGAACCCTGAGATTGTCACCCCCCATTTATGAGTAGAGCTAGCGGTGGGGCACAGAGATTGTGACCCCATTTATAAATATCGCTGCCACTGGGGCACCAGGATTTGGCCACCCCACCTACCTGTCTCCGAGGAACCCTGGGGCACCAGGATTTTGAAATCTATCTTCCAGGATTTTTGGGGGCTCTGAAGGTCTCTTTTTGAGGAGCCTGGGAGGTCGGGGGCACCGGGGTTGGAATACCCATCCCTGAGATACCCCCGTACAATGCAACAACAGATCTGCCCCTTGCAGGAGAGCACCCCTTGTGGTGGAGGGCAGCAGTGACAGACATGGAGGCAGAGGGGCATGGGGGCAGTGCTGTGGAGGGCAGCAACAAGGATGCGGAGAAGCAGCTGAGGCTTCGGCTTTGTGTGCTGAATGAGATCCTGAACACCGAGAGGGACTATGTGGGGACTCTACACTTTCTTCAATCTGTAAGTATCTCTATGTGCTTTCCGAAGGGGGTCAGAGTGTTATAATATCCATATGTTGCTCTATACACATTGGGGGTTTCGAGGAACAGAGTATGAAATGTATGAAGTTTAGGATGAGTGCTTATCAGTGTTGTCTTAGGGAAGACTTTTCCATATGTAGGAAAAATCAGAATTCCATCTCTTATGAGTTTATTCTACTCTTCCACCAAGTGGCCCATTAGGACGTCTTCAGGGGTCTTTAAAGATGGACATTGGAGGACTCCCTGGCATGACCCTTCCAGTAGAAGACTCCCCAACGTGACCCCTCCAGTAGAAGACTCCCCAACGTGACCCCCCTCCAGTAGAAGACTCCCCAACGTGACCCCCCTCCAGTAGAAGACTCCCCGGCATGACCCCTCCAGTAGAAGACTCCCCGGCATGACCCCTCCAGTAGAAGACTCCCCGGCATGACCCGTCCTGTAGAAGACTCCCCGGCATGACCCGTCCTGTAGAAGACTCCCCGGCATGACCCGTCCTGTAGAAGACTCCCCGGCATTGACCCCTCCAGTAGAAGACTCCCCGGTATGACCCGTCCTGTAGAAGACTCCCCGGTATGACCCGTCCTGTAGAAGACTCCCCGGCATGACCCCTCCAGTAGAAGACTCCCCGGCATGACCCCTCCAGTAGAAGACTCCCCGGCATGACCCGTCCTGTAGAAGACTCCCCGGCATGACCCCTCCAGTAGAAGACTCCCCGGCATGACCCGTCCTGTAGAAGACTCCCCGGCATGACCCGTCCTGTAGAAGACTCCCCGGCATGACCCGTCCTGTAGAAGACTCCCCGGCATGACCCGTCCTGTAGAAGACTCCCCGGCATGACCCGTCCTGTAGAAGACTCCCCGGCATGACCCGTCCTGTAGAAGACTCCCCGGCATGACCCGTCCTGTAGAAGACTCCCCGGCATGACCCCTCCAGTAGAAGACTGCCTAACGTGACCCTTCCAGTAGAAGACTGCCTAACGTGACCCATCCAGTAGAAGACTGCCTAACGTGACCCTTCCAGTAGAAGACTGCCTAACGTGACCCTTCCAGCAGAAGACTGCCTAACGTGACCCTTCCAGCAGAAGACTGCCTAACGTGACCCTTCCAGCAGAAGACTGCCTAACGTGACCCTTCCAGCAGAAGACTCCCTAACGTGACCCTTCCAGCAGAAGACTCCCTAACGTGACCCTTCCAGCAGAAGACTCCCTAACGTGACCCTTCCAGCAGAAGACTCCCTAACGTGACCCTTCCAGCAGAAGATTCCCTAACGTGACCCTTCCAGCAGAAGACTCCCTAACGTGACCCTTCCAGCAGAAGACTCCCTAACGTGACCCTTCCAGCAGAAGACTGCCTAACGTGACCCTTCCAGCAGAAGACTGCCTAACGTGACCCTTCCAGCAGAAGACTGCCTAACGTGACCCTTCCAGCAGAAGACTCCCTAACGTGACCCTTCCAGCAGAAGACTCCCTAACGTGACCCTTCCAGCAGAAGACTCCCTAACGTGACCCTTCCAGCAGAAGACTCCCTAACGTGACCCTTCCAGCAGAAGACTCCCTAACGTGACCCTTCCAGCAGAAGACTCCCTAACGTGACCCTTCCAGCAGAAGACTCCCTAACGTGACCTTTCCAGCAGAAGACTCCCTAACGTGACCTTTCCAGCAGAAGACTGCCTAACGTGACCCCTCCAGCGGAAAACTTCCCAACCTGACTCCTCCAGCGGAAGACTTCCCGGCATGACCCCTCTAGCAAGAGGACTTCCCGGCATGACCCCTCTAGCAAGAGGACTTCCCGACATGACCCCTCTAGCAAGAGGACTTCCTGCCAGGACCCCTCCAGTGGAAGACTTCCTAACTTGACCCCCTAGTAGTAGACTCCCTAGCATGACCCCTCCAGCAGAAGATTCCCCAACATGATGCCTCCATTAGGTAGAAAACACTTTATTCCTGACCCTCTGTCCACCTTTCTGCTCCCTCACCTCATGTCACCTTTCTCAAGAGTCCACTAAGCCAGAGCTTGGTGTTCTGTACCGGCTGGAGGGTCTTTATTCCCTGGAAGTACCCTTCTACTCTGACATAAGAGGATCATCTTGGGGATGTATATATATCTGGCTTCACTGATTAAAATTTTAAATTGTGTGCTTCTATCATTGTAGAATCTTTAATGTGTGGTCCTTATGTAGGGAATCGTTAAAGTGTGGCAGTGCCAAGGGGTGCTCCTGAAGGTGCAGCCCAGCCGAGAGGTGTTTCTGAATGCTTGTGGTCATGCTGAAGGATGTTCCTGATTCCTGAGCCCACGTCTCAGACAAGGTGTACTCCTGGGCGGGTGGAACAGCTGAGGGGTGCTTCTAGGTAGGTGGCCCAACCAATGGGCACTTCTGGAAGGGCATCTCAGCTGGGGGGTCGCCCTGCTGAAGGGTGCTCTTGAGTGTGTGGTCCTGCAAGAGGTACTTCTGTGCGGCTCAGGTAAAATATAATCCTGAGCATGTACATCCCAGCCAAGGGGTGCTTCTGAGAGTGCACTTTAGCCGAGGGGTGCTCTTCAGTGTGTGGCCCTGCCGAGGGGTGCTCCCGAGTGTGTGGCCCTGCTGAGAGGTGCTCCCGAGTGTGTGGCCCTGCCGAGGGGTGCTCCCGAGTGTGTGGCCCTGCCGAGGGGTGCTCCCGAGTGTGTGGCCCTTCTAAGGGGTGCTCCTGAGTGTGTGGCCCTTCTAAGGGGTGCTCCTGAGTGTGTGGCCCTTCTAAAGAGTTCTCCTGAGTGTGTGGCCCTTCTAAGGGTTGCTCCTGAGTGTGTGACCCTTCTAAAGAGTTCTCCTGAGTGTGTGGCCCTTCTAAGGGTTGCTCCCGAGTGTGTGGCCCTTCTAAGGGTTGCTCCCGAGTGTGTGGCCCTTCTAAGGGTTGCTCCTGAGTGTGTGACCCTTCTAAAGAGTTCTCCTGAGTGTGTGGCCCTTCTAAGGGTTGCTCCTGAGTGTGTGACCCTTCTAAAGAGTTCTCCTGAGTGTGTGGCCCTTCTAAGGGTTGCTCCCGAGTGTGTGGCCCTTCTAAGGGTTGCTCCCGAGTGTGTGGCCCTTCTAAGGGGTGCTCCTGAGTGTGTGGCCCTTCTAAGGGGTGCTCCTGAGTGTGTGGCCCTTCTAAGGGGTGCTCCTGAGTGTGTGGCCCTTCTAAAGAGTTCTCCTGAGTGTGTGGCCCTTCTAAAGAGTTCTCCTGAGTGTGTGGCCCTTCTAAGGGTTGCTCCTGAGTGTGTGGCCCTTCTAAGGGGTGCTCCTGAGTGTGTGGCCCTTCTAAGGGTTGCTCCCGAGTGTGTGGCCCTTCTAAAGAGTTCTCCTGAGTGTGTGGCCCTTCTAAGGGGTGCTCCTGAGTGTGTGGCCCTTCTAAGGGGTGCTCCTGAGTGTGTGGCCCTTCTAAGGGTTGCTCCCGAGTGTGTGGCCCTTCTAAGGGGTGCTCCTGAGTGTGTGGCCCTTCTAAGGGTTGCTCCCGAGTGTGTGGCCCTTCTAAGGGTTGCTCCCGAGTGTGTGGCCCTTCTAAGGGTTCTCCTGAGTGTGTGGCCCTTCTAAGGGTTGCTCCTGAGTGTGTGGCCCTTCTAAGGGGTTCTCCTGAGTGTGCTGCCCAGCCAAGGGGTGCTCCTGAATGCGTACCCCAGCTGAAAGGTGCTCCTGAATAGACAGCCCTGTCCGCTTCTCTTCTCTCTAGGCATGTGGAAGAGCGAGAGGGGATTTCTGATTCTGAGAAATCCTTGGTATCTGGCCTGCTGGGGTTATGTGAGGAGAGGCGGTGATTGGCGGATTGTGTATGAAGAGCTTTCTGTATATAACGGGATTATCCTGGCATAACACTCCATTCTCTCCGCTCAATCTCCATAATCCCTCACTTTTGGGGGTCCCCCCCCTTCACTGAGTTTACATTAACCCCATAAGTGCTGCGGAGTCTATAGCTGGGAATACAGAGACAGCCCCCCCCCCCCCTCTTCTGCCAGTGTAAATCCCTACGTCATCCATGCATGGACGAGGAATGAGTTAAAGCTGAACTCCGAGGAAATCTTACAACTACCCTTTCAGTGGGGTTCCCACCACGCACAAAGGGTTAAATGCCCCCAGATCAGCCTCATAACCTGCCAAAGTATGGGCAGACCATCACCATAACAACTAATGACTCTTTGATTTTGGGGCTGTGCAATTTGGGGAGGGGGGGGGGGGCTCTGTGATGGGGGAACTCTGATATGATGGGTATGTATAAGGCCGGGTGACTCTGATATGAAGGGGGGCTTCTGATGTGATGGGGGACCTCTGATGTGATAGGGGGGCCTTTAAATGTAAAGACAGACCTTTTTGATGTGATGGGGGGGCTCTGATGTGCTGAGGGAGCCACTGATGTGATTGGGGGGGGGGGGGGCTCTGATGTGATGAGGTTCTGATGTGATGAGGGGACCTCTGATGTGATGGGGGGGGGGGGGGCTTTTGATGTGAAGTGGGACCTCTGATGAAATGGGCTTTTGATGTGATGGGGGAGACCTCAAATATTATTGGGGGTGTCTGATGGGATTGGGGAGACTTCTGATGAAATGGGCTTTTGATGTGATGGGGGGGGGGGACCTCTGATGTGATGTGGGGAACTCTGATGTGATGCGGGGGGGGGGCTTTTGATGTGATGGGGAGACCTCTGATGTGATGGGGGGGGGGCTTTTGATGTGATGGGGGAGACCTCTAATATTATGGGGGGTGTCTGATGTGATTGGGGAGACCTCTGATGTGATGGGGGAGGTTTTAATGTAATGCAGGGGAGGGGGGGTCTGATGCGATTGAGGGATCTCTGATGTAAAGGGGGAACCTCCTAATGTCATGGGGGAGCTTTTGATGTGATAGGGGAACCACTCATGTAAATGAGGGACCTCTGATGTGATGGGGGAGGGGCTTTTGATGTGAAGGGGGACCTCTAATCTGATTGGGGGGGGGTTCTGATGTGATGGGGGGGGGGGTTCTGATGCGATAGGGGGGCTTCTGATGTGATGGGGGATCTCTGATGCGATTGGGGGGGCTCAGATGTAAAGGGGGGCTTCTGATGTGATGGGGGGGTTCTCTGATGTTAAGGGGAACCCTCTAATGTGAAGGGGGCTTATGATGTGATGGGGGACCTCTAATTTGAAGGGGGGCTTCTGATGTGATGGGGGACCTCTGATGTGATGGGGGGGACCTCGAGGACTTCTGATGTGATGGGGGGCTTCTAATGTGATAGGGGGACCTCTGATGCGATGGGGGACCTCTAATGTGAAGGGAGGCTTCTGATGCGATGGGGGACCTCTAATGTGAAGGGAGGCTTCTGATGCGATGGGGGACCTCTAATGTGAAGGGGGGACCTCTGATGCGATGGGGGGACCTCTAATGTGAAGGGGGGAGGTGAGCTTCTGATGTGATGGGGGGGGCCACGGGGTTCTCTGATATGAAGGGGGGCTTCTAATGTGATGGGGGACCTCTGATGTGATGGGGGGACCTCTGATGTGAAGGGGGAGGTGAGCTTCTCATGTGAAGGGGGGACCTCTGATGTGATGGGGGACCTCTGATGTGATGGGGGGACCTCTGATGTGATGGGGGGACCTCTGATGTGATGGGGGAGGTGAGCTTCTCATGTGAAGGGGGGGACCTCTGATGTGAAGAGGGGACCTCTGATGTGATGGGGGACCTCTGACGTGATGGGGGGACCTCGAGTACTTCTGATGTCATGGGGGGGCTTCTAATGTGATGGGGGGACCTCTGATGCGATGGGGGGACCTCTAATGTGAAGGGGGAGGTGAGCTTCTGATGTGATGGGGGGACCACGGGCTTCTCTGATATGAAGGGGGGCTTCTAATGTGATAGGGGGGACCTCTGATGTGAAGGGGGGCCTCTGATGTGAAGGGGGGCCTCTGATGTGAGGGTAATTTCATCAAGGTTGTTGTGTGGATTGTCCCAGGCTCAGGTTTCTCAAATAGTCACATTTGTTACATTGTAGACTGGTGGGGGGGCAGATTTTGGTTACATTTGAAGGTTGCTGTGACTTTAGAGAAGTTTAGAAATATTCTTTCGAGTACCTTTTTTATAAAAGCCATTATACTTACCTTAACCCCTTACTCCCCTGACAGCCGGCGCGCTCCTCTTCCCTCAGCGTCCTCTCCTACGATGCAGGACTGCTGGTCCTGCACTGTAGACGATGATGTCAGAGTGGCTGTGACCACCGAAGAGAGAAGCAGCTTCGGGGTCACATGTAGACATGGAGGCCTGTTAGAGCTAAGAAGAGAATCTGCTTGGTAACGGTACGATGGACCGGGTCCTCCTCCCACTAAGAGGGCAGTTCTGAGATTTCTCCGGAGTTCAGCTTTAACATTTCTGTAAGCTCTGTGACTCCATTGCAAGGATTTTCCTTCCTCTCCCTGTGACACCTGTAGAAGAATTAGGAGGCCCTCATAGAACCCCCTACAGACATTTGGGGGATGACGGTGGCTTCTGAATTTTGGGTGACCACGCTGCTCTTCTATAGAGGAGTATGGGGAATGTTGTCACCCCGGCACAGGGAGTGTATTAAATGTAGGATCATCAGGTGAAAGTCAAAGTAAAATGGGCTGACAATGAAAATGAATGCAGCCGGCAGATCTACGGAGGGGAAAGCTTTGATATCTGACAACGCTTCTTCCTGGGGTGGAGACACGTCAACGTTCGATGTTGATGTCTGTGGTGTCACATGGTTTCCGTGTGCTGATACTGAGCCAACCGACAGAAAGTGTTGTTGTGTCTGAAAGAGGGACTCATCTCCGCACCCACCTACTGCTAACCATCAATGGTGGAGTCTCTTCTCCGCACCCACCTACTGCTAACCATCAATGGTGGAGTCTCTTCTCCGCACCCACCCACTGCTAACCCTCATCAATGGTGGAGTTTCTTCTCTGTTGCCCCTTATTAATGGTGGAGTCTCTTCTCTGCTGACCCTTATTAATGGTGGAGTCTCTTCTCTGCTGACCCTTATTGATGGTGGAATCTCATCCCTGCTAACCCTTATTAGTGGTGGAGTCTCCTCTCTGTTGCCCCTTAATAATGGTAGAGTTTCTTCTCTGTTGACCCTTAATAATGGTGGAGTCTCCTCTCTGTTGACCCTTATTAATGGTGGAGTCTCTTTTCTGTTGCCCCTTATTAATGGTGGAGTTTCGTCCCTGCTGACCCTTATTAATGGTGGAGTCTCTTCTCTGTTGACCCTTATTAATGGTGGAGTCTCTTCTCTGTTGACCCTTATTAATGGTGGAGTCTCTTCTCTGTTGACCCTTATTAATGGTGGAGTCTCCTCTCTGTTGACCCTTATTAATGGTGGAGTCTCCTTTCTGCTGACCCTTATTAATGGTGGAGTCTCTTCTCTGTTGCTCCTTATTAATGGTGGAGTTTCTTCTCTGTTGACCCTTATTAATGGTACTCTTCTCTGTTGCCCCTTATTAATGGTGGAGTCTCTTCTCTGTTGCTCCTTATTAATGGTACTCTTCTCTGTTGACCCTTATTAATGGTGGAGTTTCTTCTCTGTTGACCCTTATTAATGGTGGAGTCTCTTCTCTGTTGACCCTTATTAATGGTACTCTTCTCTGTTGACCCTTATTAATGGTGGAGTCTCTTCTCTGTTGACCCTTATTAATGGTACTCTTCTCTGTTGCCCCTTATTAATGGTGGAGTCTCTTCTCTGTTGACCCTTATTAATGGTGGAGTCTCTTCTCTGTTGCCCCTTATTAATGGTGGGGTCTCTTCTCTGTTGCTCCTTATTGATGGTGGAGTTTCTTCTCTGTTGACCCTTATTAATGGTGGAGTTTCGTCCCTGCTGACCCTTTTTAATGGTGGAGTCTCTTCTCTGCTGACCCTTATTAATGGTGGAGTCTCATCCCTGCTAACCCTTATTAATGGTGGAGTCTCCTCTCTGCTGATACACATATTGGTGGAGTCTCCTCTTCGCAGAGACCTGCTGCCATATACTGTCTGTCTAGAAGGAAGTCTATTGTTTGAGTTGGTGAATTTCCTGCCAGTCAATCGTACAGGAAGCTCTGAAGCTTCACATTTCACCACAACTGAGCCGGCTGCACCCCGGAACAGCTGCCCACTCATGTACTCCATGGTTGATATATATGATGTGTGGTCACTGATGGGATCTAATGAACCCCAGAACCGGCATAGAGCCCTGTAGACCACGATGTCACACAGACAATGATCCTTACGCACAGGTTGGGGCAGATGAAGACACAACCATCAACTTTATCTCTAAATCTCAACTCCAGAAACCTGGAAATTCCTTCCTTCATAGGGGTTGCTGTAAGGGTTAACTGCTTGTATATGTCTAGGGGGGTGGGGCACAGAAAAGGTTTACCTACCTTATCCTCCCCTCCTCTGCATGGCAAGACCGGTCCCCAACAGTTTGCGCAGCACTGTACAGTCACAATCCAATTCAATACAGGATGGATCAGAGGGCCCGGCTCATTGGTGGTATCCATCAGTTGTGCTCCTCCATAGAGCTGCAGCATGTTCTCAGTTGTGGGGCCACCATTATAAAACATGGGGTCCCATATAACCTACCTGACCAGTCTTGTCGATGAAAAGCAAGGGATGCGCGAAGCACAAGTTTGATAGACAGCACGCATGACTAGGCCAGGCCAGGCACGGGAGGGCTTACTGTACCCTGCTATCAGCAGCCATTGGGGGGGTCACCAGACTTGGGCAGAGTAAGAGATGCCATGGTGGAATCAACGTGTCCATACTGCCCATCGCAGACAACTAGTTGCTTCCTCCCGGAATCTGATGAATGTTCTTTTTGAAGGTTCTACATGAGGGTCTATGCACACTAGAAGCAGAAAAAGCAGCATAAAAATGCTCCCAGCGGCTCGTATTGTACAAGAGTATGGGCAATATTGTTTTTATAAGCTTTTTTTTTTCCCAAAACATTCCTTATTCTCAATGTACACTTAAAAACACCGGTACAGGCCAGGATTTCTTCTTTTTGAAAGTTCTACATGAGGGTCTATGGACACCAGGAGCAGAAACAAAGATGCCAGAACCTCTGGCAGAAAAAGCAGCAGAAAAATGCTCCCAGTGGCTCGTATTGCACAAGAGTTTAGGAGAGTTTATAGGCAATTATTTTTATAAGCTTTTTTTTTTTTTTTTTTCCCAAAACAATTCCATTTCTTAGTTTACACTTGAAAACGCCAAACGCTGCTAAATGCCGCGTTTTATGAGTGTTAAAGCAGACCGCCCTCTTCCTCAGGTTCCTTACCTTCCACCTCCTCACATCCTGCAGAAGTATCAAGCTTTGTTGCATGCTTTTTTTTTGAAAAATAAAAAAAAAAGTCGGGCCCCGCCTCCCCATGCACATCATTCGCCTTAGGCGATTGATGTGCATATTTCCCTGGTGTGCCTCCCAAGATGTGCATGTCACATATCCCAGGACGCTTAGCTTTTTATTCAAGATAAGGAGGGGGGTAAGCCTACCCGCGTGTCATTGGAGAGGCTGGTCCTCTGAACCCGGAAGAGCCAGCGGGCCTGTCAATGATGTCAGAGAGAACATGGCGGTGCGGGACGGAGCTGTAGCTGTGTGGGACGGCGTGAGAGGATCTCAACGGGACAACGCAGGATTATTATTATTATTTATAATTAGCGTCAACAGTTTGCGCAACGCTTTACAGCATGAGAGCAGACAGTACAGTTAGGACTGGTAGCTGAAATGTGCAGACGCCACCTTCAGGTAAGCAGGGTCATTAAAAAAAAAAAGATAATGATAGGGGGTTGGCCAGAGGTCCTTTTTAACTACTTTAGTTCTGGAAGGTTTACCCCCTAATGACCAGGCCATTTTTTGTGATACGGCACTGCGTTATTTTAACTGACAATTGCACGGTCGTGCGACGCTGTACCCAAATAATAATGGATGTCCTTTTTTTCCCCACAAATAGAGCTTTCTTTTGGTGGTATTTGATCACCTCTGCGATTTTCTTTTTGCGCTATAAACAAAAAAAAAAAAAAAACACAATTTAAAAAAATAAAAACTTTCTGCTATAAAAACATATTCTGTAAAAAATCTAATTTCTTCATGAATTTAGACCAATTTGTATTCTGTTACATATCTGGTAAAAAAAAAAAAAAAATCCCAATAAGTGTATATTGATTGGTTTGTGTGAAAGTTATAGCGCCTACAAACTAGGGAATAAATACTGGAATTTTTTATTTATTTTTGTACTATTAATGGCGACTGTGATATTGCGGCAGACAGTCTGACACTAACTGACACTTTTGACACTCTTTGGAGACCAATGACACTAATACAGTGATCAGTGCTAAAAATATGCACTGTCACTGTACTAATGACACTGGCCTGGAAAGGGTTAACATCTAGGGCGATCAAAGGGTTAAATGAGTGCCTAGCCAGTGTTTATGGGTATTGTGTGCTGCTTTTTACTAGGGGAAGTGCTTTGCAGGGAAGCATAATCCAGCACATCCCCCGCTAACAGGACCGAGCTCTGCATTGTTTACATAGACAGAGCACCATCCTGTGTCTCTCCTCGCTGATCAGTGGGTGCCGGTCAATAGATGTCCGCCGGCACTCACTGATTGGCTTCTGCTGTGATACTATAGGGTCGCAAATGGATATTAGTAGTAGCAGTATGATTATTATTATTATTATTATTGTAGTAATATTATTATTATTATTATTATTATTATTATTATTATTATTATTATTATTAGTAGTAGTAAATTATTATTATTATTATTATTATTATTGTTGTTGTAGTATTAATATGATTATTATTATTATTATTAGTAGTAGTATGATTGATTATTATTAGTAGTAGTAGTATGATTAGTAGTAGTAGTATTACTGTATAGGGGTTTCTATAGCACCATAAAGGCAGACAGTTCAGTTCTAATACAATTGAATAGAAGAGGATGAGGAGGGCCCTGTAAGCAGGCATCCATTATAATCGGTAGGAGGGTTTCTACTATCGTAGATTTTCCAGCGTGCTGCGCAGTCTCGGTTTGATTACTCGTCATCCCTTCCCCTGCATAGGTGGAAGTCACAGACATTTCCCATTATATCAGGGAGAAGATCTGGGGGTGGCGGGTATGTGTTTATCAGCCAATCACAGAGCAGCGTTCAGCGATCTGATTACAATAAGGTCCATGGTGCGGCTCGGTGTGGCATTCTTCTCTGGGATCACAGGCGGAGGTGTAAGGAGCAATTTTAGGTGTGAGCGCACAGTGCTTGTACCCCGTGCAGAGCATTTACTAATAGAATTCAGCGCCCCCCCTCCACTGTGAAGAATGTATCTCCATCTGTCATGTGTACAAATAGTCATCTATAATTCATAAGGTGATTGGGGGTGAGCGGCAGGGACATAGATGAGTCCAAGACAAATGTTATGTACACCCCCCCCCCCCCCCCCCCATACATTGCACACAACTGGGAGAATCTTCCATCTTCTAGGGGTCGGTTTTACCTCCCCGGGTCTTTTAAATCTTAAGACAGGCTGGATGAAACCTAAAAGTCTAATGGTGAAGGCTAGGAGATGATGAGAGTAAGTATTTAGGAACCAGTGAAGGGAAATATTCAGAAGTCAGTGAAGGGAAGCATTTAGGAGATGGTGAAGGCTAGGAGATGGTGAAGGGAAATATTTAGGAGATGGTGAAGGTGAAGTTAGAAGATGGTGAAGGGAAGTATTTAGGAGATGGGAAGGGTTAGGAGATGGTGAAGGTGAGGGTTAGGAGATGGTGAGGGTTAGGAGAATGGTGAGGGTTAGGAGATGGTGAGGGTTAGGAGATGGTGAGGGTTAGGAGAATGGTGAGGGTTAGGAGAATGGTGAGGGTTAGGAGAATGGTGAGGGTTAGGAGATGGTGAGGGTTAGGAGATGGTGAAGGTGAGGGTAAGGAGATGGTGAGGGTTAGGAGATGGTGAAGGTGAGGGTTAGGAGAATGGTGAGGGTTAGGAGAATGGTGAGGGTTAGGAGATGGTGAGGGTTAGGAGATGGTGAGGGTTAGGAGATGGTGAGGGTTAGGAGATGGTGAAGGTGAGGGTTAGGAGATGGTGAGGGTTAGGAGAATGGTGAGGGTTAGGAGAATGGTGAGGGTTAGGAGATGGTGAGGGTTAGGAGATGGTGAGGGTTAGGAGATGGTGAAGGTGAGGGTTAGGAGATGGTGAGGGTTAGGAGAATGGTGAGGGTTAGGAGAATGGTGAGGGTTAGGAGATGGTGAGGGTTATGAGAATGGTGAAGGTTAGGAGATGGTGAGGGTGAGGGTTAGGAGAATGGTGAGGGTTAGGAGATGGTGAAGGTGAGGGTTAGGAGATGGTGAGGGTTAGGAGATGGTGAGGGTTAGGAGATGGTGAAGGTGAGGGTTAGGAGATGGTGAGGGTTAGGAGAATGGTGAGGGTTAGGAGAATGGTGAGGGTTAGGAGATGGTGAGGGTTATGAGAATGGTGAAGGTTAGGAGATGGTGAGGGTTAGGAGAATGGTGAGGGTTAGGAGAATGGTGAGGGTTAGGAGATGGTGAGGGTTATGAGAATGGTGAAGGTTAGGAGATGGTGAGGGTGAGGGTTAGGAGAATGGTGAGGGTTAGGAGATGGTGAAGGTGAGGGTTAGGAGATGGTGAGGGTTAGGAGATGGTGAGGGTTAGGAGATGGTGAAGGTGAGGGTTAGGAGATGGTGAGGGTTAGGAGAATGGTGAGGGTTAGGAGAATGGTGAGGGTTAGGAGATGGTGAGGGTTATGAGAATGGTGAAGGTTAGGAGATGGTGAGGGTTAGGAGAATGGTGAGGGTTAGGAGAATGGTGAGGGTTAGGAGATGGTGAGGGTTAGGAGAATGGTGAGGGTTAGGAGATGGTGAAGGTGAGGGTTAGGAGATGGTGAGGGTTAGGAGAATGGTGAGGGTTAGGAGAATGGTGAGGGTTAGGAGAATGGTGAGGGTTAGGAGATGGTGAGGGTTAGGAGATGGTGAGGGTTAGGAGATGGTGAGGGTTAGGAGATGGTGAAGGTGAGGGTTAGGAGATGGTGAGGGTTAGGAGATGGTGAGGGTTAGGAGATGGTGAAGGTGAGGGTTAGGAGATGGTGAGGGTTAGGAGAATGGTGAGGGTTAGGAGAATGGTGAGGGTTAGGAGATGGTGAGGGTTATGAGAATGGTGAAGGTTAGGAGATGGTGAGGGTGAGGGTTAGGAGAATGGTGAGGGTTAGGAGATGGTGAAGGTGAGGGTTAGGAGATGGTGAAGGTTAGGAGATGGTGAGGGTTAGGAGATGGTGAAGGTTAGGAGATGGTGAGGGTTAGGAGAATGGTGAGGGTTAGGAGATGGTGAAGGTGAGGGTAAGGAGATGGTGATGGTGAAGGTTAGGAGATAGTGAAGGGAAGTATTTTGGAGCTGGTGAAGGTGAAGGTTAGGAGATGATGAGAGTAAGTATTTAGGAACCAGTGAAGGGAAATATTCAGAAGTCAGTGAAGTATATAGGAGATGGGCGAAGGGAAGCATTTAGGAGATGATGAGAGTAAATATCGTCCTTAGGAACCAGTGAAGGGAAATATTCAGGAGTCAGTGAAGGTAAGTATTTATGGCCGGTGTCCATGGGCTTTGGCTTGGTGTTCAGATGCACTCCACATGATGTGAGTTTTGAGATGTCTCTGAGTTCATTGAGAATACATTGACCAATCACTCAGTTCCCCCACAGTATTTTTTTTTCTGCCACTAGATGTCCTCAGTTTGATGGCCAGCATCATTCAACCCACTTCCTCTGAACCCAGGTCATTCTGGGCCTGCCCCTAGCCTGTGACTGGATAGGGAATAATGAAGCATCACAGTGATGTGTTCATCTCTCTTTCACTCTGCTCTCTCCTCCTATCAGCATGCGTCTTGCCAGCACATGAACGGATTGGCTCCTTGTGCTGCTTCTTCCTCCCACACTCCAGCCCTGCTGTATAGGGACTGGTAGAGGCTGCTACTGAATCACATTCAGAGACCTAGACTGCTTGTATGTAGAAATAAATGTAATGCTGTGTTGGTGAGTAGAGACTTTGTATGATGTGTGTTGTTTTGGCCCTCAGTAGGTTGGATTCTTTAGAACTGTCAGATGTTGCTGCTCACCGACTGTTTGTTTCCTCTCTGACAGCCTCACCCAAAGTGGCAACCAGCCGTGGAGAGGCGAATGAAGGGAAGTGGTTTCTTAGTACATGTGTCTTCATAGAGAGCGCGGCGCACGCTGAGAGCGATAACGGCGTCCTGCTGGGTGTGACCTGGCCGGGCTTTCATACAGGAAGGTCTTCTCTACCTCCCCCACCCTGACAATACGACACCTATGACATTAACGGTATCACGCATCCTCCGTTATAGGAAATCTATTACGATACAATGTTTCAGGTCCAGCGGAATTCTCTGTTTCTATCTGTACCTTCTGAGGGCCAGTTCACGGTACGGGAAAGACGCCTTCCGTGCACCACTTGCCTAATGGGCAATTTCACCCCCTTCCTGCCCAGCTTTCAGGGCTGCCACACTTTGAATGACAATTGCGCGGTCATGCAGCACTGTACCCAATCTAAATTTTTATCATTTTTTTTTTTTTAGACCAATAGAGCTTTCTTTTGGTGGTATTTATTCGCCACTGGGGTTTTATTTTTTGCTAAACAAATGAAAAAAAAAATGTTTCTGTAAAAAAAATTTGTAAATAGATAATTTTTCTCCTTCACTGATGAGGTTGCATTGATGGGCACTGATGAGGCTGCACTGATGAGAAGGCACTGATATGCTTCACTGGTGAGGCTGCACAGATGGGCACTGATGAGGCTGCACAGATGGGCACTGTTGAGGCTGCACAGATGGGCACTGTTGAGGCTGCACAGATGGGCACTGTTGAGGCTGCACAAAAGGGCACTGATGAGGCTGCACAAATGGGCACTGATGAGGCTGCACAGATGGGCACTGATGAGGTTGCACAGATGGGCACTGATGAGGCTACACAGATGGGCACTGATGAGGCTGCACAGATGGTCGCTGATGAGACTGCACAGATGGGCACTGATGAGGCTGCACAGACGGATACTGATGAGGCTGCACAGACGGATACTGATGAGGCTGCACAGACGGATACTGATGAGGCTGCACAGACGGATACTGATGAGGCTGCACAGACGGGCACTGTTGAGGCTGCACAAATGGGCACTGTTGAGGCTGCACAAATGGGCACTGATGAGGCTGCACAGATGGGCACTGATGAGGCTGCACAGATGGGCACTGATGAGGCTGCACAGATGGGCACTGATGAGGCTGCACAGATGGGCACTGATGAGGCGGCACTGATTAGGCTGCACTGATGAGGCTGCACTAATGGGCACTGACTGGCTGGACTGGTGGGCACTGTTGGGGCTGCACTAATTATCAGGACACTAGGGGGGCTCTCGGGAAGCACGATCATGGGAGGACGTCAATAGACACTCCCTCCTAGAAATGTGTGACTGCGCTGTAGTCGCCAATCAGCTTTAGTGCCGTTGTGAAGAGGTTAAAGTCACCCCAAATACAGTTTACAAACAGTGTATTTGCAGGCATCAGATTGCATGAATTCTGGAGCAACTCTGAGGAGCAGCCACTCAGCACCGGACCTAGAAGACAACAGCAATCACTGTGAGCAGAGACTACTACAGCAATTATCAGCTTCCAAATTAAGGTGACCAAATTTTCAAAATGTGGGGACACCCTGCTGACCCCACCCACTTTTAGAGCAAAGGGCTGGGATAATAGGCACGCATGAAGCACGCTACACCAAATATTTGGTGTGGTCAAATTACGCTAACAGTGGGAGGGGCTTAAAGGGGTATGGTTTAATAGCATAGCCCTCCCCTCCCTCCTCCTTCTCCAAAGCCAATCACAGAATTGTTGCTAAGACAAATTACCCCACAGCCGTCCAGGCCGGGGACACCATTATAGTTGGAAAAAAATCAGGAACACATTTTTTTAACTGGGGACACCTTTTTGCTGCTTACAACCCCCTAAAATCTGTGTCTGTCCCTGTAAGCCAGGGACGTCTGGTCACCCTGTTGCAGAGAGATCCCGAAGGTATGGGATAGGTTCCAGTTTGACAATGTAACTCTCACATTCACCTGGGTGGTTCTGTAATGTTGAAGGTGTTTTGAAGCTCCTCCAAGGTGCTTCATCAGTAGCTTGATCTTAAAAATGTCTCTTATGGTGCCCCCTAAAATCTGTGACTGTCCCAAGAAACCAGAAACATTTGGTCACCCTATTCCAGAGGGATCCCAAAGATATGGAATATGAGTATGCTGGTCCAAGCTGGACAATGTAACTCTCACATTTCCCTGAACTTGTTCTGTAATGTTGAAGGCATTTTGTAGCTCCTCCGAGATGCTTCTTTGGTACCTAAAGAACAATTCAGGTGAATGTAAGTGATTACATTGTCCAGCTTGGACCAATCTAATGTATACATATTCCATACCATTGGGATCCCTCTGGAATAGGGTGACCCCGGTTTCTGGGGCCAGTCACCGATTTTGAGGGTGTTTTGTAGCTCCTCCAAGATGCTTCTTGCTCGGTTCTATAAGTGCACCTTATGGTGCCCCATAAAATTAGTGAGCTTCCCCAGAAACAGGGGATCTCAAAGGTATGGAATATGTATACATTAGATTGGTCCAAGCTGGACAATGGAACTTGCATATTCAACTGGACTAGTTCTGTAATGTTGAAGACGTTTTGTTGCTCCTTCAAGATGCTTCTTCAGGAGTTTGGTCTCAAAAGTGCTTCTTATGGTGCCCCCTAAAATCTGTGACTGTCGCCAAAAACAGGGGACATCTGGTCACCCTATTCCAGAGGGATTGCACAAGTATGGAATATGTATACTTCCATTGGTCCAAGCTTGACAATTTTGAAGGTGTTCTGTAGCTCCTCCAAGAAGCTTCTACAGTTGCCTGGTCCTTTAAGTGCCCCTGATGGTACCCCCTAAAATCAGTGACTGTCCCCAGAAACGGGGATGTCTGGTCACCCTATTCCAGAGGAATCCCAATGGTATGCAATATGTATACTTATGTTGGTCCAAGCTGGACAATGTAACTCTCACATTGTTCTGTAATGTTGAAGGCGTTTTGTAGCTCCTCCAAGATGCTTCTTCAACATTAGGGTTGGTTCACACTTGCTGCAGGCCGCAGGTCACAGCAGGGGGTCCTTTGTGTGCCTGTTCTCCGCTACGGGTGCGAATCAGGTCTGAATTTTTGCCTAAATTCACACTGGAAACGAAGCCAAAGATGAACAGGACCCTTCTGCAATTCGGACCACGGCCGCCCCGAAGCTGTATAAACCGGCTCCATTGAGAGCCGACCACACTCTCCTGTCATGCGAATTGGATGCGGGGAAACCCACATAAAATTCGCATCAGTGTGAACCCAGCCTTAAAGAACAATCCAAGTGAATGTGAGGGTTACATTGTCCAGTTTTGACCAACCTATTCCTATTCCATACCATTGGGATCTCTCTGGAATAGATAAATTAGCGATTGTCCCCAGTTTCTGTTGACAGTCAATGATTTTGGGGGTGTTTTGTAGCTCCTCTAAGATGCTTTCTGCTTGGTCCTATAAAAACCCCCCTTAGGGTGTCCCCTAAAATCTGTGATTGCCCACAGAAACCAGAAACATGTGGTAACCCTATTGTAGAGGGATCCGCAAGGTATGGAATATAAGGACGTTGGTCCAAGCTGGACAGTGTAATTCTTACATTCACCTGGATTGCTCTGTAATGTTGAAGGTGTATTGTAGCTCCTCCAAGATGCTTCATCAGTATTTTGGTCCTATAAGTGCCCCTCATGGTGCCCCCGGTCACATTGGCATGATGTTTGGCTCATTGTTTGCCAGGCTGGGCCGTGTTATATCCCCAGGAATGTCCCGGAGTTTCAGACGAAACGTCTGTGTGTGACGTGGTTGCCACTTGTAATGACTTTTACAGATAACATCTGCCTTACTCAGGGCACCGTCCCCGTGCGTTGCGTCCTGCCAGCTGGCGTTTAGGTGGCCCAGACGGGAGAGAATCAGTTTTTCCTCCCAGCCTCTCCTGCTCTGTCTGCCTTCCCTCTCCCATTTCATCATTTTAAAAGGCAGTAAAATCCTAAAAATATTTCTGCTGGTTCCTCTGTATTTGAAGTTCGCTCATAACGAGGCCTATTAATGGATCTCCTTCCATGCGTTCCTTCTAACGTCTCCACATGGGGTTTTATGGTGCTGTGACACCTGCTTTCCCAGATCTTCTCCCATTTGTTTTAAGAGGATAGTCACATGTCTATCGGGGTCTGTCTCCCCCCCCCCCCCCCCAATCCCAGCAGATTTGGTCTGACAGAGGAAACACTGGGCGACTGGGACCACATTTCTATCTGACCCGGGAATATCACTCCTTATAATGCTGGGGGAGAAGGATCCAGTATTAGTCTTTCTTATTGATTTTGTGATTACTACCTAATGTGACCATATCTGACCATCTCCTGTGCTTTCTGCAGTCTCTGACCATCTCCTGTGCTTTCTGCAGTCTCTGACCATCTCCTGTACTATGTCTGCAGTCTCTGACTGTCTCCTGTATTATGTCTGCACTCTCTGACCGTCTCCTGTACTATGTCTGCAGTCTCTGACTGTCTCCTGTACTATGTCTGCAGTCTCTGACTGTCTCCTGTATTATGTCTGCACTCTCTGACCGTCTCCTGTACTATGTCTGCAGTCTCTGACTGTCTCCTGTATTATGTCTGCACTCTCTGACCGTCTCCTGTACTATGTCTGCAGTCTCTGACTGTCTCCTGTACTATGTCTGCAGTCTCTGACTGTCTCCTGTAGTATGTCTGCAGTCTCTGACCATCTCCTGTATTATGTCTGCAGTCTCTGACCATCTCCTGTACCATGTCTGCAGTCTCTGACCATCTCCTGTACTATGTCTGCAGTCTCTGACCATCTCCTGTACTGTCTGCAGTCTCTGATCATCTCCTGTACTATGCCTGCAGTCTCTGACCATCTCTTATAGTATGTCTGCAGTCTCTGACCATCCCTTGTAGTAGGTCTGCAGTCTCTGACCATCTCCTGTAGTATGTCTGCAGTCTCTGACCATCTCCTGTAGTATATCTGCAGTCTCTGACCATCTCCTGTAGTATGTCTGCAGTCTCTGACCATCTCCTGTAGTATGTCTGCAGTATCTGACCATCCCTTGTAGTAGGTCTGCAGTCTCTGACCATCTCCTGTAGTATGTCTGCAGTCTCTGACCATCTCCTGTAGTAGGTCTGCAGTCTCTGACCATCTCCTGTAGTATGTCTGCAGTCTCTGACCATCTCCTGTAGTATGTCTGCAGTCTCTGACCATCTCCTGTAGTATGTCTGCAGTCTCTGACCATCTCCTGTAGTATGTCTGCAGTCTCTGACCGTCTTCTGTAATATTTATGCAGTCTCTGACCATCTCCTCTAGTATGTCTGCAGTCTCTGACCATCACCTGTAGTAGGTCTGCAGTCTCTGACCATCTGCTCTACTGTCTGCAGTCTCTGACCATCTCCTGTACTGTCTGCAGTCTCTGACCATCTCCTGTGCTGTCTGCAGTTTCTGACCATCTCTTGTAGTAGGTTTGCAGTCTCTGACCATCACCTGTAGTAGGTCTGCAGTCTCTGACCATCTCCTGTACTGTCTGCAGTCTCTGACCATCTCCTGTGCTGTCTGCAGTTTCTGACCATCTCCTGTAGTAGGTCTGCAGTCTCTGACCATCTCTTGTAGTAGGTTTGCAGTCTCTGACCATCACCTGTAGTAGGTCTGCAGTCTCTGACCATCACATGTAGTACCTCTGCAATCTCTGACAGTGACAACTTAGATGAGATTTCGTCCTCCCTAGTGTATCTATGGCACTCTAATTCTCCCCCCAATGAGTTAACCTTTCCCTACTGCATCCATACCAGAGCAGCGTGTAGTCTGTGGATCTCCTGTAACGTAGGGGAAGGTCATACACATCCTTTACATTTCCTGTGCGGTTGGGAGTTGCGTGTGGAATTGTTTGTGATTTGGACATTCAGCATTTCTGCGCGGTTTTCCCACAGCGATGCACTTTGTCCGCATTTCCTCCATAAATTCTGTGCAGTCGGCGATACGTTCCATCACGGCGTACGCTGAGAGCGGCACACAGGAATAGAATTATCTGTATGTTATTATCCGCAGACGAGTTTGGTGAGCCCAGATCCCCGCGCTGGCCCTGACAAGCAGATTCTATTGCAGGACCAACATGTCCGGGCCCATTCCCTCCCTGGCGTGTGCCTTTGGCAGCAGAATGTAATAAAGACAGACAAACCCCTATCAATTATTTTTTATCATCTGTGTCCCATTGTTGGAGATTTCCCTTCACTTCCTGTCCCACAGCCACAACAGGAAGTGGGGGGAAAACCCTCCAAAGTGAAGAAATCCCTTGTTGTCACCAGAACTGTTGTCCCAATTGGAAGATTTCCCCAACAATTACTCAATGCATATATTTGCTGACAATGCCTCTCGGTTTGGTGTGATGATGTCACTGCATAGATGAACAGAGAGACACAAATCAGAGGGCTGCAAGTTAGGCAGTTTTAGAGTGTTGATGGCCCTCAAAAGGAAATATGGGGACACACGCAGTAGTGGTGGTTCCTATAAATGACGGGACAAGTTTACATATTGTATAATGAAATCATGATCGTTATTTCAGTAAATGTAGAGCTAGCATTTTGTCTTGAGTTGTACTTGAAGTCGCTTTATGTAAGAAATTCTAGCAGGTAGCCCTTAATGGAAGAGGTTCTGTATATTCTGTCCTAAATGCTCCCGTCACACATGCACAGCACAGTGTACAGCCTTGGCATGAAGTGGTTGCTGGGGCAAAATAACCCCCATATGCATTCTTTGCATTATCGCTTGCCAGCATGCAATGATCCCAAAACCAGAAGAATACCAGGAGATAATGTCTGATGGCTCCAGATCCAGAATAAGACAAGAAGATGTCTAATGACTCCAGACCCAGAAGAGGACAAGGAGATGTCTGATGGCTCCAGATCCAGAATAAGACAAGAAGATGTCTAATGACTCCAGACCCAGAAGAGGACAAGGAGATGTCTAATAACCCCGACCCTAAAGAAGATAAGGAGATGATGTCTGATTACTCCAGACCCTCAAGAAGACCAGGAGAAGGCATCTGATGACTCCAGACCCACAAGAAGACCAGGAGAAGGCATCTGATGACTCCAGACCCACAAGAAGACCAGGAGAAGGCATCTGATGACTCCAGACCCAGAAGAAGACCAGGAGAAGGCATCTGATGACTCCAGACCCTCAAGAAGACCAGGTGAAGGCATCTGATGACTTCAGGCCCCCACAAGAAGATCAGGAGAAGGCATCTGATGACTCCAGACCCACAAGAAGACCAGGTGAAGGCATCTGATGACTCCAGACCCAGAAGAAGACCAGGAGAAGGCATCTGATGACTCCAGACCCAGAAGAAGACCAGGAGAAGGCATCTGATGACTCCAGACCCACAAGAAGACCAGGAGAAGGCATCTGATGACTCCAGACCCACAAGAAGATCAGGAGAAGGCATCTGATGACTCCAGACCCACAAGAAGACCAGGAGAAGGCATCTGATGACTCCAGACCCACAAGAAGACCAGGAGAAGGCATCTGATGACTCCAGACCCACAAGAAGACCAGGAGAAGGCATCTGATGACTCCAGACCCACAAGAAGATCAGGAGAAGGCATCTGATGACTCCAGACCCACAAGAAGACCAGGAGAAGGCATCTGATGACTCCAGACCCACAAGAAGACCAGGAGAAGGCATCTGATGACTCCAGACCCACAAGAAGACCAGGAGAAGGCATCTGATGACTCCAGATGCTGAAGACCAGCGGCTGTTTAATGACAACAGACCCAGAAGTAAAGGAGATGATGTCTGATGACTCCAGACCTAGAAGAAGACCAGGAGAAGATGGCTGATGACTCCAGACCCAGAAGAAGACCAGGAGAAGGCATCTGATGACTCCAGACCCAGAAGAAGACCTGAAGAAAGCGTCTGATGACCCCAGGCCCAGAAGAAGACCAGAAGAAGGCGCCTGATGGCTTCAGATGCAGAAGACCAAGAGATTTTTGCTGACAACTGACCCAGAAGAAGACTGGGAGAAGATGTCTGAAAACTCTAGACCTAGGAGAAGACTACTATTGACTCCAGACCCAGAAGAATACCATAAGAAGACCTCTAGTAAATCAAGACCCAGAAGATGACCTGGAGAAGATGTTTGATGTCTCTCCAGAGCTAGAAGACCAGGAGAAATCTTCTCTCAGAGAAAGGCCAGAAGAAAGTGTCTGATGACACCAGACCCAGAAGAAGTCTGAAAGAAGGCATCTGATAACACCAGACCCAGAAGAAGTCTGGGAGAAGGCATCTGATGACACCAGATCCAGAAAAGACTGCAAGACGGTGTCTCATGACTCCACACCCAGAAAACAAAAGAGGAGAAGACATCTGATGACTCTCAATCCAGAAAAAGACTGGGCGGAGGTGACTGGGGACTCCAGACCAAGAAGACTACCTGGAGAAGACAACTGATGACTCCAGACCCAGAAGAACTGGAGAACACATCTGATGACTCCAGACCCAGGAAAAGACCTGGAGAAGACCTATAATGACTAGCGACCCAGAAGAAGGCTGGGAGAAGATGCCTGATGACTCCAGAAACAATAGAAGACCAGGAGTTGTTGTCAGTGGCTTTGATGATGGATCAACAAAGGGAGGCATGGATGTTGCATCTCTGGAGGATAGTGCTGTATCACCACATCGACCAGCACATGTGTTATGTGTACCCGCTGGTTTGATTAGTGACAGTCAATGCCAGTGCCATGCTGTGCCCGTGCCATCTTCTACCACACAGTGGATTCAGGACAAAGTCCGGCACACATTTTCTTTCTCTGGTTTCCTCAGTGAATGGACACACTAATAACGATATAAAATCATCTCCCCCTCACTGGATCATTTGTCCTCTGGAATTCCCCCAATTCTCCTCTCCCGGCGCGGGAAACTCTGGCCATTGTTCCCCGGTGTCATAGGACGGGCCGTCCATTGAGTGTGGAGCCATTTGTAAAGAATGGCTGCAGTGTTAGCACAGATTTAGTGTCCTGGAGCCACACAAAGGGGGAGAGGGGTGACCGAAGGCAAATGTTACTTTGTCATCGAAATTCCAGGAATAATGTGATTACAGAATTCCCACCCAGGGCACTGCGCCAGCGGGGGGCGATTATCCTGATATCGATCTGTGTGGATGGTTATATCGATACAGGCAGTTTATAATGAGATTACTCTCAGCTGGGGGGGAAGACCCTCCGAGTGGAAGGGAAGGGCTCATCTCTGTGTTGGGGTCCTCTGTGATCTTTGAGGGGTCTCTATTACATATTAGAGAGGAAAGGATCATATCTGGGGACACACCAAGCTGTTTGTCATACGTTTACACTGAAACAGCTGATGATGCCTGTAGGTCCAAATACAGGCCATGCTGAGACTTGTAGTCCCCCACTCACATAATATAGACTGTATACAGGTCATGATGAGATTTGTAGTCCTCTGGTTACATAGTATGCTCTCTGTACAGGTCATGATGAGATTTGTAGTCCTCTGGTTACATAGTATGCTCTCTGTACAGGTCATGCTGAGATTTGTAGTCCCCCAGGGACATAATATAAAATGTATACTGGTCATGCTGAGATTTGTAGTCCCCCAGCTACATAATATAGACTCTATACAGATCATGCTGCAAGTTGTAGTCTTCCTGCCTCATCATATAGAGTATAAAAAAGTCATGCTGAGACTTGTAGTCCCCTGGCTGCATAGTATAAATGAGTATATACAGGTGATGCTGAGACTTGTAGTCCCCTGGTTGCATAGTATAAATGAGTATATAGTGAGTGTATACAGATCATGCTGAGACTTGTAGTCCCCTGGCCACATGGTATAAATGAGTATATAGTGCGTATATACAGGTCATGCTGAGACTTGTAGTTCCCCGGTCGCATAGTATAAATGAATATATAGTGATTGTGTGTATACATGTCATGCTGAGACTTGTAGTTCCTGGTCACATCATATAGAGTGTATACAGGTCATGCTGAGACTTGTAGTCCCCTGGCTGCATAGTATAAATGAGTATATAGTGAGTGAGTGTATACAGGTCATGCTGAGACTTGTAGTCCCTGACCACATCATATAGAGTGTATACAGGTCATGCTGAGACTTGTAGTCCCTGACCACATCATATAGAGCATATACAGGTCATGCTGAGACTTGTAGTCCCCTGGTCGCATAGTATGAGTGAGTATATACAGGTCATGCTGAGACTTGTAGTCCCTGGTCACATCATATAGAGTGCATACAGGTAATGCTGAGACTTGTAGTCCCTGGTCACATCATATAGAGTGTATACAGGAGTATATTGGGACACGGAGTGTGCAGCGTCCTCCATGTAGAGATGAATAATCCTGAGTTTGGGGTAAATTTGGAATGTGGAAATGGGTACGTCGCGGTGTCACTTTGCTGAAGTCTTAGTTGTGTTTCCTCTTTTATGTGTAAGACCTGAGCGTCCTCCGCTTACTCATCTCACACTTCTCCATTTTGTGTGCAGCTAAGAATAGCCGCTGCAGAAAATCCGTCCTTTTCCACCCTCGCCGCGCTCTCATACAGCGAGATTTTTGTATTCCAGTGTAGAGGACGCTGTCTGTGTCCTAGGGGGGGTCTGGAAGGCAATCGGGGTCACCAGGCCAGAAAACTCACCCGACCTCTGGGAGTGCCCCTATAAGTTCACACATTCATTAAAGGCCGGGATCTTTTCTTTAAAAGACTAAAAACAAAAAGCGTGATTTAATTGAATGTTATTTTGTGTGCAGTTCTTTTTAATTTGAGGGTTATGTTACCGACGGTCTTTTTATCCCGGAGTTCCACTTTAATACTGAGACATGAATGCATCGGCCGCTGTGCTACTCTGCCAAATTAGATCAAGAAACCAAATGGTTTTGCCTTTATTCCCATGTCTAGGGGGGTAATAAGTGCCATGTGACCCCCTGTAGACCACCTGAGACCGTAGACGCATTTAGTTGATTGGGGGAGGGGTCTGTGCGTTAAGTGGGTCCTCTGATGGAAACTCATTTGCAATTGATTGGAAAGTGAACCTGCCTTTCATCTTTTAATGGCACTCCAGGTAATTGTATTATCAGCATACCGGCTGCCAAATCCCATCTGTATTCATGTGAATTACAGATACACACACAGACCCAAAGACGGGGGGGGGGGGGGGGGGAGATATCATAACTGTATAATAAAATCAGGAAAGAGCCCCCCATATAGAGCACTGTGACCCCTATAGATAGATATAACATAATCAGGAAATGACCACCTGTATAGTGTGGGTGCTGTGACCCCCCCTGTAGATGAATGTAACACAATCCGATAGAGCCCCCCCCCCCCATTTAGAGCACTGTGACCCCTATAGATAGATATAACACAATCAGGAAAGGACCACCTGTATAGTGTGAGTGCTGTGACCCCTATAGATTGATATAACACAATCAGGAAAGAGTGACCCCGATAGATATAACACAATCAGGAAAGAGCCCCCCATATAGAGCGCAGTGACCCCTATAGATAGATATAACACAATCAGGAAAGAGCCCCCCATATAGAGCGCAGTGACCCCTATAGATAGATATAACACAATCAGGAAAGAGCCCCCCGTATAGAGCGCAGTGACCCCTATAGATAGATAGATATAACAAAATCAGAAAGAGCCCCCCCCCCTGTATAGAGCACAGTGACCCCTATAGATAGATATAACAAAATCAGAAAGAGCCCCCCATATAGAGCGCAGTGACCCCTATAGATATAACACAATCAGAAAGAGCCCCCCCGTATAGAGCGCAGTGACCCCTATAGATTGATATAACGCAATCAGGAAAGAGCCCCCCCCGTATAGAGCGCAGTGACCCCTATAGATTGATATAACGCAATCAGGAAAGAGCCCCCCGTATAGAGCGCAGTGACCCCTATAGATTGATATAACACAATCAGAAAGAGCCCCCCCCCCCCTGTATAGAGCACAGTGAACCCTATAGATAGATATAACAAAATCAGAAAGAGCCCCCCCCCCCCGTATAGAGCACAGTGACCCCTATAGATAGATATAACAAAATCAGAAAGAGGCCCCCCCCCTGTATAGAGCACAGTGACCCCTATAGATAGATATAACAAAATCAGAAAGAGCCCCCCATATAGAGCGCAGTGACCCCTATAGATATAACACAATCAGAAAGAGCCCCCCGTATAGAGCGCAGTGACCCTTATAGATTGATATAACACAATCAGAAAGAGCCCCCCCCCCTGTATAGAGAACAGTGACCCCCATATAGATAGATATAGCAAAATCAGAAAGAGCCCCCCCCCCGTATAGAGCACAGTGACCCCTATAGATAGATATGACACAATCAGGAAAGGGCCCCCCATATAGAGCACAGTGACCCCTATAGATAGATATAACACAATAAGGAAAGGGCCCCCCCGTAGACATCGCAGTGACCCCTATTGTTTGATATTGTGTGCACAGAGTATATATGGGGGAGATTATTGTACTGAATACCACCCATCTGGGGGCTTTCTTGGACCTGTGGACGGGCTAAAAACAGCGACCATCTACTCACTTAACACACGGTTATTTTGAGTCCTTCTCACAGATGAGGTAAGTACGTCTGGTAGTATAGAGCACAGGAGAGGAGGTACATTGTAATGGCCTGGTAACATAGAGCACAGGAGAGGAGGTACATTGTAATGGCCTGGTAACAGAGCATGGGAAAAGTAAGTACGCAAAAATGGGCTCATTACATAGAGCACAGGAAAGGCGAGTACACGATCGTGGTCTGGTAATATAGATTAGAGGAGAGGTAAGTACACAGCACTGAGCTGGTAACAGAGAACACAGTAGTAGACATGAGTGCACAGAAGGAGCTGAATACATAGAGTGCAGAGTAATTAGGTACACAGAATAGGCTGCTTTCTTTGTGCACAGAAGAGGTAAGTACACAACACCGAGGTTATTACATAGAGTGCATAAGAGGTAAGTACACAAAGCTGAGCTGATTACATAGAGCACAGGAGGTGTACATTTACATTACTGAGCTGATTACGTAGAGCACAGGAAGGGTAGGTATGCCACAGTGGTCTGGAAGCATAGAGCACATGAGAGGTAAGTACACAGCAGGGGGGCTAGTAACCAAGAATCCAGTAGTAGAGAAAAGTAGACAACACTGGTCTAATTACATAGAGCACCAGAGAGGTAAGTAGAGATCCCTGGTGTGAATCCATAGAACACAGGAGAGGTAAGTACACAGCACTGGACTAGTAACAGAAAGACACATTGTAATTATAAGTAGGCAACACTAGGTTAATGCCATAGAGCACAGGAGAGGTAAGTAGACATCTCTGGTGTGATTTCATAGAACACAGGAGAGGTAAATAGATATCTCTGGTGTTCTTCCATAGACATAGAACACAGGAGAGGTTCCAAAGAACACAGGAGAGGTAAGTAGACATGCCTGGTCTGATTCCAAAGAACACAGGAGAGGTAAGTAGACATGCCTAGTCTGATTCTAGAGAACACAGGAGAGGTAAGTAGACATCTCTGGTGTGATTCCATAGAACACAGGAGAGGTAAGTACACAGCACTGGGCTAGTAACAGAGAGCCACGTTGTAATTATAAGTAGGCAACACTAGGCTAATTCCATAGAACACAGGAGAGGTAAGTAGACCTCTCTGGTGTGATTCCATAGAACACAGGAAAGGTAAGTAAACATCTCTGGTGTGATTCCAAAGAACACAGGAGAGGTAAATAGACATGCCTGGTCTGATTCCAGAGAACACAGGAGAGGTATATAGACATCTCTGGTCTGATTCCAGAGAACACAGGAGAGGTAAGTAGACATCTCTGGTCTGATTCCATAGAGCACAGGAGAGATAAGTAGCCAGTGGTGATGTACAGGGAAGTTGGTGAAGTTGTGGTGTCCTGTATTGTCCTTGTCCTGGTCTCCCCCCACTCAAACAAACATGGTGACGGGCCTTTTGCCCTGGCTGTAGTCGGTCCATCCTCGGAGGCAGGATTCACTCCTATGACCGGCATCCCAACACTCCCGGGGTTACTGGTCCCATCTGCAGCACTTGACGCGGTGACCCTCCTGCCCTCCGGCGATGGTCTAAACGATGGAAAATGACAGCGCTTTGTTTTCTAACCTTGTCCTGTATTAGTATCATCATCGGGGTCTGATCTCCCTGGGGGGCCGTCATCAGTAAGTGACGGGGGAGGGGGGGATAACCCTGTAGCCATCACTGCTGAGCTATTTTATGATGATCCATCACTTGACGTCCAGACCTCCTCCATCATAGATATCCAGCCATAAAAAGTGAAACGATGGCAGGAAACTCCTTACATTTCCTTTTTTTTATGTTCTACGGCTCCATCTGTTATCATCCCAACTCTACGGGGTGTAAGCTTTCCGGGAGAATCATGGCATCGGTACGCAGCAATCGTCACCAAATATGTTTTATAATTATTATTGAAGTTTTGATGTTACATTAAAACACAAGTTGGACAACCTAATAGACAATTAAACATTAACAATCTGCTGTGCTGCATTGCATATGTGTTTACTTGTATCAAAAATATCTAAATCTTGACCAAATCATAGTCCAGCTCCAACCCGTTCCATAATACAGGATGGAAGGGTAAAGAACTGTGGTATGGAATAACGGAACCCCCTACTAAGTGACACAGGTTTACTCAAGGCACAGAGCCTAAGTGGCAGTTGGTCTTCACTGGAGCTCCTGATGGTAGAGATGGGCTGGAAACTCGAGTGGTCCCAGTTTTCTTTGCTGAAAATTGTTACCAGGTCACGACTCTCAGGATTGCTCCATCAAGAACAGAATGGCTATGGTGTGGAGTTTGAAGAGTAGTCCAGTCCAGGCAGAGGTCTTGGGCAGGTGTCAGGCAAGAGAGAAGTCAGGTCCAGGTAGAGGCCACTGGCAGGCGGCAGGCAAGAGAAAAGTCAGGTCTAGGTAGAGGTCATGGGCAGGCGGCAAGTAAGAGAGAAGTCCAGGTTTAGGTAGAGGTCATGGGCAGGCGGCAAGCAAGAGAGAAGTCAGGTCTAGGTAGAGGTCATGGGCAGGCGGCAAGCAAGAGAGAAGTCCAGGTCTAGGTAGAGGTCATGGGCAGGCGGCAAGCAAGCGAGAAGTCAGGTCTAGGTAGAGGTCATGGGCAGGCGGCAAGCAAGCGAGAAGTCAGGTCTAGGTAGAGGTCATGGGCAGGCGGCAAGCAAGAGAGAAGTCAGGTCTAGGTAGAGGTCATGGGCAGGCGGCAAGCAAGAGAGAAGTCAGGTCTAGGTAGAGGTCATGGGCAGGCGGCAAGCAAGAGAGAAGTCAGGTCTAGGTAGAGGTCATGGGCAGGCGGCAAGCAAGCGAGAAGTCAGGTCTAGGTAGAGGTCATGGGCAGGCGGCAAGCAAGCGAGAAGTCAGGTCTAGGTAGAGGTCATGGGCAGGCGGTAAGCAAGCGAGAAGTCAGGTCTAGGTAGAGGTCATGGGCAGGCGGCAAGCAAGAGAGAAGTCAGGTCTAGGTAGAGGTCATGGGCAGGCGGCAAGCAAGAGAGAAGTCAGGTCTAGGTAGAGGTCATGGGCAGGCGGCAAGCAAGCGAGAAGTCAGGTCTAGGTAGAGGTCATGGGCAGGCGGCAAGCAAGAGTGAAGTCAAGTCCAGGCAGAGGTTATGGGTAGGCGGCAGGCAAGAGAGCAGTCAGGACCAGGAAGAGGTTGTGGAAAGGTGGAAGGCAAGAGAGCAGTCAGGTCAGACTGGGTTGGCAATGGTCAGGCAATCTCAAAGGGAAGTATTCCAGCTCTTTGCACAAGGGCAGCTGGTGATAAGTTACCACACCGGCCACATCCTTCTTGATTAGAGGACAAGCTTTGCCTCCTTATTGGGAACTCGAGAAGTCTTGGCAGGAATTCTGTAATTACCACTAAAAGTCCTGGCAGACATTCTTCAAGTACCATTGGATGTCCCTGTAGGGATTATGTGGAAAAGAGGTTCTGGAAGTCCTGGCAAAGATTCTACGAGAACTGTTGGCAGTCCCGGCAGGCATTCTGAGGGAAAATGTTCTGGAAGTCCTAGCAGAAATTTTGCAAGAACCATTGGAAGTCCTGGCAGGGATTCTGAGGCAAAGAGCTTTTGAAGCCTTGGCAGGAATTCTATGAGGTTCAGAGGTCATCCATCGAAAGGCCTGCTAGGAATTCTTCAGGTGTACTCATGGAAGTCTAGGCAGTGATTCTGGAAGTCCTGGCAGGAATACTGAAAAAAAGGAGTTCTGGAAGTCCTAGCAGGGATTACATGAGAAGGAACTCTGGAAGTCCTTGCAGGGATTCTGGGAGTGCCATTGGAAGGTCGCTAGGAATTCTCCAGGTACCAATGTAAATCCAGGCAGGGATTTCGAAAGTCCTGGCAGGGATACTGAAAAGAGGAGTACTGGAAGTCCTGGCATTGGTTCTTTAAAAAGGAAGTCTGAGAAGTCCTGGCAGGGATTCTAAGAGTACTATTGGAAGTCCTGGCAGGATTTCTGCAAGTACCATTGGAGACCCTTGCAGGGAACCTGAAAAAAAAAGTATTTCTGGAAGTCCTAGCAGGGGTTTCTAAAGCCTCGTACACTCGCAACGAATTTCCGCCGACCGGTCGTCCGTCTTTTGTCCAGAGTGGTGTCTGTTGGTTGAAATGTGCTCTAGACTGCACATGAATTTTCCCGCGCGACAAAATTCCACTTCAGAAGTGATGTCATGTGTTGGATTGCTTAGTCTAGCATGCCTAGTCTTGCTCATAAGATTTTTCCCCATCGAAATCTGTACTAATGAGACGAAAATCGGACGTGTTTTGACGGTAGACAAAAATTTTATAGCCTGCACACCAGGATTTTTTCGGCCGAAAAGTCGGAGTCGGTTGTCGGAAGCATCATACTAACAAGCCGAAAATCGGCAGGTCGGACGAAAATTCCCGGCCGAATTTCCACTCGTGTGTACGGGGAACTTTGGAAGTCTTGGCAGGGGTTCTGGGAGTACCAATAGGAAGTCCTAGCAGGAATTCTTTAGCAACAATGGAAGTCCAGGCAAGAGATTCTGGAATTTGTGGCAGGGATACTGAAAGAAGGAGTTCTTGAAGTCCTAGCAGGAATGTTGTGAGCACCATGACATACCAAGAACAACATGTGCAGTTTCTATGCCTGTAGACCAAAAATGGGGAGTATGGGACCATAAGGGCAGTTTGTTCATCATACCACGAATGACAGATTGGAGGAGTGGACGAGCGTTAGGATACCAGGATGATCAGATGGCACACAACTATAAGCCAAGGAATTGTTTGACATGTCTTCTTTAAACTATTTGATGCCATCAACCCTCTAGGTTAGTAATATGATGGCTAACCATAAGTATGAGAGATCTAGCTGATCCAACAGGCATCACCATATCGGGGAACTCTAGCTAGGCAGACCATGCCCTGAAGAAGGGACCTTCACTATCTTGTATAAATGTACAGCAGACCAGAGACCTCCTATGGATGATATGGGGGGAGTTCCATCTGAAGGCGAAGCCTTTAGGAGTATAGGACAGTAGAAGACCAAAGACGTTTCTAGTGGATCCCATTGGGGCCAGAGGCTCCACCAATCCAAGGAGCCATATTTTAATGTCCAAGTTGGGATGGCAGAGTGGTCATCGAGGAGAAAAACCTCAAAACCGCCATCCAGTAACCTTTGAAGGTCCAGAAAATATGAATGAAATCAGTTGGGGAATCGGAGCATCTCCAACAGTCCATCACCGATGATGATGTGGAGATGTAACCACAGGTTTAATGTACCATGCTATATCGAATGAGGTGGACCCTAATAAACCCTTGCTGACGAGGATAGCCCCATACATCCTACTCATCCACAGATATTATATTTATTCTTCACAATTCTCTATACCTTTCCAGAGCCGGTATTACAGGTTAAGGCCAGGCTTTCTAAGGAGAGTTTCCAGTTTGTGGAGCTTTTAGTTGTACAAGTTCCAAATTAAATTGTGCGGTACAGGCACGTCCTAATTATCACTCGATGATTTACACATTTTTAACCCTTCTACCCCCGAAATTTTTTTATTTTTTTTTGCCCAGAAAATTGTCTTTTTTTTAGGCTAGACAGGGCCGAGACAATGGGTGGGCAGGAGGGTCAGCTGCCCTGGGTGGAGAGAAGCAAGGGAGATGTAGGATGGTACACCCATTCTACAGCATGTATTAAAGTATAACTAGAGGCAAAGCTTCTTCTACTAGTTCTGGTGACCTTGGGGGTCCCCAAGGAATTCCCTTAATTTGCAGGGATTTCCTGTTTGGCTTTGGGACAGGAAGTGAAGGAAAATACCCCCCCCCCCCCCCATGGGCCACAGATGGTGAAAAAACCCTGATTTACACTATCCAAAATGAAACAAAGTTTTGCCTAAAGTTCTACTTTAACCGTAGGGGAGGGGGACACAATTCTGGATCCTTGCCCTGGGCAATGGACAACCTTGTCTTGTACTGGCTTTGGTCCTGATCACACTTGTAGTGTCCTGCAAATACGTTCTTCATTGCAGGAACAGATGTTGGGCGTTTTGTTCACATGTTCTCTACTGATGGAGAACGTCCAGAGATTGGACGATATTCCCCAATTAACTGAGATCACATGACCAGATGCCTAGGCACATTGTTGACCTGAAGTCTTGATACCATGGACCAATAGAAGTAAATGCTTTGAGACTTCTGTTCTTTTTAAGGGGCGTGTCTAGGCAATGGAAACGAAAGCTGTTCAGTGCATCTCGTTTTATCCAATCCTCTAAAAAAGATGTAAAATACCCGTTGATCCTGCCAGAAATCCAGTGAACTCCTAACTTCCCGTTATAAGTTAACCATGCTGCCTCTGCTCAGAACGCTTCCTCTCAGGTTATAGAGATTAGGACCTTGACATGAGATGTCGGCCTAAATAGGAAGTTGCTTAGCAGTCCACTGGATTCCCGTCAGGATCAACGGTTATTTTCTGTATTTGTGGAAATGTGCCTTCATTGGAGAAATGTTTTAATAATGTTTTTTATTGATTGATTTTCCCCAAGCATACACTGTATTACCAAAAGTATTGGGACGCCTGCCTTTACACACACATGAACTTTAATGGCATCCCAGTCTTAGTCCGTAGGGTTCAATATTGAGTTGGCCCACCCTTTGCAGCTATAACAGCTTCAACTCTTCTGGGAAGGCCGTCCACAAGGTTTAGGAGTGTGCTACAGGATTTGTAGCTGCTGACTTTCATTTTTTCTTTTATTACAGACTGGAGCTTCTTTTTAATGCATTCTATGCACCTCCAGCAATGTATGTGTGTAATGGCAAGGGGTGGTGGGATGTGCTGGTGGGTCAGTTGATGCTGGCTCCTGGGGAAGATCTAATGTTGCTGAGGGTTCAATTGTTTCTGGGAGGGATCTCCTGGTGAGGGAGAGTGTCTACAGATGCTGACTACTGGCAGATTTATTGTTGTTGGGGGTTTATTGTTGCAGAGGATCTATTGTTGCTTGGGGGATGTATTTTTGCTGGGGGAGGTATATTGCTGCTGGAGGGGGTCTATTGTTGCTTATGGGGGGTTTATTGTTACTGAGATCTGTTGCTGCTGGGGGACAACCATTGTTGCTAGTGGATTTATTGCTGGAGGAGATCTGTTGTTGCTGAAAGGGAGGGGGGAGTAAATTGTTGGAGGTTATCTATTGTTGCTGGGGAATTTATTGTTGCTAGGGGAGATTTATTGCTGCTGGAGGACAACCATTGTTGCTTGGGGGGATCTATTGTTGCTGGGGGTAATCTGTTGTTGCTGGGGGATTTATTGTTACTGGCTGCAGGGGATCTATTTTACTGTCTGTCTTTTTATCATTAACAAATTTCATACATATTGCTTTGCACCACAAAATGTTTATTGGTTCTGGGACTGGGAGGTGGGTAGCGGGTGGAACTAAGCGACGGTACTGGTGGGTGGGTAGTTGATAAAACCAAGGGACGGTACTGGGAGGTGGGTAGGTGATGAAACTAAGGGACGGTACTGGGAGGTGGGTAGAGGGTGCAACCAATGGACGGTCCTAGGAGGTGGGTAGGTGGTGGAACCAAGGGATGGTACTGGGAGGTGCGTAGATGAAGAAACCAAGGGACGGTACTGGGAGGTGGGTAGGTTATGAAACCAAGGGACAGTACTGGGAGGTGGGTAGGTGGTGAAACCAAGGGACAGTACTGGGAGGTGGGTAGGTGGTGAAACCAAGGGACGGTACTGGGAGGTGGGTAGGTGATGAAACCAATGGACAGTACTGGGAGGTGGGTAGGTGGTGAAACCAAGGGACGGTACTGGGAGGTGGGTAGATGATGAAAACAAGGGATGGTACTGGCTGGTGGGAAGAAGATGAAACCAAGGGATGGTACTGGGCAGCGGGTGGTGGGTGCAACCAAGGGACAATACTGGGAGGTGGGTAGGGGATGGAACAAAGGGATGGTACTGGCAGTCGGGTAGGGAATGGAACCAAGGGATGGTACTGGGAGGTGGGTAGGGGGTGGAACCAAGGGACGATACTAGGAGGCGGGTAGCGGGTGGAGACAAGGGATGGTACTGGGAGGTGGGTAGCGGGTGGAGACAAGGGATGGTACTGGGAGGTGGGTAGCGGGTGGAGACAAGGGATGGTACTGGGAGGTGGGTAGGGGATGGGGAACCAAGGGATGGTACTGGGAGGTGGGTAGAGGATAAAACCAAGGGACGGTCTTGGGAGTTGGGTAGGGGGTGGGACCAAGGGGCGGTACTGGGAGGCGGGTAGCGGGTGGAGACAAGGGATGGTACTGGGAGGTGGGTAGGGGATGGAACCAAGGGGACGGTACTGGGAGGTGGGTAGCAGATGGAACCAAAGGATGGTACTGGGAGGTGGGTAGCAGGTGGAGACAAGGGACGGTACTGGGAGGTGGGTAACGGTTGGAACCATGGGACGGTACTGGGAGGCAGGTAGGGGGTGGAACTAAGGGACGGTACTGGGAGGCGGGTAGGTGGTGGAACCAAGGAGTGACTAGGAAGGGGGGGGGGGGGAGTACCTGCATCTATTGTGAGAAAAAAATGCCTTGGAAATGCCCAAAACTTTTTTTTTTTTTTCTCCTCTATAAGTAAAGAAAATATAGAAGCATGCATGATAAGTCACGTAATAGGCTATAACACACTTCAAACAAATCAGTGCTTCTCCCAGACGTGTCACCCCGGTCTTCCTGTGCCAGGAATGCTGCTTGGTATGTGTTCTTGGTCTATAGTCTTCAGATTGGCACGTGTCCCCGCTTACCTCCAGTGTGTGTCATCTGATGCCAAGTGCCACCCACACTGTGACCCATAAATATGGATATTTCCTGATTTTACATAAACCAACAAATCCGATCCTAATGGTTTTATCTACACTTTATTTTATTGTAGCAAATTATAAAGATGGCATTTAAGTTGTAACAACCAGACACACCTCTGGAGATAAACCACCCAGTGGCGGGACAAGGACATGTAGAGCCCAGGGCAAACATGCCAACATACACTATATTACCAAAAGTATTGGGACGCCTGCCTTTACACACACATGAACTTTAATGGCATCCCAGTCTTAGTCCGTAGGGTTCAATATTGAGTTGGCTCCGCCCTTTGCAGCTATAACAGCTTCAACTCTTCTGGGAAGGCTGTCCACAAGGTTTAGGAGTGTGTCTATGGGAATGTTTCACCATTCTTCCAGAAGCGCATTTGTGAGGTCAGGCACGAGAAGGCCTGGCTTGCAGTCACCGCTCTAATTCATCCCAAAGGTGTTAGGTGTCTATGGAGTTGAGGTCAGGACTCTGTGCAGGTCAGTCAAGTTCCTCCACCCCAAACTCGCTCATCCATGTCTTTATGGACCTTGCTTTGTGCAGTGGTGTGCAGTCATGTTGGAAGAGGAAGGGGCCATCCTCAAACTCTTCCCACAAAGTTGGGAGCATGAAATTGTCCAAAATGTCTTGGTATGCTGACACCTTAAGAGTTCTCTTCACTGGAACTAGGGAGCCAAGCCCAACCCCACATCATAACCCCTCCTCCACCAATTGATCTGAACCAGTGCACTTTCCACTGCAAGTACCGGCTCGGCTCTACTCGGCCCTGCTTGGCCCGGTTTGCTTTTACCGCATGGTACGGTGTTGGAACGGTTCGGTACGGTATGGTATGGTTTGCTTTTCCACTAAAGTAGTACTAAAGTTAAGTGGGTGGGATAACAACGATTCTCTGACCAATCAGTGGCTAGTAGTGACTGCATGCAAAGGATTGTGGGATATGGTACCGGGTATGGTACCTCTTGGAACCACAATCGAGGTGGTACTGTTTTTGAGAGCCGTACCGTTCCATGTAGTGGAAAAGCGCCGCCGTACCGAACCGAACCGTTCCTACACCGTACCATGCGGTACCATGCAGTGGAAAAGCACAAAAGCGAGCCGAACCGTTCGGTTCCATGCAGTGGAAAAACGCCAAAAGAGAAGGCCTGGCTCACAGTCTCTGCTCCCAATTTATCCCAAAGGTGTTCTATCAGGTTGAGGTCAGGACTCTGTGGAGGTCAGTTAAGTTCCTCCACCCCAAACTCCCTCATCCATGTCTTTATGGACCTTGCTTTGTGCATGACCTCCATCATGTCTGTGCATACATCAGAACCCTCAGTGCATGTGCATTTTACCTTATTTTTGCTGGGTCTATGGAACCTGGCAGAGTCCAAGGGATGTCTGAGGGTACAAAAAACCCGGCACACTTTCCCCAGGGATGAGTGACATAGACATCCCTGGAGGAAGCGAGTGGCCGGATATGCTTTCCTTCCCTAGGCAAGGGTACAGGACGCAAGGGTGCAAAAATTAGAGCAGGTATTTTTTTTTAGGGAAGGGGGCAGAAGACAGGTGAGATAACGTTATATAATTGGGCGAAAGTCCGCGTTAAATAACGGGGATTCACCACCAGTGAATTTCTGATGACTATGTTCTGTAGATGTGTCTCCATCTGTCACATGAAGTCATCTCCAATAATTGTGTTAGCGGGATCCGGAGTCAGCGATGGCCAGTGACAGGGATGTCCCCAGAGACTCTATGGGACCTCACACCCCCTCCAGATGGGTTTCCTTTTCCAGGCTGCAGTGGAAGTAATGGCTCCAGGTGTTCTCTGACCCCTGGGACTTCATATCTGACCCCGTCTATGGCCGGCCTCCTACAGTGACCCCTAGGGGCTTCTCCTGGCTGCAGCATGCACAAGCCTCCCCCCCATATGTTATCTGTCAGGGCGATGTTGACATTATCCTTCTCGGCTGCTCTGCTGGGTTCATGTGACATAATAGGATTGCATTTTCTTATCAGACCGATCGCTTACGTTATGCCGCTCAGTATATGCGATCTGCATAATCCTCTGCCACCCTCTACGGACTCTGCCGCCTGTTCCTGATTAGATGTTCCAGAGACCCCCGAATATGATCCAGATGGCAGAGGGGACATCTGTCCTTCATATGACGACACTTCATCCTCCTCATCAAACTTCCCGCTTGTTTTCCATCCTTCCAGGGCCGGATCTAGGGGGGTGCTGGCTGGGGGGACCTATACCCCCCTCCAGACTATAGTTTTGCACCCCCTCCTCCAAATAATAGTTGTGCCCCCCCTCCACATTATAGTTGTGCCCCCTCCTTCAAATAATAGTTGTGTCCCCTCTCCTCTAGATTATAGTTGTGCCCTCTCCTCTAGATTATAGTTGTGCCCCCCTCCTCTAGGTTATAGTTGTGCCCTCTCCTCTAGATTATAGTTGTGCCCCCCCCCCCTCCACATTATAGTTGTGCCCCCTCCTCTAGATTATAGTTGTGCCCCCCTCCTCTAGATTATAGTTGTGCCCCCTCCTCTAGATTATAGTTGTGCCCTCTCCTCTAGATTATAGTTGTGCCCTCTCCTCTAGATTATAGTTGTGCCCCCTCCTCTAGATTATAGTTGTGCCCCCTCCTCTAGATTATAGTTGTGCCCCCCTCCTCTAGATTATAGTTGTGCCCCCCTCCTCTAGATTATAGTTGTGCCCTCTCCTCTAGATTATAGTTGTGCCCCCCTCCTCTAGATTATAGTTGTGCCCCCCTCCTCTAGATTATAGTTGTGCCCCCTCCTCTAGATTATAGTTGTGCCCCTCCTCTAGATTATAGTTGTGCCCCCCTCCTCTAGATTATAGTTGTGCCCCCCTCCTCTAGATTATAGTTGTGCCCCCCTCCTCTAGATTATAGTTGTGCCCTCTCCTCTAGATTATAGTTGTGCCCCCTCCTCTAGATTATAGTTGTGCCCCCCTCCTCTAGATTATAGTTGTGCCCCCCTCCTCTAGATTATAGTTGTGCCCCCCTCCTCTAGGTTAGTTGTGCCCTCTCCTCTAGATTATAGTTGTGTCCCCCTCTCCTCTAGATTATAGTTGTGCCCTCTCCTCTAGATTTTAGTTGTGCCCTCTCCTCTAGAATATAGTTGTGCCCCCTCCTCTAGATTATAGTTGTGCCCCCCCCTCCTCCAGATTATAGTTGTGCCCCCCTCCTCTAGATTATAGTTGTGCCCCTACCCTCCAGATTATAGTTGTGCCCCCCCCTCCAGTTTATAGTTGTGCCCCCCCCCAGATTATAGTTGTGCCCCCCTAGGTCCCTGAGAGTGCATCCACATCACTCTGATGTAAGGGGGCACTCTGATGGGGACACTGATGTAAAGGGGGCACTCTGATGGGGACACTGATGTAGGGGGGCACTCTAATGGGGACACCGATTTAAAGGGGCACTCTGATGGGGACACCGATTTAAAGGGGCACTCTGATGGGGACACTGATGTAAAGGGGCACTCTGATGGTGACTCCTGATGTAAGGAAGCACTCTGATGGGAACACTTGATGTAAGGGGGCACTCTGATGGAGGCACTGATGTAAAGGGGCACTCTGATGGTGACTCCTGAGGTAAGGGGGCACTCTGATAGAGACACTGATGTAAGGAGGCTTTCTGATGGAGACACTGATGTAAAGGGGCACTCTGGTGGAGACTCTGATGTAATGGGGCACTCTGATAGGGACATCTGATATGAGGGCACATGTTCCGTTGAATAGTGTTTCCCAGGTGGGGACCCTGTGTGACACATTGTCAGCGAGGCAAGATCTGTCCCTGCCGCATTAATGCTGTGGCTGTTTTTAAACAGATATGATGGTGTGGCATGCTGGTACTTATAGTTCTTCATTATCAGCGGGGTTTCATCCCAATCCAACCCAAGCTATTTTTATCACTGTCATAGTGGAGACAAATCTGCTGAGATCTGGTAACAGGAACGATGTGAAGGTTTAGTATGGAGGGTTGTGGATGAACTGCGGCCTGTGTGACACCACATTGGTACATACTGTGAATGGGCAAAGGGTATGCAGGGGCAGCACATGACACCAGCAAGTGTATTGGTTATAGCTGCACCTCTGGTGATGTCCAGGGGCAATTGTATATTTCTAACCACAGGTAATGGTTCCATGTGTGATTATATCCCAACATTGACAAACCGCTGCGGCCACTGTCAGCCTCGCTGTCATTGCTTTATATGGGTTGAGCAGCCGCAACTGTATGCAAGCACCAGTGGGTCCAGCTGCAGGAATCTGCTGTGCTTTTGCAGCAGCTGAAGAAAAATGCTGTGTGAATGAGGCCTAAGAGTGATGGCCACTGGGGCCAGTTACCTCTTTACACACACACATACGGTAGCTATCACCATGTGTTTTTACAGAGGAACGTACCATTCTGTAGCAATTCTGACCTTTAATAAATAAATGTCTGTGGCTCTCGCTGCCACACCAGACAGGAAGTTAACTGAGATTAAAATATGGTAGCTAGTCTGAGTGATAGAAGAGGTCTTATACTCCTCTCTAGTGTCCTATGTGTCCTACCTCCCCTCTATTCTGAGTAATAGAAGAAGTATTCCTATTTAGTGTCCTATGCAGGGCTGCTGTTAGAAATCGTGGGGCCCCGTATAGACTACCTTGCAGGGCCCCCCCCCTAAGAAAATATTAAAGATATATTTAGCTAAAATTACAACAAAATCACTATTATCAGACACAAATATAACATAACTCACATAATTCCTGCTAAATCTAAAAAAAATAAAAAAGATGAGATGAGAAAAATATACAGGCTGGGCAGTTGGAGCTCAGTGATCAAAGAGACAGAGAGAGAGAAACAAAGTTACAAATACATAGTTACATAGTTAGTGAGGTTGAAAAAAGACATAAGTCCATCCAGTTCAACCTATGATGTGTGTGTGTGTGTTTGCTTTTAACCGTACATTGTATACCCCTGTATGTTGTACATTGTATACCCCTGTATGTTGTACATTGTATACCCCTGTATGTTGTACATTGTATACCCCTGTATGTTATACATTGTATACCCCTGTATGTTGTACATTGTATACCCCTGTATGTTGTACATTGTATACCCCTGTATGTTGTGGTCTTTAAGGTGTCCATCCAATAGTTTTTTGAAACTATCAATGCTCCCCGCTGATACGACTGCTTGTGGAAGGGAATTCCACATCCTTACCGCTCTTACAGCGAAGAACCCCTTACGCACTTTAAGGTTAAACCGCCTTTCCTCTAGTTTTAGTGAGTGGCCACGTGTCTTATTGTATCTCCTTTCTCTGAATAGTTTGTTCCTTATGCTCGGGTCGCCAGTACAGTATTTGTACATTGATATCATATCCCCCCTCAATCGTCTCTTCTCCAGAGAGAATAAGTTCAGTGCTTGTAGTCTTTCCTCATAGCTGATGTCCTCCATTCCCCTAATTATTTTTGTTGCCCTTCTCTGGACTTTCTCCAGTTCCAGCGCATCCTTCCTGAGGACCGGTGCCCAGAACTGGACAGCATACTCCAGATGTGGCCGGACCAGAGTCTTGTAGAGCGGGAGAATAATTTATTTATTTCTGGAGTGAATCCCCTTTTTTATACATCCCAGTATTCTGTTGGCTTTGCTTGCGGCGGCTTGGCATTGCATGCCACTGCCAAGCCTGTTGTCTACCAGTACCCCCAGGTCCCTTTCCATCCTAGACTCACCCAGAGGTTCCCCCCCTAGTGAGTAGCTTGCTTTCTGGTTTCTGGCCCCCAAGTGCATTACTTTACATTTTTCTACATTAAATCTCATCTGCCATGTAGTTGCCCACCCCGTTATTTTGTTCTGGTCCGCTTGCAAGGTTTCCACATCCTGCATAGAAGATATCGGCATGCCTAATTTAGTATCATCTGCAAATACTGAGATTGTACTAGATATCCCCTCCTCTAGATCATTTATGAATAAATTAAACAGGATTGGTCCCAGGACAGAACCCTGGGGGACCCCACTTTCCACACCCGCCCAATCAGAGTACTCCCCATTAATCACCACCCTCTGGACTCTCCCCTGGAGCCAGTTCTCTATCCAGGTACTCACCTTATGGTCCATACCTACCTTCCTTAGTTTGTACAGTAAGCGTTTGTGGGGAACGGTGTCAAAGGCCTTTGCAAAGTCCAGATACACCACATCCACAGGCTTACCTTTATCTAAGTGGCAGCTCACTTCATCGTAGAAGGTTAATAGAGTGGTTTGGCACGAACGATTTTTCATGAATCCATGCTGATTACTACTAATAATACCGTTTTCATTACTAAAGTCTTGTATGTGGTCCCTTAACATCCCCTCCAAAATCTTGCAGACTACTGATGTTAGGCTGACCGGCCTATAGTTACCCGGGATATATCTCGGCCCCTTTTTAAATATTGGTACCACGTTGGCTTTTTTCCAATCAGCTGGCACCATACCCGTCTGTAAACTATCCTTAAAGATCAAGAATAATGGTCTGGCAATCACCTGGCTGAGCTCATTTAGAACCCTTGGGTGCAAGCCATCCGGTCCCGGGGATTTATTTATGTTAAGTTTCTCTAGTTTAGCTCTAAGTCTATCCTCTGTTAGCCATGGCGGCACTTCCTGAGGTGTGTTATTTAGTTCGGCCTTACAAGCTGGGTTCGTGTAGCCCCCCGATTCCTTTGTGAAGACTGAAGAAAAGAAATTATTTAACACTTCCGCCTTTTCTCTGTCCTCTGTGGCCATTTTTCCTTTATCATCTTTTATGGGGCCAATGTGCTCTGGCCTCGCTTTCCTACTGTTTATATACTTAAAGAACTTCTTGGGGTTCTTTTTACTCTCCTCCGCTATATGTCTCTCATGTTCTATTTTAGCCGCCCTGATTTTGTTTTTACATTTCTTATTACACTCTTTGTAGTGCTTAAATGCTGCCAATGACCCCTCAGTCTTGTATTTTTTGAAGGCCTTTTTCTTTAGCTCTAATATACATTTTTATGTTGGAGTTTAGCCACCCAGGGTTTAGTTTTGCTCTTTTAAATTTATTTCCCTGTGGAATGCACTGGCCCACCCCCTTGTTAAGTATGCTCTTGAAGCACTCCCATTTTTCCTCCGTGTTCTTTGTTCCCAGGGTTCTATCCCATTTGATATTTTCTAGCAGCGAGCGCAGTTTAGGGAAATTGGCTCTTTTGAAATTCAGTGTCCTTATATTACCCTTGTGTTTCCTATTACTGTAATTAATACTGAAACCAATTGACCTATGGTCACTGTTCCCTAAGTTGTCCCGTATTTCTATATCCGTGAGCAGGTCTGTATTGTTGGTAATCAGTAGGTCAAGTACCGCATTGTTTCTTGTCGGTGCATTCACCATCTGACCCATGAAATTGTCCTGCAAAACATTTAGGAACTGCCGAGCCTTGGCTGAATGCGCGGTTCCTTCTGCCCAGTCTATATCAGGATAATTAAAGTCCCCCCATTATAATGACATTTCCCATCCTTGCTGCCAATCCTATCTGTAACATGAGGTCCGCCTCACCCTCCTCCCTCTGGTTGGGGGGCCTATAGCATACGCCCAATATTACCTTCCCCACCGTGCCTTTCCTTTGAAGCTCTACCCATAGGGATTCTGCCTCGTCCATAGCTCTATTATTAATATCATCCCTCATATTTACCTGTATACTGTTCTTAATATACAAACATACCCCTCCCCCTTTTTTACCCTCTCTATCTCTGCGATAAAGGGAATACCCCTGAATGGTCGCCATCCAGTCATGAGAGCTGTCAAACCAAGTCTCAGTTATCCCCACAAAATCTAAGTCCTCCTCAAACATCAGCAGCTCCAGCTCTCCCATCTTGTTGGCCAGGCTTCTGGCATTGGTATACAAGCCTCGTAATTTTGATTGGTTACATTTATCCTCATTTGATGTTTTTAGGCTGCTCTCTTGATTTTTCCCCGTACCCACCCTGGGTTTTGGAGCTCCGAACACCCTACCGCTAATAAACTCCTGAGTAGAGATAACATTAGAGCCAGTGCTGGGAGGGGGATTAGTGAAGGGACGACTGTCTCTTTCTCAGCAGATAAAAGCTGATAGCAGGGAGGGGGACAGATCAGATTCAGGTGATGGAGGAAAATTTCTGTATTTGTTGTCCATCACTAATCCCCCTCTCTGTGTGGGCCCCCCTGTGTGCTCGGGCCCCCTGCAAGAGGGCTGGTGGTCCCCCCCTATCAGAGGCCCTGGTCCTATGTGTCCTACCTGCACTCTATTCTGAGTAATAGAAGTATTATACTCCTATCTAGTGTCTTATATGTCCTATCTCCCATCTATTATGAGTAATGGAAGAAGTATTCTACTCATATCTAGTGTCCTATGTGTCCTACCTCCCCTCTATTCTGAATAATAGAAGAATTGTTATACTCATATCTAGTGTCCTATCTCTCCTCCTATTCTGAGTAATAAAATAAGTATTATACTAATTTCTATTGTCCTATGTGTCCTACCTCCCCTCTATTCCGAGTAATAGAAGAAGTATTAAAGTCCTCTCTAGTGTCTTATGTGGCCTACCTCCCCTCCGTTCTAAATAACAGAAGTATTATACTCATCTCTAGTGTCCTAACTCCCCTCTATTCTGAGTAATAAAGAGGGATCATGCTCCGTTCTTCGGTGCCTTGTTTCTTCCACCTCCCCTCTATTCCAGCCTTGTCGTCTTTATCAGTCCCTTGAACATTAGAAACTTTAGGAGGGTCAGATGGCTGAGCCCCCCCCCCCCCCCCCCCCACATACTGTGGTGCCTTCACCTGACCTGTGATGTACGAGTGCTGGATGGTATCCTAGCACACGGTGATGGACACATTCAACAGTCCTGGAAATGTTGAATGGTGAAGAGACTGATGAAAGTTGCCATGCTGGAGGAGAGGATAGTAGGAGACATGGGCTACAAGAGGATAGTAGGAGACATGGGCCACCAGAGACCTTGGGTGAGACCAGAAAGTAGAATAATTATTCTATTCCGGGGACCTTTAGGCTAGGTTCACATCTTTGTGTGTCTAGGAGGTGCGCACAATCATGTGCTTTCCCCTCACGCACAGAAATGCGTTGCTAATGGCACCCCCATGCATCTGCTAACGTGTATAGTGCGTTTTTGGAAAGGGGTCAAGGACTTGACTTCAGAGCCGGTTCACACTGAGGCGATCAAACTTCGGGGGGCGACTTGTGAAGTCGCGTGCACCGCTGTGCACTGCGACTTCGGTGCGACCTGCAGGGACTTCATATAATGGAAGTCTATGCAAGTCGCTCCCAGGCCGCCACAAAGTAGTACAGGACCCTTTTTCTAAGTCGGAGCGACTTGTGTCGCTCCTATTAGAACGGGTCCTGTACTACTCAATGGACCGCGACCGACTGCGACTTGTCAGGCTGACAAGTCGCCTGACAAGTCGCGCTAGTCTGAATGGGCTCTAAGGGAGATAATTGTATCACAATGTTATGTTTGCAGTTGGATATGGACATGGGGCCGCCATATTGGCTCACTACCTACAGTGGGGAAAATAATTATTTAATCCCCTGCAGATTGTGTAAGTTTGCCTACTTACAAAGAAATGAAGGGTGTATAGTTTTTATCATAGGTGTATTTTATATGATAGAGACCGAATATCAACCAAGAATCCAGAAAAAACACGATACAAATGTTATAAATGGAGTTGCGGTTCAGTGATTGAAAAAGTATTTGATTTCCAAGCAAAACACGACTTAGTAGTTGGTGGAGAAACCCTTGTTGGCAATCACAGAGGTCAGACGTTTCTTGTAGTTGGTGACCAGGTTTGCACACATCTCGGGAGGGATTTTGGTCCACTCTTCTCTACAGATCTTCTCTAAGAGCCGGTCCACACTAGCACGACTTGTCAGCCTGACAAGTCGCGCTCCCTCGCGGTCCATTGACCGCTTCAGGACCCGTTCTAATTGGAGCGACACAAGTCGCTCCGACTTAGAAAAAGGGTCCTGTACTACTTTGGGGCGACCTCGGAGCGACTTGCATAGACTTCCATTATGTGAAGTCCCTGCAAGTCGCTCCGAAGTCGTGGTGCATCGCAATGCACAAGTCGCCCCCGAAGTAGTAAGGAGTCGTGTCGCCGTAGTGTGAACCGACTCTAAATCTTTAAGGTTTCTTGGCTGTCTCTTGGCAACTCAAAGTTTAGCTCCCTCCATTAAATCTTCTAGTGCTTCTTCTTGAACCACTCCTTTGTTGCTTTCTGCAAACATGACAAGTTGAGTTATTGCCAAAGAGCTCAATTTTGGTCTCATCTGACCACAGCACTTTCTCCCAATCCTTCTCTGAATCATTTAAATGTTCATTGGCATGACTGTACATGCGCCTTCTTGAGAAGGGGGACTCCCTGTGTTTGGAGGAAGAAAAATGCTGGCTATGATCCTAAGAACACCATCATTACAGTCAAGCACATGGGTGGAAACACGATGCTTCGGGGCTGTTTATCTGCTAAAGGTGCAGGCCGACTTTGCCGTATTGAGGGGCCAATGGACGGGGCCATGTATTGTAAAATGTTAGATGAGAACCTTCTTCCCTCAGCCAGAACACTGAAGATGGGTCATGGATGGGTCTTCCAGCATGACAATGTCCCAAAACAGCCAAGGCAACAAAGGAGTGCCTTCAAGAAGAAGCACATTAAGGTCATGGAGTGGCCAAGACAGTCTCCAGGCCTTGATCCTATAGAAAATTTATGGAGGGAGCTGAAAGTTTGAGTTGCCAAGAGACAGCCAAGAAACCTTAAGGATATAGAGAAGATCTGTAAAGAAGAGTGGACCAAAATTCCTCCTGAGATGTGTGCAAACCTGATCACCAACTACAAGAAACGTCTGACCTCTGTGCTTCCAACAAGGATTTCTCCACCAAGTATTAAGTCATGTTTTGCTTGGGGATCAAATACTTATTTTAGACCGCATTCACACTGGTACGACTTGGACCGCGACTTGTCAGCCTGACAAGTCGCGGTCCTCACGCTCCCATTGTGTAGTACAGGAGCCGTTCTAATAGGAGCGACACAAGTCACTCCGACTTAAAAAAGGGTCCTGTACTACTTCGGGGCGACCTGCATTGACTTCCATTATGTGAAGTCCGTGCAAGTCGCACTGCACGCAACTTCAAAGGTCGCCCCCTAAGTCGGAGCGGCCTAATGTGAACGGAGGCTTACTCACTGAACTGCAATTCCATTTATAACATTTGTATCGTTTTTTTTCTGGATTTTTGGTTGATATTCTGTCTCTATCATTTAAAATACGCCTACGATAAAATTTGTAGACCCTTCATTTCTTTGTAAGTGGGTAAACTTACAAAATCTGAAAGGGAATAAATCATTATTTTCCCCACTGTAGGTAGTGAGCCAATATGGTGGCCCCATGTCCATATCCAACTGCAAAATGTAACGTGGAACCAAGCTTAGAAAACATTGATGGATTGTGATACAATTATCTCCCTTAATCACTTGCCGACCAGTCACTGGGACCGTACTGCGGCAAAGTGGCTCAATTCTGTCCAGCGACGTAGACTTACGTCGCTGGACTCCTCCCCCTTTAGGCAGCGCTGTTTCCAGTCACAGCGGGAATCGGGCCAGGGGAGGAGCGACGGTGATCGCCGCTGCTCTTCCCCGATCGTCGGGGATTCGAGTTTGGAGATCCGCCCACTTGTGTAAACAGAGCGGGCGGATCTCCTAAGTGACAGACAGTGACAGATTGCAGGGTTCAGCATAGCTGAACATGCGATCTGTCCCTGTGTCACTCAGTCACCTCCCCCCACACACGTCAGTAAGCACCAGGCATACATTAACCCCTCCCTCTCCAATAAAATTAACCCCTTCCCTGCCAGTGTCATTTTTACAGTAACCGTGCATATTTATAGCACTGATTACTGCAGTAATGTCACTGGTACCCCCAAAAGTGTCAAAAATGTCAGTCAAGGGTCCGATCTGTCCACCGCAATGTCGCAGTCCCACAAAAAAAACGCAGATCGCCGCCATTACGCGTTAAAAAAAAAAAACACCAAAAATGACAGAAATGTTTCCCTTAGTTAGTAAACGCAATAACTTTTGCGTAAACCAATCAAAATACGCTTTTTGTGATTTTTCTTTTTACCAAACATATGTAGCAGAAAACAAATTGGCATAAAATGTAAAAAAATTTAGATTTTTACATTTTTTTGGGGGGGAATTTCATATAAAAAAATGTTAAAAATATTGTTATTTTTTCAAAATAAGCGCTCTTTTTTTGTTTATAGCGCAAAAAGTAAAAATCGCACAGGTGATCAAATACCACCAAAAGAAAGCTCTGTTTGTGGGACAAAAAGGACGTAAATTTTGTTTGGGTACGGCGTCGCACGACCGCGCAATTGTCAGTTAAAGTCGCACAGCGCCGAATCGCAAAAAGTGGCCTGGACGTAAGACAGCAAAATCCTCCGGTGGTTAAGTGGTTAAGTAGATCCTTTGCACATTTTCATCTTAAAGCATCTCTGTGAGGGTAAAAAACGTTTCTTAGAGCTGGTGGTCAGATCTCCTGAAAAAGCAATCCTAGTGGCCAACTAGCCACTGAATTGCTTGTACAAGCCATGGGAGGGGAAGTCGTCAAACAAAACTCATCCCCGCCGCCTTCCGCCGCTTTCTTGGGCTTTCCCATCCCACCGAATCGGCTTTGATCCGCTATGGTAGCCTAGAACAAATAACCTGACATCACTTCTGGTTTACCCGGATGTCAACGGCGCCATTTTAAAAAAAATCAAAAGCATTTAAAAACACTGATCTTGGTGTGATCAGATGGCTTTTTAGGTGCATAGGGAGGGATTTGGAGTCTTGTAGACCCCAGATCTCTCCATAAAGAGTACCTGTCACATGCCTATTGGTATCACAAGAATGTTTACTTTCCCTTTGACAGCAATAAGCCTCCGTTCACATTAGGTCGCTCCAACTTAGGGGGCGACCTGTGAAGTCGTGTGCAGCGCAACTTGCACGGACTTCACATAATGGAAGTCAATGCAAGTCGCCCCCAGGTCGCCCCGAAAAGTAGTACAGGACCCTTTTTCTAAGTCGGAGCAACTTGTGTCGCTCCTATTAGAACGGTTCCTATACTACTCAATGGGAGCATGAGGACCGCGAGTTGTCAGGCTGACAATTCGCGGTCCAAGTCGTACCAGTGTGAATGCGGTGTAAAAGTGATCCAAAAAAATAAAAAAATGAAAGCAACAGTGCAAAAAAAATAAAATAAAAAAAATAAAAAAAATTAATAATAATAAAAATAATATATATAAAAAAATAATAATATAAAAATAAAAAAAATGTGAAAAGTGCCTTTGGTGGATCCTTGCGTTTTTGATTTTTTAACCATAGAAGGATGGGAGTTTATACAAGACAAGCCTGGCTCCTGGACCGGTTGAGCGCTGCCTTATATAAGAGCAGAGAATTAAAACGGTTCCAGAAACTTCTATCTTTTCTTTCCATCAAGTAGGTCAGACTTGGACACAATGAGGCTTTGGACGGAGATCAACAACACGTCTCTCTTGCCTGGGAAACGCACTTTCTTTTTTTTTTTTGTGTGTGTGGCATGAACATTAGCTGCTTTATATGCTGGTGAGGGGCCTTCCCTCCCCCCCTTCTACCCTCGTCACCCCAGCGCCCAGGAAACCGACGGCACAAAGGAACACGAGTTAAGACGCACAAATTGTGGGGCCGCAGACAGCTATGTCACCCTGATGAATTTCTGCCTGTAGAGGAAGGGTTAAATGTCACCATGGCCTTCACCCCAACCCAACTGCTCCAGTTTAGTGTTGGGGGTCCCCCTCGTAAAAGAACCGGGGGGGGGGGTATTATTATAATGAAGGGCAGCCAGGGAGGCATAGAGGAGGAAAGACTAAAGGAACGGAATGCACTCTTCAGTAGAAAGTTGAATATGGTGTGATACAAATTCTATCATTCGATCAAAGTTCCCGTATGTCCCGTCTCTGGAGGGACTGTCCACCTTCCCGTATGTCCCATCTCTGGAGGGACTGTCCACCTTCCCGTATGTCCCATCTCTAGAGGGACTGTCCACCTTCCCGTATGTCCCATCTCTGGAGGGACTGTCCACCTTCCCGTATGTCCCATCTCTGGAGGGACTGTCCACCTTCCCGTATGTCCCATCTCTGGAGGGACTGTCCACCTTCCCGTATGTCCCATCTCTAGAGGGACTGTCCACCTTCCCGTATGTCCCATCTCTGGAGGGACTGTCCACCTTCCCGTATGTCCCATCTCTGGAGGGACTGTCCACCTTCCCGTATGTCCCATCTCTAGAGGGACTGTCCACCTTCCCGTATGTCCCGTCACTGGAGGGACTGTCCACCTTCCCGTATGTCCCGTCTCTGGAGGGACTGTCCACCTTCCCGTATGTCCCGTCTCTGGAGGGACTGTCCATCTTCCCGTATGTCCCGTCTCTGGAGGGACTGTCCATCTTCCCGTATGTCCCGTCTCTGGAGGGACTGTCCACCTTCCCGTATGTCCCGTCTCTGGAGGGACTGTCCACCTTCCCGTATGTCCCGTCTCTGGAGGGACTGTCCACCTTCCCGTATGTCCCGTCTCTGGAGGGACTGTCCACCTTCCCGTATGTCCCGTCTCTGGAGGGACTGTTCACCTTCCCGTATGTCCCGTCTCTGGAGGGACTGTCCACCTTCCCGTATGTCCCGTCTCTGGAGGGACTGTCCACCTTCCCGTATGTCCCGTCTCTGGAGGGACTGTCCACCTTCCCGTATGTCCCGTCTCTGGAGGGACTGTCCACCTTCCCGTATGTCCCGTCTCTGGAGGAACTGTCCATCTTCTGGAACCGAATCTCTCCTTCTCTGGGTATAAATCAATGTACTACAAACCTTTCATTGGACCTTCAATATTACTGAATTCCTTATTTTCAAGTGTTAGTATAAAGTAATTAGTGGTAAGCACAACGCCATCCGGGGAACTGAATGAATTCTGCATATTGCACATGGTGGGGATCAAGAGGCACCACTAATTCTCCTCTTGCAATGTTGGGAGATGTGCCCCTTATGAGGAGTTCCTGAGTCAGTACCCCTGCTATACACAGTACGAAGGATTCCCACCATACCTGTGCTAAATTCCCTGGTCTGCACACCTGCTGTGCCCATCATGAGGGGGTCGCCACCATCCCTGCACTGAGTTCTCGGGGGGGGGGGGGGGGCTGTACACCTGCTGTGCCCATTATGAAGGGTCACACCATCCCTGTGCTGAGTTTTCCCATGTCTGTACACTTGCTGTGCCCATTTTGAGGGGTTCCCACCATCCCTGCACTGAGTTCTCGGGGGGGGGGGATTGTACATCTGCTGTGCCCATTATGAGGGGTCACACCATCCTTGTGATGAGTTTTCCCATGCCTGTACATCTGCTGTACCCATGTTGAGGGTTTCCCACCACCCCTGTGCTGAGTTCCCAGGTCTGTACACCTGCTGTGTCCATAATGAGGGGTTCCCACCATCCCTCTGCTGATTTCTCGGGTCTGTACATCTGTTGTGCCCATTATGAGGGGTTCCCACCATGCTTGTGCTGAATTCCCAGCTCTGCACACATGCTGTGCTCATTGTGAGGGGTTACCACCATTCCAGTGCACCTGCTGTGTCCATTGTGAGGGGTTCTCACCATCCCTGTGCTGAGTTCCCGGGTCTGTACACCTGCTGTGCCCATTATGAAGGGTTCCCACCATCCCTGTGCTGAGTTCCCGGGTCTGCATGCACCATCTCAGTGTGCCGTATACATTTTATTACACATGCAATGAGCCAGTTGCACACATGGCAGATATTTGTAACTTCTCAGATCTTGTTGCTTCACCTGTGAACCAGGAAAGGACAATACGTGACGTGCTGTGTGTGTATAGAGCTTCGGCCCTGTCTGGTGACACAGCCCTGACCCAATTTCCTCCCTCCACTTCCTGTACAGTGCAAAGCCCATCTCAAACTGTGAGTTGCACAGGAGGCCGGCCTGGCCCATAGTTCCCAGGACATACGCTGGAGGAATACATAATCTGTAAACTTGCACTGTTTCGAACTTCTATTCACAGGCTTGGAACTGTCATGGGACCACTGTACCTCTCATGGGATGAGAGGCGGGCTGAGCAATATGGTGGCCCCCTGCTATATCCCCCCCCCCCCAGTAGACAGTGGGGTATGTCACTCACATGGTGGCGTCAGCACTCATGACTGACTTCTTAATTAGCTAATTATGGTGACTTCAATGATGAGCCCAGCAGCCGGCGCTTACTCAGTGCCTCAATGTTCCATGTTCTGGGTGGGGGATGTCTGGAGTCATAGAGCATATTGTTAGTATGAGGCCAACATTGGGCTTGGGGCTCACGTAAAGGCTAGCCCAACAGCTGCTGAGGAACTACAAATCCCAACAACCCTTCTAACCCTTTCCGAGAGGTCCTGTTTACTTGGGAGACCAAAAACCTATTCCTTCTCATTTGGCTGCTGCAAAGACCTATGGAGTCCTCCAGTTGACGTTGGGCTCACGCTGGTCCTTGTGGTCTCTCAGTCTGGTTTTCAGAGACATGAGTGAGTCTTCTCTGGATTGGAACTTTCTTTTCCTGGCCGGTCTTCATGCGGAGAAGCTTTTATCTCTCTCTGCTGGAGGCCAGAACAAAAGCATTTTGTGCTTTGCAGAGCCGTGTCGCTCCTCTGAGGACAATGTGATGAAGTGCAGTGGATGAGGCCTCTGGAGGGTCATTGTTGTCATTGGAAGCCCAGGGATTGTGGCAGGAATTTGGTTCTCTGGGGCCTTGGAAAGCTGGAGTGGAGGGGATGTAGACATGGCCACATAGGCTCCTGCCCAGGGCGGTGGCAATTTGTTCTTCGCAAAGACGTTTAGAGCCTTCTGTAGACAATGTGATCAAGTGCAGTGAATGAGGCCTTTGTAGGATCGTTGGAAGCCCAGGGATCGCGGCAAGAGTTTGGTGCTCTGGGGCCTGGGGATAGGTCATTGGAAGCCCCGTGATTGTGGCAGGAATTTGATGTTCTTGGGGCCCGGGGAAGCTGGAGTGGAGGGGATGAGGAGAACATGACCACATAGGCTCCTTCCCAGAGCTGCGACATTTTGTTCCTCACAGAGACTTGTAGATCCTCTGAGGACAATGTGATGAAGTGCAGTGGATGAGGCCTCTGGAGGGTCATTGTTGTCATTGGAAGCCCCGTGATTGTGGCAGGAATTTGACGTTCTGGGGCCCGGGGAAGCTGGAGTGGTGGGGATGAGGAGAACAGGACCACATAGGCTCCTGCCCAGAGCTGTGACATTTTGTTCCTCACAGAGACTTGTAGACCCTCTGAGGACAATGTGATGAAGTGCTGTGGATGAGGCCTCTGGAGGGTCATTGTTGTCATTGGAAGCCCCGTGATTGTGGCAGGAATTTGATGTTCTGGGGCCCGGGAAAGCTGGAGTGGAGGGGATGAGGACATGGCCACGTAGGCTCCTGCCCAGAGCGGTGGCAATTTGTTCTTTGCAAAGACGTTTAGAGCCTTCTGTAGACAATGTGATCAAGTGCAGTGAATGAGGCCTCTGTAGGATCGTTGGAAGCCCAGGGATCGCGGCAAGAGTTTGGTGCTCTGGGGCCCGGGGAGAGGTCATTGGAAGCCCCGTGATTGTGGCAGGAATTTGATGTTCTTGGGGAAGCTGGAGTGGTGGGGATGAGGAGAACATGACCACATAGGCTCCTTCCCTGAGCTGCGACATTTTGTTTCTCCACAGAGACTTGTAGATCCTCTGAGGACAATGTGATGAAGTGCAGTGGATGAGGCCTCTGGAGGGTCATTGTTGTCATTGGAAGCCCAGGGATTGTGGCAGGAATTTGGTTCTCTGGGGCCCGGGAAAGCTGGAGTGGAGGGGATGAGGACATGGCCACGTAGGCTCCTGCCCAGCGGTGGCAATTTGTTCTTCGCGAAGACGTGTAGAGCCTTCTGTAGACAGTGTGATCAAGTGCAGTGAATGAGGCCTCTGTAGGATTGTTGGAAGCCCAGGGATCGCGGCAAGAGTTTGGTGCTCTGGGGCCCGGGGGACCTGGATTGGGAGGGAATAAGGAGGACCGGGTCAGTGCAAGGGCCACAAAGGCTCTGGCCCAGAATGGTGACATTTTGTACTTTACAGAAGCTTGTAGTGCCTCTGAGGACAATATGATGAAGCACAGTGGATGAGGCCTCTGGAGGGTCATTGTTGTCATTGGAAGCCCTGTGATTGTGGCAGGAATTTGATGTTCTTGGGGCCTGGGGAAGCTGGAGTGGAGGGGATGAGGAGAACATGACCACATAGGCTCCTTCCCAGAGCTGCGACATTTTGTTCCTCACAGAGACTTGTTGATCCTCTGAGGACAATGTGATGAAGTGCAGTGGATGAGGCCTCTGGAGGGTCATTGTTGTCATTGGAAGCCCAGGGATTGTGGCAGGAATTTGGTTCTCTGGGGCCCGGGAAAGCTGGAGTGGAGGGGATGAGGACATGGCCACGTAGGCTCCTGCCCAGCGGTGGCAATTTGTTCTTCGCGAAGACGTGTAGAGCCTTCTGTAGACAGTGTGATCAAGTGCAGTGAATGAGGCCTCTGTAGGATTGTTGGAAGCCCAGGGATCGCGGCAAGAGTTTGGTGCTCAGGGGCCCAGGGGAACTGGAGTGGGAGGGGATAAAGAGGACAGGAAAAGTGCAGAGGGCCACATAGGCTCTGGCCCAGAATGGTGACATTTTGTACTTTGCAGAGGCTTGTAGTGCCTGTGAGGACAATATGATGAAGCACAGTGGATGAGGCCTCTGGAGGGTCATTGTTGTCATTGAAAGCCCAATGATTGCAGCAGGAATTTGGTGCTTTGGGGCCAAGGGAACTGTAGTGGAAGGGAGGAGGAAGAGGACAGGATCAGTGCAAGGACCACATAGGCTCCGGCCTAGAGTGGCGACATTTTGTACTTCACAGAGATGTGTAGATCATCTGAGGACAATGTGATGAAGTGCAGTGGATGAGGCCTCTGGAGGGTCATTGTTGTCATTGGAAGCCCCGTGATTGTGGCAGGAATTTGATGTTCTTGGGGCCCGGGGAAGCTGGAGTGGTGGGGATGAGGAGAACATGACCACATAGGCTCCTTCCCAGAGCTGCGACGTTTTGTTCCTCACAGAGACTTGTAGATCCTCTGAGGACAATGTGATGAAGTGCAGTGGATGAGGCCTCTGAGGGTCATTGTTGTCATTGGAAGCCCAGGGATTGTGGCAGGAATTTGGTTCTCTGGGGCCCAGGAAAGCTGGAGTGGAGGGGATGAAGACATGGCCACGTAGGCTCCTGCCCAGCGGTGGCAATTTGTTCTTCGCGAAGACGTTTAGAGCCTTCTGTAGACAATGTGATCAAGTGCAGTGAATGAGGCCTCTGTAGGATTGTTGGAAGCCCAGGGATCGCGGCAAGAGTTTGGTGTTCTGGGGCCCGGGGGAACTGCAGTGGGAGGGGATAAAGAGGACAGGATAAGTGCAGAGGGCCACATAGGCTCTGGCCCAGAATGGTGACATTTTGTACTTTGCAGAAGCTTGTAGAGCCTCTGAGGACAATATGATGAAGCACAGTGGATGGGGGTCACTGGAGAGTCATTGTTGTCATTGGAAGCCCAATGATTGCAGCAGGAATTTGGTGCTTTGGGACCATGGGAACTGTAGTGGAAGGGAGGAGGAAGAGGACAGGATCAGTGCAAGGACCACATAGCCTCAGACCTAGAGTGGTGACATTTTGTACTTCACAGAGATGTGTAGATCATCTGAGGACAATGTGATGAAAAGCAGTGGCTGAGGCCTCTGGTGGGACATTGTTGTCATTGGAAGCCCCATAATCGCGGCAGGAATTTGGTGGTCTGGGGCCGAGGAACTGGATGGTGCTTTGAAGCCCAGGGGAACTTGAGTGGAGGGGAGGAGGAGGACGGGATCAGTGCAATGGCCACATGAGCTCCGGCCTAAAGCAGCGACATTTTGTACTTCACAGAGACTTGTAGATTCTCTGAGGACAATGATGAAGTGCAGTGGATGAGGCCTCTTGAGAGTCATTCTTGTCATTGGAAGCCCCATGATCACAGCAGGAATTTTGTGATCTGGGGCCCGGGGGAACTGCATGGTGTTCTGAGGTTCAGGTAGAACTGCATTGGACAGAATGAGGAGAACAAGGGCCACATTGGCCCCCGTCTAGGGCAGTGACATTTTTTACTTCGCTAAGCGGTGTAGAGTCTATGAGGACAATGTGATGAAGTGCCGTGGATGAGGCCTCTGGAGGGTCATTGTCAGTGGAAGCCCAGGGATTGTGGCAGGAATTTGGTGCTCTGGGCCCCCGGGGGAACCTGGATTGGAGAGGATGAGGACAGGAGATCAATGCAAGAGCCACACAGACAGGTTCCCGGCCTAGGGTGGTGATATTCCATCTACCTCCTGATTTCTAGAGATGGGAAAGATGGACACTCTGTATCACAAAGTACGTAGGCAAAAGAAGGCACCACTTTCACCTTTCCAGCTACGGTGACCATGAAGAATTTAAATAATTGGTATAACCACTGGCATTTTTTTTTTAACATTACCACCATAAGCAGTAAAACAAAAGTGATTATTTTCCAACCCCCCCCCCCCCCCTGTGCACCAGCCCCCTGTCAACAAAGGAATTCTGGTCATTGCGAGCCCTAGGACTATGTGAGAAGTGGATACGTTGATTTCTCGCTTGGGGTGGAGTGTTCCTTTTACCCTCCTTGTTCCTATCTGCCTGATTTGCAGTTTGCAGATTTCAGCATGTTGCAAAGGAGAGATGAGGAAATATGGTGCTTGGCCACCCTCCCCCCTCCTCCTGGCCCTGCATACAGTCACAGCGGAGATAAGTGAGACCTTTCCTAATCTCTCAGAAGAGCCTCTTGTACATATTTGCCATATCAGCCATCCTCAGACGTCGTCTGATTTCATAAGAACGCCAGAAGGAATGTAAATAACAATTTTGTTTCCTTGTCTTGCAGGAAGGTGATGGTACCGCCACCTCGGGCTTTCTGTAGCCTGGGCTCAGTGGGTACACCATGCTCAGCTGATACCCCAGGCTCAGCAGGCATACCAAGTTCAGTGGGTACACTATGCTCAGTGGGTACACCATGATTAGCTGGTACCCCAGGCTCAGGGAGTACACTAAGCTCAGTGGGTACGACAGGCTCAGCAGGTGTAAAGACATTTTGGGTGCAAAACTATAAATGTAAATAAGCCAAGAGAACTCACGCCACATCCCTAAAGACATATGGAAACAGAAAAACGATGTTGGTGTTCCAATACATCAGACCCTGAGTCCGGCCCCACAGGGACCCGTGCATTTGAAAGGAAAACAACACCCAACCTGGGACTTTATAGGCGGAGATCAATTGGCGTAGATAAATAATATAAAGACAACTATTAAAATGCAATAATTTTATTAATACATGTATGCACATTTAAAAAGGGGGAAAAAAGACATAGATGCACAAGCATCAATACAAACACTTGAAATCATATAATATGTAAAAGGCTCAGCAGGTGTACCAAGTTCAGTGGGTACACCAGGCTCAGCGTGCATACTAATCTCAGTGGGTATACCCAACTCAGTGAGTTCCACAGGCTCAGCCTTTAATTTAGCCTCATAAGGCACCCCAGGTAAGTGGGTACCCCAGGTTTTGTGGGTACCCCAGGCTCAGTGGGTACATTATGCTCAGCTGGTACCCCAGACTCAGCAGGCACACCAAGTTCAGTGGGTACACTAAGCTCAGTGGGTACACCATGCTCAGCGGGTACATCAGATTCAGCTGGTACCCCAGGCTCAGTGAATACACTAAGCTCAGTGGGTACCACAGGCTCAGCATATGTATCAAGTTCAGTGGGTACATCAAGCTCAGCGGGCATACTAATTTCAGTGGGTTTACCCAACTCAGTGGGCACCCCAGGCTCCATGAGTACCCCAAGTTTTGTGGGTACCCTAGGCTCAGTGTGTACACTAGTCTCATAGGGTACCCCAGGCTCAGCCGGTACACTAATCTCATAGGGCACCCCAGGCTCAGTGAGTTTCCAAGGCTTTGTGGGTACCCCAGGCTCAGCATGTACAATAGTCTCATAGGGTACCCCAGGCTCAGCCGGTACACTAATCTCATAGGGCACCCCAGGCTCAGTGAGTTTCCAAGGCTTTGTGGGTACCCCAGGCTCAGCATGTACAATAGTCTCATAGGGTACCCCAGGCTCAGCCGGTACACTAATCTCATAGGGCACCCCAGGCTCAGTGAGTTTCCAAGGCTTTGTGGGTACCCCAGGCTCAGCATGTACAATAGTCTCATAGGGTACTCCAAGCTCAGTGGGCATACTAATCTCAGTGGGGATACCCAACTTAGTGGATAACCCAGGCTCAATGAGTACCCCAAGCTTTGTGGGTACCCCAGGCTCAGTGTGTACACTAGTCTCATAGGGCACCCCAGGCTCAATGAGTACCCCAGGCTCATAGGGTACCCCAGGCTTAGCCAGTACACTAGTCTCATAGTGCACCCCAGGCTCAGTGAGTACCCCAGGCTCAGCCAGTACACTAGTCTCATAGGGCACCCCAGCCTCACTGTGTACACTAGTCTCGTAGTGCAACCCAGGCTCAGTGAGTACCCCAGGCTCAGCCGTTACACTAGTCTCATAGGGCTCCCCAGGCTCAGTGTGTACACTAGTCTCATAGGGTACCCCAGGCTTAGCCAGTACACTAGTCTCGTAGTGCACCCCAGGCTCAGTGAGTACCCCAAGCTCAGCCAGTACACTAGTCTCATAGGGTCCCCCGGGCTCAGTGTGTACACTAGTCTCATAGGGCACCCCAGGGTCAGTGAGTACCCCAGGCTCAGCTGGTACACTAGTCTCATAGGGTACCCCAGGCTCAGTGTGTACACTAGTCTCATAGGGCACCCAGGCTCAGTGAGTACCCCAGGCTTTGCCAGTACACTAGTCTCATAGTGCACCCCAGGCTCAGTGAGTACACCAGGCTCAGCCGGTACACTAGTCTCATAGAGTACCCCAGGCTCAGTGTGTACACTAGTCTCATAGAGCACCCCAGGCTCAGCCAGTACACTAGTCTTATAGGGCACCCCAGGCTCAGTGAGTACCCCAGGCTCAGCCGGTACACTAGTCTAGTCTCATAGGGCACCCCGGGCTCAATGAGTTTCCAAGGCCTTGTGGGTATCCCAGGCTCAGCATGTACAATAGGGTACTCCAGGCTCAGCGGGTACCCTGGTCTCAGTAGGTACAAGTAGATGGAGTGTGGTACCAGACCTATATAGGTGCATTTTTTTTGTAGTAATAGGCAGGTATGTTGCCATGCATCAATGTGTGATTTCTATGTACGCTGATGATGCGCATTTCAGTGCGTTTTCCAGTCTATGATTTGGGGTGTATTGAGTTATCAACCATTGATCAAGGCTTGTTATTACCTATTGCCAACTCGCCAACACGCACAATAGATGTGTTTTGGTACATTGCAATTGACTGTCTGTGGGCCTCCCAACGGACAAAAACGTAGAAAAAACAGACATGGCGCACTTTGAAAAATGTTCTGCAGTGCGGCTTTGAAATGGGAACAGACGGTTCATATAGGAAACTTGGTAAGGGATTCCTTGGTAAGGTAACCTTCTGTTGCCTCTAATCAATGAGAGTACCTTCACTAGACCACATACAGCAATGAGTACAGTGTAGGTTTACCTGGAGGTTATATTGTTGGTATTCCTATAGATTAGAGTAGAACCACACTTTACAGAGGTGTGGTTTGTGGCTTCCACATACACTATATTGTCAAAAGTATTGGGACACCTGCCTTTAGATGCACATGAACTTTAATGACATCCAAGCCTTAGCACCTAGGGTTCAATATTGAGTTGGCCCACCCTTTGCAGCTATAACAGCTTCAACTCTTCTGGGAAGGCCGTCCACAAGGTTTAGGAGTGTCTATGGGAATGTTTCACCATTCTTCAAGAAGCGCATTTGTGAGGTCAGGCACTGATGTTGGACGAGTAGGACTGGCTTGTAGTCTCCGCTCTAATTCATCCCAAAGGTGTTCCATGGGGTTGAGGTCAGGACTCTGTGCAGGCCGGTCAAGTTCCTCCACCCCTAACTCGCTCACCCATGTCTTTATGGACCTTGCTTTGTGCACTAGTCCAAATCATTTGGTGGAGGGGGGGGGGGATTATGGTGTGGGGTGGTTTTTCAGGGGTTGGGCTTGGCTTAACTCTTAAGGCGTCAGCATACCAAGACATTTTGGACAATTTTATGCTCCCAGCTTTGTGGGAGGAGTTTGGGGATGGCCCCTTCCTGTTCCAACATGACTGCGCACCAGTGCACAAAGCAAGGTCCATAAAGACATGGATGAGCGAGTCCGGGGTGAAGGAACTTCACTGGCCTGACCTCAACCCTATAGAACACCTTTTGGATGAATTAGAGCAGAGACTGCGAGCCAGGCCTTCTCTAACCAACAGTGCCTGACCTCACAAACACTCCTAAACCTTGTGGACGGCCTTCCCAGAAGAGTTGAAGCTGTTATAGCTGCAAAGGGTGGGCCAACTCAATATCGAACCCTACGGACTAAGACTGGGATGCCATTAAAGTTCATGTGCGTGTAAGGGCAGGACGTCTGACAATATAGTGTATATTGGCGGATGAAGGCAGCAGAGACCTCTGTTTTATGAAGATCTTGGAGCCAGGCATTGATTGTGTCTCCTGTGCTGGAGAGCAGGGCTGATGGAGAAGGAATTATTTCCTGTGCGTGTTTGTGAGTGGATCACGTGAGTTCTCTGTAGCTGAATTTACAAGTTGTTACTCCTGACACGCAGGGTGACATCGCACGTCTAACAATCCTGGAATTCGCACACCGTCTGGCCATGTGACCATAGACACCTCTTCATCTCCTGATAGTAACAAGACAAATGGTGAAATCACAACAAATCCCGTTATTCCAGGAGAGTCACAGCTGGCGTGTGATTTGTTCCTGCATAATTCATGGCGATAATTGTTTAACGGGATGGGGGATTCTCTGTGGTGGAGATGGATGAGTGTGGTCATCATTATGTGAATGGTGATGGAGGTGGGGTGCAGGATAAGGGAGGTGAGAGATGATGGTCATTATTATGTGAGTGGTGATGGAGGTGGGGACTCAGGATTTCAGTGGTGAGAAATGATGGTCATTATGTGAATGGTGATGGAGGTGGGTGCAGGGAGGTGAGAAATGATGGTCATTATGTGAATGGTGATGGAGGTGGGTGCAGGGAGGTGAGAGATGATGGTCATTATTATGTGAGTGGTGATGGAGGTGGGACTCAGGATTTCAGTGGTGAGAGATGATGGTCATTATGTGAGTGGTGATGGAGATGGGGTGCAGGATAAGGGGGGTGAGAGATGATGGCCATTGTTATGTAAGTGGTGAAGGAGGTGGGGCTCAGAATTTCAGTGGTGAGAGATGATGGTCATTGTTATGTGAATGGTGATGGAGGTGGGACTCAGGATTTCAGTGTTGAGGGATGATGGTCATTGTTATGTGAATGGAGATGGGGTGCAGAATTAAGGAGGTGAGAGATGATGGTCATTGTTTTGTAAGTGGTGATGGAGGTGTGGCTCAAATCTTCAGCGGTGAGAGATGATGGTTATTTGGTATGTAAGTGGTGATGGAAGTGGGGCTCATGATTTCAGGAGAGAGAGATGATGGTCATTGTCATGTGAATGGTGATGGAGGTGGGGCTCAGGATTTCAGGAGAGAGAGATGATGGTCATTGTCATGTGAATGGTGATGGAGGTGGGGCTCAGGATTTCAGGAGAGAGAGATGATGGTCATTGTCATGTGAATGGTGATGGAGGTGGGGCTCAGGGTTTTGGCAGTGAGGGATGATGGTCATTGTCATGTGAGTGGTGATGGAGGTGGGGCTCAGGGTTTTGGCAGTGAGGGATGATGGTTATTGTCATGTGAGTGGTGACGGAGGTGGGGCTCAGGGTTTCGGTGGTGAGAGATGATAGTCATTCTCATGTGAGTGGTGATGGAGGTGGGGCTCATTATTTTAGTGGTGACAGATTGTAGCCATTGTCATGTGAGTGGTGATGGAGGTGGGACTCAGGGTTTCGGTGGTGAGAGATGATGGTCATTCTCATGTGAGTGGTGATGGAGGTGGGGCTCAGGGTTTCGGTGGTGAGAGATGATAGTCGTTCTCATGTAAGTGATGAAGGAGGTGGGGCTCAGGGTTTTGGTGGTGAGAGATGATGGTCGTTCTCATGTAAGTGATGAAGGAGGTGGGGCTCAGGGTTTTGGTGGTGAGAGATGATAGTCGTTCTCATGTGAGTGGTGACGGAGGTGGGGCTCAGGGTATCAGTGGTGAGAGATGATGGTCATTCTCATGTGAGTGATGACGGAGGAGGGGCTCAGGGTTTTGGTGATGAGAGAAGATGGTCATTCTCATGTGAGTGGTGACGGAGGTGGGGCTCAGGGTTTCTGTGGTGAGAGATGATGGTCGTTCTCATGTGATTGGTGATGGAGGTGGGGCTCAGGGTTTCCGTGGTGAGAGATGATGGTCGTTCTCATGTGAGTGGTGACGGAGGTGGGGCTCAGGGTTTCTGTGGTGAGAGATGATGGTCGTTCTCATGTAATTGGTGACGGAGGTGGGGCTCAGGGTTTCTGTGGTGAGAGATGATGGTCGTTCTCATGTGATTGGTGATGGAGGTGGGGCTCAGGGTTTCGGTGATGAGAGATGATGGTCGTTCTCATGTGAGTGGTGATGGAGGTGGGGCTCAGGGTTTTGGTGGTGAGAGATAATGGTCATTCTCATGTGAGTGTTGACGGAGGAGGGGCTCAGGGTTTTGGTGGTGAGAGATGATGGTCATTCTCATGTGAGTGTTGACGGAGGAGGGGCTCAGGGTTTTGGTGGTGAGAGATGATGGTCGTTCTCATGTGAGTGGTGACGGAGGTGGGGCTCAGGGTTTTGGTGGTGAGAGATGATGGTCATTCTCATGTGAGTGGTGACGGAGGTGGGGCTCAGGGTTTCGGTGGTGAGAGATGATGGACGTTCTCATGTGAGTGGTGACGGAGGTGGGGCTCACGGTTTCGGTGGTCACAGATGAGAGGGTCATGTAGTTCCCAACTACAAATAAAAAAACAATATTAGGGGAGATGATAGCAGAGGAGCAGCAAGGGCTGTACAGACTTTGAGGCTGTTATGATTCGGATTCAGAACATTCTGTTTTATGTTCCACTGAAAAGGAAATAAACAGATGAGTTATTATTGTAGAGACAAAAGTCATTTTAAATGAAAATTTCACAGTTTTACTTTTTTTATTATTCTTTGTAAATTTATGACAGCAGTAGGGATTTTCAGACATCTCCTGATGGTGGCGGTCTGGACAAGTTCAGTTAGCATCCTTGCCAAAAGAATGTTGATAGAAGAGATTACTGCATAAGACGGGGGGGGGGGGGTCCAAACTATGGCCCACCAGCTGTTCAGGAACTACAATTCCCATGAGGCATTGTAAATCTCAGAGGATGCATTTATTTTAAGCCAGTCAGATCTGACTGGTGGACCAGCAATGGTAAAACACCATCACTGCGCAACATTACTCATGGGGAACCCATTGTATATACAGTGCCCCACCAAAGTCCCTATTATGTATATACAGCGGGTATAGAAAAGAATCACCCCCCCCCCTTTTGAAATAAACATTTTTTTTTTGCTTTGCAGCCTGAAATGAAGACATACACTGTTTTTGTTTTATCCAGCTGCATTCACTTAGTGCAACTTATCACATCCAAGTGAAAGATAGAACACCAACATGTCAGAAAAAAAACAAAACAATTCAATAACCGAATCACTGAGTTGGAAAAAGGATCCCCCCCCCCCCTTGTGTCAGTATTTTGTTGGACCCCCCTTTTGCTGTAATTCCAGCCTTTAGTCTGTTGGGATTTGTCTACTAACTAAACACATCTACACTTTGTAATATTTGCCCGCTCTTCTTTGCAGAACTGCTCAGGTTCAGTTACATTTGATGGTAAATGTTTGTGTACCGCAATCTTCAATCATTCCACAGATTTTCAATGGGGTTTAAGTCTGGACTTTGACTAGACTGTGCAAGGACATTCCCGGCCTTCTCCTCCAACCACTGTGTGCTCATTGGTGGACATTCCCAGCCTTCTCCTCCAACCACTGTGTGCTTATTGGTGGACATTCCCAGCCTTCTCCTCCAACCACTGTGTGCTTATTGGTGGACATTCCCAGCCTTCTCCTCCAACCACTGTGTGCTTATTGGTGGACATTCCCAGCCTTCTCCTCCAACCACTGTGTGCTCATTGGTGGACATTCCCTGCCTTCTCCTCCAAGCACTGTGTGCTCATTGGTGGACATTCCCAGCCTTCTCCTCCAACCACTGTGTGCTTATTGGTGGACATTCCCAGCCTTCTCCTCCAACCACTGTGTGCTTATTGGTGGACATTCCCAGCCTTCTCCTCCAACCACTGTGTGCTCATTGGTGGACATTCCCTGCCTTCTCCTCCAAGCACTGTGTGCTCATTGGTGGACATTCCCCGTCTTCTCCTCCAACCACTGTGTGCTCATTGGTGGACATTCCCAGCCTTCTCCTCCAACCACTGTGTGCTTATTGGTGGACATTCCCAGCCTTCTCCTCCAACCACTGTGTGCTCATTGGTGGACATTCCCAGCCTTCTCCTCCAACCACTGTGTGCTTATTGGTGGACATTCCCAGCCTTCTCCTCCAACCACTGTGTGCTCATTGATGGACATTCCCTGCCTTCTCCTCCAAGCACTGTGTGCTCATTGGTGGACATTCCCCGTCTTCTCCTCCAACCAATGTGTGCTCATTGGTGGACATTCCCCACCCTCTCCTCCAACCACTGTGTGCTCATTGGTGTACATTCCCTGCCTTCTCCTCCAACCACTGTTTGCTCATTGGTGGACATTCCCCACCCTCTCCTCCAACCACTGTGTGCTCATTGGTGGACATTCCCGCCTTCTTCTCCAACCACTGTGTGCTCATTGGTGGACATTCCCGCCTTCTTCTCCAACCACTGTGTGTTCATTGGTGGACATTCCCTGCCTTCTCCTCCAACCACTGTGTGCTCGTTGTTGGACATTTCCCGCCTTCTCCTCCAACCACTGTGTGCTCATTGGTGGACATTCCCCGTCTTCTCCTCCAACCACTGTGTGCTCTTTGCGGACATTCCCCGCCTTCTCTTCCAACCACTGTGTGCTCATTGGTGGACATTCCCCGCCTTCTCCCCCAACAAATGTGTGCTCATTGGTGGACATTCCCCGCCTTCTCCCCCAACAAATGTGTGCTCATTGGTGGACATTCCCACCTTCTCCTCCAACCACTGTGTGCTCATTGGTGGACATTCCCCACCTTCTCCTCCAACCACTGTGTGCTCATTGGTGGACATTCCCCGCTTTCTCCTCCAACCACTGTGTGCTCATTGGTGGACATTCCCCGCTTTCTCCTCCAACCACTGTGCGCTCATTGGTGGACATTTCCAGCCTTCTCCTCCAACCACTGTGCGCTCATTGGTGGACATTCCCTGCCTTCTCCTCCAACCACTGTGTGCTCATTGGTGGACATTCCCTGCCTTCTCCTCCAAGTACTGTTTGCTCATTGGTGGACATTCCCCACCCTCTCCTCCAACCACTGTTTGCTCATTGGTGGACATTTCCCACCCTCTCCTCCAACCACTGTGTGCTCATTGGTGGACATTCCCCGCCTTCTCCTCCAACCACTGTGTGCTCATTGGTGGACATTCCTCGCCTTCTCCTCCAACCACTGTGTGCTCATTGGTGGACATTCCCTGCCTTCTCCTCCAACCACTGTGTGCTCATTGGTGGACATTCCTCGCCTTCTCCTCCAACCACTGTGTGCTCATTGGTGGACATTCCCCGCCTTCTCCTCCAACCACTGTGTGCTCATTGGTGGAAATTTCCCGCCTTCTCCTCCAACCACTGTGCGCTCATTGGTGCTGTGTGCTTTGGCTCATTGTCATGTTGGAAGGGAAACCTTCTTCCCATGGACAACTTTCTGCCAGCAGAGGGCAGCAGATTTTCCTCAAGAATTTGACTGTATTTTGCCCATCCATTTTCCTTCTATCCTGACAAATGCTCCAATCCCTGCTGCAAGGGAAACACCCCCATACCAGGATATTATCACCCCCATACCAGGATATTATCACCCCCTATAACAGAAAATTACCCCCACCATACCAGGATATTACCACCCCTACAACAGGCTATTACCATCCCCATACCAGGATAATACCACTTCCATTACAGGCTATTACCCCCCCCCCCCCCATAACAGCATATTACCCCCCCCCCCCATAACAGCATATTACCACCATCATAACAGGATATTGCCACCCTCATAACGGGATATTACCACCTCCATAACAGAATATTACCCCCATACCAGGATATTGCCACCCCCATACCAGGATTTTACCACCCCATACCAGGATATTGCCACCTCCCATAACAGTATATTGCCACCCCCATAGCAGGATATTATCCCCTCCATAATAAGATATTACCACCCCCATAACAGAATATTACCATCCACATAACAGAATATTACCACCCCCGTAGCAGTATATTACCACCTCCCATAACAGAATATTACCACCTCCCATAACAGGATATTGCCACCCCTCCATTACAGAATATTACCACCCCATAACAGAATATTACCACCCCATAACAGGATATTACCACCCCATAACAGGATATTACCACCCCCTCCATACCAGGATATTACCAGCCCCCCTAAAAGGATATTACACCCCCTCCCCCATAACAGGATATTACCCCCTCCATGCTGTTTTGTAGGAATGGTGGTATTTGGATGGATTTTGGGCAGACATATCGTTTGGTGTTGAGGCCAAATCATAGTCTAATCTGACCAGAACACCTTTTTCCATGTGACCTCAGAATCTTTACGGTGCGTTTTGGTAAAGCTCAGCGGTGACTGCATGCGGCCCCCCTTGAGGAGCGGCACCCCCCCCCCCCCCATACAAGCCACATTTGTGGAGAATGTGTGATATTGGTGTCACATGCACACAATTATCACTCTTTCAGGCTTTCTGTAGGCCTCTTGGTAGTATCTCTGACCAGTTTCCTCACGGCTCTTTCTTCCAGTTTGGAGCGACGTTCTGTTCCAGGGAGGGTCTGTGTTCTACCAAATACCTTCCACTTCCTAATAATAGACATCACTCTGCTTCTAGACATTGATAAAGCCTTTGTACCCATCTGACTTCTGCCTGTCCACAACTTTATCCCAGTGACAGCACCTTTCCATAGGTGATTGTTTGCTTCATTTGCACTATCAGGGACTGAAATGCTCCAGGAAAGCTCTTTCCATGCTGAGCTAATCAAAATTATCAAAGCTGAAAGTCAAATGGCTTTGTGTGCCATAGAGAAGGTGATTAGCTACACCTGATTGAGTTTACAAGTTATTTAAAAGGGGGGGGGGGGTGATCCTTTTTCCAACTCAGTGACTCTGGTTTTCTATTTTTATTTTTTTCTGACATGTTGGTGTTCTATTTTTCACTTGGATGTTATAAGAGTAAATACAGCTGGATAAACCAAAAACTGTGTCTGTCTTCATTTCAGGCTGCAAGGCAACAAAATGTGATTGTTTTAAACTACTTGCTGCCCGCCCAGCGTAAAATGACGGCGGATTGGTGCGGCGCTCGTTCTGGGAGGACGTCATACGACGGCGTTACCTGAACGGCTGCTCTCGTGTGCCCCCTGGGGCGCGCAGCGCGGTGATCATGGCCGCGTTATGTTCCTGGGACACGGCGCGACTCCGATCTTGGTAAAGAGCCAATGACGTAGCTCTTTAGCCATGTGATCGGTTGTGCCCATTCACAGCCGGTTACATGTAAATGAGGAAGTGCCGTTTATCAGCGCTCCTCGCCCACACACTGTCAGAGTGTGTGGCAAGGAGAGCGGATCAGCTGCTCCTCCTCAAAGGGAAGTCCAGGACAGGTAATCAGGGCGCTAATTACAGTAAGCTACAGTACAGTAAAAAAACAGTGCCCAAAAGTAACCACAATCAGTGCCCACAGTGACCTACATTAGTGATGCCAGTCAGTGCCCATCAGTGCCACCTATCAGTGCCCATCAATACGGCATATTAGTGCCCCCTCATCAGTAGCATCTCATCAGTGCCCATTAGTGCCACCTGTCAGTGCCCATCAGTGGGGCATATTAGTGCCACCTCATCAGTGCCACCTATCAGTGCCCTTCAGTGTGGCATATTAGTGCCCCCTCATCAGTGCCACCTATCAATGCCACCTATCAGTGCCCTTCAGTGCGGCATATTAGTGCCCCCTCATCAGTGCCCATTAGTGGGGCATATTAGTGCCCCCTCATCAGTGCCACCTATCAATGCCACCTATCAGTGCCCTTCAGTGCGGCATATTAGTGCCCCCTCATCAGTGCCCATTAGTGGGGCATATTAGTGCCCCCTCATCAGTGGCATCTCATCAGTGCCCATCAGTGCCACCTGTCAGTGCCCATCAGTGGGGCATATTAGTGCCACCTCATCAGTGCCACCTATCAGTGCCCTTCAGTGCGGCATATTAGTGCCACCCCATCAGTGCCACCTATCAGTGTCCATCAGTGAGGCATATTAGTGCCCCCTCATCAGTGCCCATCAGTGGGGCATATTAGTGCCACCTCATCAGTGCCCATCAGTGCCACCTATCAATGCCCATCAGTGCGGCATATTGGTGCCACCTCATGTGTGCGGCATATTAGTGCCACCTCATCAGTGCCCGTCAGTGTGGCATATTAGTGCCACCTTATCAGTGCCACCTATCAGTGCCCGTCAGTGCGGCATATTAGTGCCACCTCATCAGTGCGGCATATTAGTGCCACCTCATCAGTGCCACCTCATCAGTGCCATCTCATCAGCGCCCATCAGTGAAGGAGAAAAATTGCTTATTTACAAAATTTACTGACAGAAATTAAGAAATGTTTTATTTATTATTTTTTTCAAAATTTTCTGACTTTTTTTTTTGTGAAAAATAAAACCCCCGGAGGTGATTAAATACCACCAAAATAAATCTCTATTTGTGTGAAAAAACTGATAAAAATGTAATTTGGTTACAGTGTAGCATGACCGCGCAATTGTCATTCAAAGTGTGACAGCGCTGAAAGCTGAGAATTGTCCTGGGTAGGAAGGGGGTGACAGCGCCCGGTATTGAGGTGATTAAAGGGGGGGGGGGGATTTTTTTTCTATACACACTGTATGTAATAAAATGATTTGTTCACCCCGCTCTGGGACTGACGTCGCCCCCACCAGGTCGCTCATCTACCTGGATGAGAAGTGGCCCTGGGGGCACCGGACCTGCTGCAGGGCTCCCCTCAGTGCTGCCGGCAGGTGATTGGTAAATTGCTGTACAACGAGCAGAGCAGTAAAGTGAAGATCCATTCGATGTCCATTGATTTGCACCCTCTGCATGTCTCCTCTCCGTCTCCTCGGACAGATGAGTTCACGTGTCGTGGAAACATGGATTAGACACTTGTGAGAACGGCGTACGCCGGCCGGGTCTGGCGTCATTGCAAGTCAAGGTAAAAATAAACCCGTCTCCGGTTTCCAGCGAGGTCCGCAGGCTGGCAGACTCAGATGCCACGTTGGATGCTCAGATCTTCTGTCACCTTCCCCCGCCAGAGGTTTATAGGGCTTCAGGCTTAAAGGCACAGCCCACCTTTTATTTTTTTTTTATAAAATATTATCAATGCACCAACAATGAATTATAATGAACCGTGCATGTACACTATATTGCCAAAAGTATTGGGACGCCTGCCTTTACACCAGAGCTTCCTCAACTCAGGACCCACTAACAGGCCAGGTTTGCAGGATAACTTGTATACATCACAGGTGATACCATTTGCTGCTCAGTGATTGGGTGCGTGAGCTCACGGGGACGGGGGCACTTTAAAAATGATCTATTTTTTCCTATTTTATTTTAATTTTTTTTTTTCAACACTGTTTAAAAAAAATAAAAATAAATCTGATCACTTTTATTGCTGTCACAAGCAATGTAAACATCCCTTGTGACAGTAATAGGCAGTGACAGGTACTCTTTAGGCTCCGTTCACATGTGAGCGTATGGATCGCGGGCAGAACCGCCGCGGTTCCGCCCGCGATCCGGAGATTTATTGCAAATCGCGGGACGCCTAGCGTTGCCCGTTGATTTGCAATAGCCCCCCAAACGCTGAGCGATGTTGCCGCGATTTCCGCCTGCCGAATCGCGGCAACATCGCGCAAACAAAATCGCGGGACGCAATACGCTCCAAAGAAGTACAAGAGCTACAAGTACAAGTCCCGCGATTTGCAATAATCTCCGGATCGCGGGCGGAACCGCGGCGGTTCTGCCCGCGATCCAAACGCTCACATGTGAATGCAGCCTTATGGAGGGATCGGGGGAATGTGACAGTAATAGGAGTGACAGGTACTCTTTATGGAGGGATCGGGGGAATGTGACAGTAATAGGAGTGACAGGTACTCTTTATGGAGGGATCGGGGGAATGTGACAGTAATAGGAGTGACAGGTACTCTTTATGGAGGGATCGGGGGGAATGTGACAGTAATAGGAGTGACAGGTACTCTTTATGGAGGGATCGGGGAGGAATGTGACAGTAATAGGAGTGACAGGTACTCTTTATGGAGGGATCGGGGGGAATGTGACAGTAATAAGCAGTGACAGGTACTCTTTATGGAGGGATCGGGGGAATGTGACAGTAATAGGCAGTGACAGGTACTCTTTATGGAGGGATCGGGGGAATGTGACAGTAATAGGAGTGACAGGTACTCTTTATGGAGGGATCGGGGGGAATGTGACAGTAATAGGAGTGACAGGTACTCTTTATGGAGGGATCGGGGGGAATGTGACAGTAATAGGAGTGACAGGTACTCTTTATGGAGGGATCGGGGGAATGTGACAGTAATAGGAGTGACAGGTACTCTTTATGGAGGGATCGGGGGGGAATGTGACAGTAATAGGCAGTGACAGGTACTCTTTATGGAGGGATCGGGGGGAATGTGACAGTAATAGGCAGTGACAGGTACTCTTTATGGAGGGATCGGGAGGAATGTGACAGTAATAGGAGTGACAGGTACTCTTTATGGAGGGATCGGGGGGGAATGTGACAGTAATAAGCAGTGACAGGTACTCTTTATGGAGGGATCGGGGGAGAATGTGACAGTAATAGGCAGTGACAGGTACTCTTTATGGAGGGATCAGGGGGGGGAATGTGACAGTAATAGGCAGTGACAGGTACTCTTTATGGAGGGATCGGGGGGGGGGGGGAATGTGACAGTAATAGGCAGTGACAGGTACTCTTTATGGAGGGATCGGGGGGAATGTGACAGTAATAGGAGTGACAGGTACTCTTTATGGAGGGATCGGGGGGGAATGTGACAGTAATAGGCAGTGACAGGTACTCTTTATGGAGGGATCGGGGGGAATGTGACAGTAATAGGAGTGACAGGTACTCTTTATGGAGGGATCGGGGGGGAATGTGACAGTAATAGGCAGTGACAGGTACTCTTTATGGAGGGATCGGGGGGAATGTGACAGTAATAGGCAGGGACAGGTACTCTTTATGGAGGGATCGGGGGAGAATGTGACAGTAATAGGCAGTGACAGGTACTCTTTATGGAGGGATCGGGGGAGAATGTGACAGTAATAGGAGTGACAGGTACTCTTTATGGAGGGATCGGGGGGAATGTGACAGTAATAGGAGTGACAGGTACTCTTTATGGAGGGATCGGGGGAATGTGACAGTAATAGGCAGTGACAGGTACTCTTTATGGAGGGATCGGGGGAATGTGACAGTAATAGGAGTGACAGGTACTCTTTATGGAGGGATCGGGAGGAATGTGACAGTAATAGGAGTGACAGGTACTCTTTATGGAGGGATCGGGGGGAATGTGACAGTAATAGGCAGTGACAGGTACTCTTTATGGAGGGATCGGGGGGGAATGTGACAGTAATAGGCAGTGACAGGTACTCTTTATGGAGGGATCGGGGGAGAATGTGACAGTAATAGGAGTGACAGGTACTCTTTATGGAGGGATCGGGGGGAATGTGACAGTAATAGGCAGTGACAGGTACTCTTTATGGAGGGATCGGGGGGGAATGTGACAGTAATAGGCAGTGACAGGTACTCTTTATGGAGGGATCGGGAGGAATGTGGCAGTAATAGGCAGTGACAGGTACTCTTTATGGAGGGATCGGGGGGAATGTGACAGTAATAGGAGTGACAGGTACTCTTTATGGAGGGATCGGGGGAGAATGTGACAGTAATAGGCAGTGACAGGTACTCTTTATGGAGGGATCGGGGGGGAATGTGACAGTAATAGGCAGTGACAGGTACTCTTTATGGAGGGATCGGGGGGAATGTGACAGTAATAGGAGTGACAGGTACTCTTTATGGAGGGATCGGGGGGGGATGTGACAGTAATAGGCAGTGACAGGTACTCTTTATGGAGGGATCGGGGGGAATGTGACAGTAATAGGCAGTGACAGGTACTCTTTATGGAGGGATCGGGAGGAATGTGACAGTAATAGGCAGTGACAGGTACTCTTTATGGAGGGATCAGGGGCGGGAATGTGACAGTAATAGGAGTGACAGGTACTCTTTATGGAGGGATCGGGGGGGGGGGATTGTGACAGTAATAGGAGTGACAGGTACTCTTTATGGAGGGATCGGGGGGGAATGTGACAGTAATAGGAGTGACAGGTACTCTTTATGGAGGGATCGGGGGGGAATGTGACAGTAATAGGAGTGACAGGTACTCTTTATGGAGGGATCGGGGGGGAATGTGACAGTAATAGGAGTGACAGGTACTCTTTATGGAGGGATCGGGGGGGGGGGGGATTGTGACAGTAATAGGCAGTGACAGGTACTCTTTATGGAGGGATCGGGGGGAATGTGACAGTAATAGGCAGTGACAGGTACTCTTTATGGAGGGATCGGGGGGAATGTGACAGTAATAGGAGTGACAGGTACTCTTTATGGAGGGATCGGGGGGAATGTGACAGTAATAGGAGTGACAGGTACTCTTTATGGAGGGATCGGGGGGAATGTGACAGTAATAGGAGTGACAGGTACTCTTTATGGAGGGATCGGGGGGGGGGGGGGATTGTGACAGTAATAGGCAGTGACAGGTACTCTTTATGGAGGGATCGGGGGGGAATGTGACAGTAATAGGAGTGACAGGTACTCTTTATGGAGGGATCGGGGGGAATGTGACAGTAATAGGAGTGACAGGTACTCTTTATGGAGGGATCGGGGGGAATGTGACAGTAATAGGCAGGGACAGGTACTCTTTATGGAGGGATCGGGAGGAATGTGACAGTAATAGGAGTTACAGGTACTCTTTATGGAGGGATCGGGGGAGAATGTGACAGTAATAGGCAGTGACAGGTACTCTTTATGGAGGGATCAGGGGGGGGAATGTGACAGTAATAGGCAGTGACAGGTACTCTTTATGGAGGGATCGGGAGGAATGTGACAGTAATAGGAGTGACAGGTACTCTTTATGGAGGGATCGGGGGGAATGTGACAGTAATAGGCAGTGACAGGTATTCTTTATGGAGGGATCGGGGGGAATGTGACAGTAATAGGAGTGACAGGTACTCTTTATGGAGGGATCGGGGGGAATGTGACAGTAATAGGAGTGACAGGTACTCTTTATGGAGGGATCGGGGGAGAATGTGACAGTAATAGGCAGTGACAGGTACTCTTTATGGAGGGATCAGGGGGGGGAATGTGACAGTAATAGGAGTGACAGGTACTCTTTATGGAGGGATCGGGGGGGGGATTGTGACAGTAATATGCAGTGACAGGTACTCTTTATGGAGGGATCGGGGGGAATGTGACAGTAATAGGAGTGACAGGTACTCTTTATGGAGGGATCGGGGGAATGTGACAGTAATAGGAGTGACAGGTACTCTTTATGGAGGGATCGGGGGGAATGTGACAGTAATAGGAGTGACAGGTACTCTTTATGGAGGGATCGGGGGGAATGTGACAGTAATAGGAGTGACAGGTACTCTTTATGGAGGGATCGGGGGGAATGTGACAGTAATAGGAGTGACAGGTACTCTTTATGGAGGGATCGGGGGGGGGGGGGGATTGTGACAGTAATAGGCAGTGACAGGTACTCTTTATGGAGGGATCGGGGGGAATGTGACAGTAATAGGCAGTGACAGGTACTCTTTATGGAGGGATCGGGGGGAATATGACAGTAATAGGAGTGACAGGTACTCTTTATGGAGGGATCGGGGGGAATGTGACAGTAATAGGAGTGACAGGTACTCTTTATGGAGGGATCGGGGGGGAATGTGACAGTAATAGGCAGTGACAGGTACTCTTTATGGAGGGATCGGGGGAGAATGTGACAGTAATAGGAGTGACAGGTACTCTTTATGGAGGGATCGGGGGGAATGTGACAGTAATAGGCAGTGACAGGTACTCTTTATGGAGGGATCGGGGGGGAATGTGACAGTAATAGGCAGTGACAGGTACTCTTTATGGAGGGATCGGGGGGGAATGTGACAGTAATAGGCAGTGACAGGTACTCTTTATGGAGGGATCGGGGGGAATGTGACAGTAATAGGCAGTGACAGGTACTCTTTATGGAGGGATCGGGGGGGAATGTGACAGTAATAGGAGTGACAGGTACTCTTTATGGAGGGATCGGGGGGGAATGTGACAGTAATAGGCAGTGACAGGTACTCTTTATGGAGGGATCGGGGGGAATGTGACAGTAATAGGCAGTGACAGGTTCTCTTTATGGAGGGATCGGGGGGAATGTGACAGTAATAGGCAGGGACAGGTACTCTTTATGGAGGGATCGGGGGGAATGTGACAGTAATAGGAGTGACAGGTACTCTTTATGGAGGGATCGGGAGGAATGTGACAGTAATAGGAGTGACAGGTACTCTTTATGGAGGGATCGGGGGGAATGTGACAGTAATAGGAGTGACAGGTACTCTTTATGGAGGGATCGGGGGGAATGTGACAGTAATAGGCAGTGACAGGTACTCTTTATGGAGGGATCGGGAGGAATGTGACAGTAATAGGAGTGACAGGTACTCTTTATGGAGGGATCGGGGGAGAATGTGACAGTAATAGGCAGTGACAGGTACTCTTTATGGAGGGATCGGGGGGAATGTGACAGTAATAGGAGTGACAGGTACTCTTTATGGAGGGATCGGGAGGAATGTGACAGTAATAGGAGTGACAGGTACTCTTTATGGAGGGATCGGGGGAGAATGTGACAGTAATAGGCAGTGACAGGTACTCTTTATGGAGGGATCAGGGGGGGGAATGTGACAGTAATAGGAGTGACAGGTACTCTTTATGGAGGGATCGGGGGGGGGGATTGTGACAGTAATAGGCAGTGACAGGTACTCTTTATGGAGGGATCGGGGGGGAATGTGACAGTAATAGGAGTGACAGGTACTCTTTATGGAGGGATCGGGGGGGAATGTGACAGTAATAGGCAGTGACAGGTACTCTTTATGGAGGGATCAGGGGGGGGAATGTGACAGTAATAGGCAGTGACAGGTACTCTTTATGGAGGGATCGGGGGGAATGTGACAGTAATAGGCAGTGACAGGTACTCTTTATGGAGGGATCGGGAGGAATGTGACAGTAATAGGAGTGACAGGTACTCTTTATGGAGGGATCGGGGGGAATGTGACAGTAATAGGAGTGACAGGTACTCTTTATGGAGGGATCGGGGGGAATGTGACAGTAATAGGCAGTGACAGGTACTCTTTATGGAGGGATCGGGGGAGAATGTGACAGTAATAGGCAGTGACAGGTACTCTTTATGGAGGGATCGGGGGGAATGTGACAGTAATAGGAGTGACAGGTACTCTTTATGGAGGGATCGGGGGGAATGTGACAGTAATAGGCAGTGACAGGTACTCTTTATGGAGGGATCGGGGGGAATGTGACAGTAATAGGAGTGACAGGTACTCTTTATGGAGGGATCGGGGGGAATGTGACAGTAATAGGCAGTGACAGGTACTCTTTATGGAGGGATCGGGGGGAATGTGACAGTAATAGGAGTGACAGGTACTCTTTATGGAGGGATCGGGGGAGAATGTGACAGTAATAGGCAGTGACAGGTACTCTTTATGGAGGGATCAGGGGGGGGAATGTGACAGTAATAGGAGTGACAGGTACTCTTTATGGAGGGATCGGGGGGGGGATTGTGACAGTAATAGGAGTGACAGGTACTCTTTATGGAGGGATCGGGGGGGGGGGAATGTGACAGTAATAGGAGTGACAGGTACTCTTTATGGAGGGATCGGGGGGGGGATTGTGACAGTAATAGGAGTGACAGGTACTCTTTATGGAGGGATCGGGGGGGGGGGAATGTGACAGTAATAGGAGTGACAGGTACTCTTTATGGAGGGATCGGGGGGAATGTGACAGTAATAGGCAGTGACAGGTACTCTTTATGGAGGGATCGGGGGGAATGTGACAGTAATAGGAGTGACAGGTACTCTTTATGGAGGGATCGGGGGGAATGTGACAGGTACTCTTTATGGAGGGATCGGGGGGGGGGGGGGAATGTGACAGTAATAGGCAGTGGCAGGTACTCTTTATGGAGGGATCGGGGGAATGTGACAGTAATAGGAGTGACAGGTACTCTTTATGGAGGGATCGGGAGGAATGTGACAGTAATAGCAGTGACAGGTACTCTTTATGGAGGGATCGGGGGGAATGTGACAGTAATAGGCAGTGACAGGTACTCTTTATGGAGGGATTGGGGAGGAATGTGACAGTAATAGGAGTGACAGGTACTCTTTATGGAGGGATCGGGGGATGTGACAGTAATAGGAGTGACAGGTACTCTTTATGGAGGGATCAGGGGGGAATGTGACAGTAATAGGAGTGACAGGTACTCTTTATGGAGGGATCGGGAGGAATGTGACAGTAATAGGCAGTGACAGGTACTCTTTATGGAGGGATCGGGGGGAATGTGACAGTAATAGGAGTGACAGGTACTCTTTATGGAGGGATCGGGAGGAATGTGACAGTAATAGGCAGTGACAGGTACTCTTTATGGAGGGATCGGGGGAGAATGTGACAGTAATAGGCAGTGACAGGTACTCTTTATGGAGGGATCGGGGGGAATGTGACAGTAATAGGAGTGACAGGTACTCTTTATGGAGGGATCGGGGGGAATGTGACAGTAATAGGAGTGACAGGTACTCTTTATGGAGGGATCGGGGGGGGGGGGGGGAATGTGACAGTAATAGCAGTGACAGGTACTCTTTATGGAGGGATCGGGGGGAATGTGACAGGTACTCTTTATGGAGGGATCGGGGGGGGGGGGGGAATGTGACAGTAATAGGCAGTGACAGGTACTCTTTATGGAGGGATCGGGGGGAATGTGACAGTAATAGGCAGTGACAGGTACTCTTTATGGAGGGATCGGGGGGAATGTGACAGTAATAGGCAGTGACAGGTACTCTTTATGGAGGGATCGGGGGTCTAAAAGACACCAACCCCCTCCACTGCACTTCCATGTATGCAAAACGCCAAAATCTGCATTTTTGACTACTGACAGTTTTTTTTAAATTGGCGCCGTTGGCAGCCAAGTAGACTGGAAGTGACGTCCCTTCCGGGTCACATGATCTGAGGCCGATCCCAGCTAGGTGCAGGACTCCAACCAGCCGGCGGACATGGCAACTGGTTGCTTAGGTCTTCTGGAGGGATGGGAGACCCGGGCAGAGCCATGGAAGGCGGCAGGAGGTGTGGGGGGGGGGGGGGCGCTTCCCCTCCCGCTCGCTGGGATAACAGTACCGGTGGTGATGCCTGCAGCTGCAGATCATCGCACTACAACCACTTCTCCGAGCCGACCTACAGGTATGTCAGTTTGCAGGAAGTGGTTAATGGCATCCCAGTCTTAGTCTGTAGGGTTCAATATTGAGTTGGCTCCGCCCTTTGCAGCTATAACAGCTTCAACTCTTCTGGGAAGGCCGTCCACAAGGTTTAGGAGTGTCTATGGGAACGTTTCACCATTCTTCCAGAAGGGCATCTGTGAGGTCAGGCACTGATGTTGGACGAGAAGGCCTGGCTCAGTCTGCTCTCTAATTCATCCCATAGGTGTTCTATCGGATTGAGGTTAGGACTCTGTGCAGGCCAGTCAAGTTCCTCCACCCCAAACTCGCTCATCCATGTCTTTATGGACCTTGCTTTGTGCACCGGTCCAAACCATTTGGGGGAGGAGGGGAGATTATGGTGTGGGGGTTGTTTTTTTAGGGGTTGGGTTTGGCCCCTTAGTTCCAGTGAAGGCGTCAGCATACCAAGACATTTTGGACAATTTCATGCTCCCAACTTTGTGGGAGGAGTTTGGGGATGGCCCCTTCTGTTCCAGCATGACCCAGGGGCACCTCCCCCACCGCCCATAAAGGTGATCCCGCGGCGAATCCGCCACTGGCACCACCCTTATGGTAAAGCGGACCACGTCCGCTGTTTAAAAAAATATCGGGGTTATGGCAACTATCTGCTATCTGCTGCCATGACCCCGGTATTTACCAGCACAGCACTGAGGTATATTTGCAGTGGGCGGGGCCATAAATGGTTCATTTCATTTCCCTCATTTCTGGACATTCAGAATGGAAGTGAAAAGAAAACAGAAGTCCGAGCCAAAAATACATTTCAGTCCTTCATAAAAAGTATTACAAATACCAGAATCTGTCCTTTATATCTGCTAACTGGAATCCCATACACAGCAGAGCTTAGACTGGGAGAGGGAGGGGCTGTCACACTGGATGGAATGATTGCGTTTGCGTGGAGAAATTGTTTGCGTGCTAAGGCTCCATTCAGGATTGTGCGACTTGTCATGCAACTTTGGACATCAGAGTCGTTCCCCCATGTCTTCCAATGATAACCATTTATATATGCGCAACTTCAAAGTAGTTCATGCGCTAGTTTGGCCCGACTTTCATGCAACTTGAGGGCCATAGACTTCAATGTGAACCCTCCGAAGTTGCATGAAAGTCGTCCCTGAATGTTATACAATGCAACAGTTGTCCATTATCACCGGTCAAAGCCAAAGTCGTATCCAAGTTGCACCCATCCAAAGTTGCTTCAAAGTTGCACTCCAAAGTCTGCGCAACTTTGGAGTCGCACAAGTGTGAATGGAGCCTTAGGCCGCTTCCACACTTGTACGACTCCAAAGTTGCGTTGACTTTGGAGTGCAACTTTGGATGGGTGCAACTTGGATACGACTTTGGCTTTGACCGGTGATAATGGAAAACTGTTGCACACAAGTTGCATTTGTAACTTTGGTGCACTTTAACTACTTGCTGACCGCCCGCCGCAGTTTTGCCGCAGCAGGCAGCCCCTCCTGCGCGAACCGACATAGACCTATGTCGGTCAGGCGCCTGCAGCTAGGGGGCGAGCACGCGCCGCCGCCGCCGCGCTCCCGCCCCCACTCGGCAGTGGGGACTCCGATGCAGCGAGCAGGCGGCTCCGATTGCCGCCTGACACCTGCGATCGTTCCCTGCTGAGAGAGAAGGACGGTTGGCTGTTGTAAGCACAGCTGACCGTTCTTCTCCCTGGAATGATCACAGAGTGCCTGTGATCCTTCTATATAGGATCACAAATCTCTATGGTCATTTCACAAGCCCCGCCCCCATACAGTTAGAAACACTCCCCTAGGCTCATATTTAACCTCCTGATCACCCACAACGTTAAACCCCCTTCCCTGCCAGTGTCAGTAGTACAGTGACAGTGCATATTTTTAGCACTGATTGCTGTATTAGTGTCACTGGTCCCCCCAAAAATGTCAGTTAGGGGTCCGATCTGTCTGCCGCAATGTCGCAGTCCCGCTAAAAATCGCAGATCGCCGCCATTACTAGTAAAAAAAAATAAAAAATACAATAAAAATTACATAAATCTTTCCCCTAGTTAGTAGACGCGATAACTTTTTGCGCAAATCATTAAAAATACGCTTTATTGCAATTTTTTTTTTTTTTTTTTTTACCAAAAATATGTAGCAGAAAACAAATTGGAATAAAATGATGAAAAAATTGGATTTTTTTAAATTTTATTTTTTTTTATTGGGAATGTTATATAGCAGAATGTGAAAAAAAAATTTTTTCCCAGAATTGTCGCTCTTCTTTTTTTTTTTTTCCAGAATTTTCGCTCTTTTTTTTTTTTTTTTTTTTTGTTTTTATAGCCCAAAAAAAAAAAATGCATAGTTTATCAAATACCACCAAAAGAAAGCTCTATTTGTGGGGAAAAAAATGACATCAATTTTATTTGGGTACAGCATCGCACGACCGCGCAATTGTCCGTTAAAGTAACGCAGTGCCGAATCGCAAAAAATGGCCTGGTCATTAAGATCCTTCCAGTCCAGAAGTGGTTAATGCAACTTTGACGCAGCTTTGGATGGGTGCAACTTGGATGCGACTTTGGCTTTGACCAGTTTTATTGGACAACTGTTGCATTGTATAACATTCAGGTGCGACTTTCATGCAACCTCTGAGGGTTAACATTGAAGTCTATGGCCCTCAAGTTGCATGAAAGTCGGACCAAAGTAGTGCATGAGCTACTATGAAGTTGCTGCAACTTTAAGTCACACAAATATGAATGGTTATCATTGGAAAACATAGGGAACGACATGTCGTGCGACTCTGCTGTCCAAAGTTGCATGACAAGTGTGAAAGGGGCCTTATGCAATCTAAAAGTCGTGCGATTTTAACGCGATTTTGACTGGACTTGAAGCAATGCCTATGTCTATGGACCTCATAACACATTAAAACCGCCCCCAAAGCAGTGCAGGGGCCACTTTTTGAAGTCGTTGCGACTTGAAGTCACACAGATATGAATGGTACTCATTGGAAATCATGGAGAGTACGACTTGTCATGCGACTTTGCAGGACAAGTCGCACAGGTGTGTAAAGGGCCTAAATGGAGGATTGCATTGATACAGTGCCTTGAAAAAGTATTCACACCCCCTTGAAATGTTCCACATGTTCTCATGTTACAACCAAAAATGTAAATGTATTTTATTGGGATTTTCTGTGATAGAACCGACACAAAGTGTCACATAACTGTGATCTCTGCACACTGACGTCATGAACTTGCAGGAAACTGGTGGAAGTGTCACCCTAAAAGCGTACCCTCCCCCCCATCCCCCCCCATCCCATGTTTATTGGAAGAGGAAGCTGCTAGGAAAGTTTTATTTTTACTTCCTTTTTTTTTTTTTTCAAACGGAATGTTACAAAGTTTACAAATCCTCCGCAGTCATCACTTTCTATTTCCATCCCCGCTCCGTGCCGCTACATTGTACCCTCCTTCATCAAGGCCGTGCTCCATCCACATCAATTATACTGAAGTTCAGAGTAAAGATGAAAGGCCGGGTACAAGAAGATCTGGACAGAGCTTACACACATATGGACCCCTCCCCCCCGCCCCACCCCATGTGACAGCTTTGAGGCCAGCCGATTGGCCACTTCTTTGTGGCAGGAAGGGCTTGGAGTCACATGTTCTCCTGTACCTGCAAGTATCGGCGTCTTCACTCCTCTCCAAAGTGATGAAACGTAGCTCCAGTGCACGGTACTGCATTGTAGCACCTGTGACCGGTACTGTGTCATAGCTCCAGTGCACGGTACTGCGTCATAGCGCTAGTGACCGGTACTGCGTTGTAGCATCAGTGACCGGTACTGCTTCATAGCGCCAGTGCACAGTACTGCATCGTAGTGCTATTCCACAGTACTGCGTCATAGCACCAGTGACCGGTACTGCGTTTAGCGCCAGTAACTTCAGATCAATGCCAATTGCATGCACCTCAAACCTCAGATCAGCCCCAATGCATGCAACTTAGACCAGCTTCAATGTATGTACCTCGGACATCAGATCAGCTTCAATGCACATACAGTGGGTACGGAAAGTATTCAGACCCCCTTAAATTTTTCACTCTTTGTTATATTGCAGCCATTTGCTAAAATCATTTAGGTTCATTCTTCTTCCTCATGAATGTACACATAGCACCCCATACTGACAGAAAAACACAGAATTGTTGACATTGTTGCAGATTTATTAAAAAAGAAAAACTGAAATATCACATGGTCCTAAGTATTCAGACCCTTTGCTGTGACACTATATTTAACTCAGGTGCTTTCCATTTCTTCTGATCATCCTTGAGATGGTTCTACACCTTCATTTGAGTCCAGCTGTGTTTGATTATACTGATTGGACTTGATTAGGAAAGCCACACACCTGTCTATATAAGACCTTCCAGATCACAATGCATGTCAGAGCAAATGAGAATCATGAGGTCAAAGGAACTGCCTGAAGAGCTCAGAGACAGAATTGTGGCAAGGCACAGATCTGGCCAAGGTTACAAAAAGATTTCTGCTGCACTTCAGGTTCCTAAGAGCACAGTGGCCTCCATAATCCTCAAATGGAAGACGTTTGGGACGACCAGAACCCTTCCTAGAGCTGGCCGTCCGGCCAAACTGAGCTATCGGGGGAGAAGAGCCTTGGTGAGAGAGGTAAAGAAGAACCCAAAGATCACTGTGGCTGAGCTCCAGAGATGCAGTCAGGAGATGGGAGAAAGTTGTAGAAAGTCAACCATCACTGCAGCCCTCCACCAGTCGGGGCTTTATGGCAGAGTGGCCCGACGGAAGCCTCTCCTCAGTGTAAGACACATGAAAGCCCGCATGGAGTTTGCTAAAAAGCACCTGAAGGACTCCAAGATGGTGAGAAATAAGATTCTCTGGTCTGATGAGACCAAAATAGAACTTTTTGGCCTTAATTCTAAGCGGTATGTGTGGAGAAAACCAGGCACTGCTCATCACCTGTCCAATACAGTCCCAACAGTGAAGCATGGTGGTGGCAGCATCATGCTGTGGGGGTGTTTTTCAGCTGCAGGGACAGGACGACTGGTTGCAATCGAGGGAAAGATGAATGCGGCCAAGTACAGGGATATCCTGGACAAAAACCTTCTCCAGAGTGCTCTGGACCTCAGACTGGGCCGAAGGTTTACCTTCCAACAAGACAATGACCCTAAGCACACAGCTAAAATAACGAAGGAGTGGCTTCACAACAACTCCGTGACTGTTCTTGAATGGCCCAGCCAGAGCCCTGACTTAAACCCAATTGAGCATCTCTGGAGAGACCTAAAAATGGCTGTCCACCAACGTTTACCATCCAACCTGACAGAACTGGAGAGGATCTGCAAGGAGGAATGGCAGAGGATCCCCAAATCCAGGTGTGAAAGACTTGTTGCATCTTTCCCAAAAAGACTCCTGGCTGTATTAGATCAAAAGGGGGCTTCTACTAAATACGGAGCAAAGGGTCTGAATACTTAGGACCATGTGATATTTCAGTTTTTCTTTTTTAATAAATCTGCAACAATGTCAACAATTCTGTGTTTTTCTGTCAGTATGGGGTGCTATGTGTACATTCATGAGGAAGAAGAATGAACTTAAATGATTTTAGCAAATGGCTGCAATATAACAAAGAGTGAAAAATTTAAGGGGGTCTGAATACTTTCCGTACCCACTGTATATAAAACCTCAGATCAGCCCTAATGCATTCACCTCAGATCAGCTTCAATGCATGCACCCCAGACCCCATATCAGCTCTAATGCAGGCACCTCAAATCTGCCCCAATGCATGCATTTCAGGGCTCAAATCTGCTTCAGTGCATGCAACTCCTATCTCAGATCAACCCCAATACATGCACCTAAAACCTCAGATCACCCCTAATGAACACACTTCAGATCTCAGATCAGACCCAATGCATGCACCTCAGATCAGCTTCAGACCCAATGCATGTACTTAAAACTTCAGATCAGCCCCAATGCCTGCACCTCAGACCTCAGATCAGCCTCATTACATGCAATTCAGACCTTAAATTAGTCCCAGTGCATACAACTTAGACCTCAGATCAGCCCCAGTGCTTGCAATGCAGACCATGGATCATCCCCAATGCAATCATGCACTTCAGCTATCAGATTAACCCTAGTGCATGAACTTCAGACCTCAGATCAGGTTCAATGCATGCAATTCAGACCTAAGATCCACTGCAGTGCACCAAATTCAGACCTCAGATCACCACTAATGCATACATGAACTTCAGACCTCACATCAGCCCCAATGCATGCATATATGACCTCAAATCTGCACCAATGCTTGCACTTCAGACCTACAATTAGCCTCCATTAATGCACCTCAGACCCAAGATTAGCCTCCATTCATGCACCTCAGACCTAAGATCAACTCCAGTGCATGTACTTCATACCTCAGATATGAGGTGCAGCCCCGATGCATGCCAATAATCCCTCTGAGCAGCTCCAATGCACAATATATCAAATTTGCTGCAATGCATGAAGTTTGCACCTCAGATCAGCCCCAATGCATGCACTTCAGACCTAAGATCAGCCCCAATGCATGCACTTAAGACATCAGGTTTGTTCTGTTCCAATGCATGCAATTTGGACCTCAGGTCTGCTCCAATGCATGCACTTCAGACCTCAGATTAGTCCCATTGCATGCACTTCAGACCTCAGGTCTGCTCCAATGCATGCACCTCAGACTAGTCCCATTGCATGCACTTCAGACCGCAGGTCTGCTCCAATGCATGCACCTCAGACCTCCGGTCTGCTCCAATGCATGCATGCACTTCAGATATCAGATTAACCCTAGTGCATGAACTTCAGACCTCAGATCAGCACCAATGCATGCACTTCAGACCTCTGGTTTGCTCCAATGCATACACTTTAGACTTCAGGTCTGCTCCAATGCATGCATACACCTCAGACCTCAGATCAGTCCCAGTGCATGCAATGCAAACCTTGGATCACCCCAAATGCAATCATGCACTTCAGATATCAGATTAACCCTAGTGCATGAACTTCAGACCTCAGATCAGCCCCAGTGCATAACCTGGCGGTGGGCTGTCTGGGAATGTGGGTGGGCCTGGATTTGTAAAGGACAGCCTTGTGAGCCATCAGTTACAGTCACCAGCAGCAGGTGTCAAAGCAAACGGTATTGCGCACACTCTGACACCTGCTGTAGTGGATATCTGCAGACAGAGCAGTGCAGTCAGCAACTCTGCATTTATTGTACCAATCAGCCGGCTGAGAGAGGCGGTGCTTTGCTGCACAACTAAGCAGGATGCACAGCATGTGTCCAAATATCTGATCCCATCTAGAGAAAACATAACTTCATGCAGACAAACGTCTTGTTTTCTGATCAGAGCAGACTGCGCTTTCCGGGGCGACGCGCGCCATTGCGCCTCCTCCAGTGCTCAGCCCGGATGAAAGCTGACAGCTCTTCATTCTTCTTAATATTACTATTATTCATAAGAGCGATCGGCGGCGGCGGTGGCTTGTGCGGAATTAGCTTCCATTGTGTCAGGCGGTTTATTGCTTTCGCGCTGTGACGATAAAGCGCCCACCATTGACGCCGGGGATAATGCCGCCGCATTATTTTATTGGTACTTCTTGTGCCATTCTTAATGGATGATTATTAATGTCTATTTCAGGGCTGTTGCTGTGACGTAAGCGATCCAATTATTGGCTTTCTTCTGTGTATAACGCGCGGATGAGGGCAAAGGTAACGAAGATACTCCCACGTCTGAGAGCGCCAATCTTCTGCTTTAGATAATCCATTAAATGCGGCCCGGCCGGCGGGAGGCAAAAAATGAGCCGGGGGGGGGGGAAGCTGTACAGGATTGGGCTTATATAAAATATTATAATCCACTGTGACCCCCATTGGGAAGATTTTCCCTCACTTCCTGCCCCTGTGACCCCCAGAGAAGAAATGAAGGGGGCCGTTGTCAAAGGGAGAAGGAGTCAATAAAAAAAAAATGACCAAACCCTTACCCACTTTAGTAAGAAAATTTATTTTTTGCTCCCTACAACATAAATGAGTACACCCCTTTTGAAAAGTAAGATTTTAACCACTTCATCCTCAGAAGATTTACCCCCCCCCCCCCTCATGACTTGCCCATTTTTTGCGATACGGCACTGCATTACTTTAACTGACGATTGCATAGTCGTGCGACGCTGTACCCAAATAAAATTATTTTTTTTTCCCCACAAATAGAGCTTTTTTTGGTGGTATTTGATCACCTCTGCGTTTTTTTTATTTTTTGTGCTGTAAACAATAAAAGGCTGACAATTAAAAAAAAAAAAATAAATAAAAAAAAATTTAATTTCTGCTATAAAACATATCCAATAAAAAAATTTAAAAAGTGGAATTTCTTCATCAATTTAGGCCAATATGTATTCTGCGACATATATTATTTGGTTTGCACAAAAGTTATCCCTTCTACAAACTATGGGATATTTTTATGGAATTTTTTATTTTTTTTTATTTTACTAGTAATGACGGCGATGAACGATTTTTTTTTTTTAATCTATTTATGGAATTTTTTTTTTCCTAGTAATGGCGGCGATGAACGATTTTTTTTTTTTTTTTTTAAAATCTATTTATGGAATTTTTTATTTTATTTTACTAGTGATGGCAGCGATGAACGATTTTTATTTATTTATTTTTTAAATCTATTTATGGATTTTTTTTTTTTTACTAGTAATGACGGCGATGAACGATTTTTTTTTTTTTTTTTTTAAAATCTGTTTATTGGTGTTTTCAAGCATACAGTGTAACAAAAAAAACGACAATAAAATAAAACAATCTGCATAGTAAGGCAGGACACGGTACGCCTTTGCAGGGGCTATAAAAGATTGTATCTCGTCAATTCAATAAACGGGCCGACTAACAGTAATAACATGGCAGGACTTGCTCTGTAGGAAGTATTACGTGATACCATAACATATCTGGCAAAAAGAAGATGTTCCCAAAACCAAAAAGCAAGAAAGAGGAAATGCCTCAAAGAACTGATGGGAAATGGTATCAGCTGATTGGAAAAAAAGCCAAACGTGGTACAAATATTTAAAATAGGGCCTGAGATATATCCCTTGAAACTAAAGGCCGGTCAGCCTAACATCAATAGTATGTAAGATATTGGAGGGGATGATAAGGGACTATATACAAGACTTTAGTCATGAAAACAGTATCATTAGTAGTAATCAGTACGGATTCATGAAAAATCGCTCTTGCCAGACCAATCTATTAACCTTCTATGAAGAAGTGAGCTGCCATCTGGATAAAGGAAGGTCTGTGGATGTGGTGTAACTGGATAAAGGAAGGCCTGTGAATGTGGTGTAACTGGATAAAGGAATGCCTGTGGATGTGGTGTATCTGGATAAAGGATGGCCTGTGGATGTGGTGTATCTGGATAAAGGATGGCCTGTGGATGTGGTGTAGCTGGATAAAGGAAGGCCTGTGGATGTGGTGTATCTGGATAAAGGAAGGTCTGTGGATGTGGTGTATCTGGATAAAGGAAGGCCTGTGGATGTGGTGTATCTGGATAAAGGAAGGCCTGTGGATGCGGTGTATCTGTATAAAGGAGGACCTGTGGATGCGGTGTATCTGTATAAAGGAGGACCTGTGGATGCGGTGTATCTGGATAAAGGAAGGCCTGTGGATGCGGTGTATCTGGATAAAGGAAGGCCTGTGGATGCGGTGTATCTGGATAAAGGAAGGCCTGTGGATGCGGTGTATCTGGATAAAGGAGGACCTGTGGATGTGGTGTATCTGGATAAAGGAAGGCCTGTGGATGTGGTGTATCTGGATAAAGGAAGGCCTGTGGATGCGGTGTATCTGGATAAAGGAGGACCTGTGGATGTGGTGTATCTGGATAAAGGAAGGCTTGTGGATGTGGTGTATGTGGATAAAGGAAGGCCTGTGGATGTGGTGTATCTGGATAAAGGAAGGCCTGTGGATGTGGTGTATCTGGATAAAGGAAGGCCTGTGGATGTGGTGTATCTGGATAAAGGAAGGCCTATAGATGAGGTGTATCTGGATAAAGGAAGGCCTGTGGAGAGAAGGAGGTGCAGCTTTCCTCCAGGACATAGTGGTGTTTTTTTTTGTCCTGAATCCACGTCGGTGCAAAATCCTGAAACGAAAAAACCTGTAAGTGAACACAAAAAAGGTGCATGTGAACACACAAAAAAGTGCACTTAGGGGTGTGCTTTGTCCAGCCCCCCGAAAGGGTAGGACCTCTACCCTGATCCCCCGGGGTGCAAGGCTCCGGACAGGGACAAAGGGTTTCCAATGGTCCGCCTAGCCTGAAGGCCTGGTGGACCCTGTTCTTCTGGGCCAGTCGAAGCCGACTACGAATACTTGCTCTCCCAAAAAGGGACCCCCCCCAGGGACAGAGGAGGAAGGAGCCTGGGAGCCACACATCCTCCCCCCTAGACTTCATGGCAAGCCCGAGGACTCACACCCTCCATCCTTGTGAGAAGAAAACCCACACACAAGTGAAAGTAACAAAACATGGGAGAAAAATAAGTGGCCGTGCATGTTCGCGCACTGGCCGGGCCCTGAGGCCTGGTAACAAAAATTGCCCCGGACTTTAGCCAAAAGGCCCAGCCCTAAAAGGCCCAGTGCAGAAAAAGTGTTTGGAGCTGTGACCATGTGCCCATTGACACATTGGGGTCCCACCCCCAGTGTTACTAAGAGCACCTCTGGGGCAATTACTCCGAGAGGGCACAGACACCGCGGACTCTCTGCCTTTCTAGCCCATGGCCAGACAAGGTAGACTGCTCAAATCGGGAGGTAATGGGCTCTTCCAGCTTTCCTGGGGGAATTTCCCCCGTGCCCCAACTGCCTGTGGGCGCCCGGGTTCTGTTCCAGCTGGTACTAACCTTCCAAGCCCCCATCACTCCAGCAGGTTTGCATAGCCACCACTAAACCTTGGTCAGGTCAGATGATAGCACAGCGTCTTCACTGGATCACTGACAAGAACACATACTACACTTAGTCTTAGCCAAAAGGCCGAGAAGCGATCCAGGGCATAGTGATGGCTTTGCAATCATAAAAGAAGAGGTGGCGCACTGACCGATAATGAGGAGGCAGAGCACTGAGCGATAATGAGAAGGTGGTGCACTGACTGATAACGAGGAGGGAGAGCACTGATGAGGAGGCGGAGCACTGACTAATAACGTGGAGGCAGAGCATTGACTGATCATGAGGAGGTAAAGCGGTGACCAATGATGAGGAGGCAGAGCACTGACCGATAACAAGGAGGTAAAGCACTGATAATGAGGAGGCGGAACACTGACTAATAATGAGTTGAGGGGAGAACGGGAGTGATAATGAGGTGGTGAAGCAGTGACCAATGATGAGGAGGCGGAGCACTGACTGATAATGAGAAGGCGGAGCACTGACTGATGAGGAGGCAGAGCACTGACTGATAATAAAGAGGCAGAACACTGACTGATAATGAGGAGGAGGAGCACTGATCAACATTGAGGAGGCGGAGCACTGACTGATAATGAGGAGGTGGGGCACTGACTGATAATGAGGAGGTGGGGCACTGACTGATAATGAGGAGGCAGAGAACTGATGAGGAGGCGAAGCACTGACTAATAACGTGGAGGCAGAGCATTGACTGATCCTGAGGAGGTAAAGCGGTGACCAATGATGAGGAGGCAGAGCACTGACCGATAACAAGGAGGTAAAGCACTGATAATGATGAGGCGGAGCACTGACTAATAATGAGTTGAGGGGAGAACGGGAGTGATAATGAGGTGGTGGAGCAGTGACCAATGATGAGGAGGCAGAGCACTGACTGATAATGAGAAGGCGGAGCACTGACTGATAATGAGAAGGCAGAGCACTGACTGATAATGTGGAGGCGGAGCACTGACTGATAATGAGGAGGCGGAGCACTGACTGATAATAAGGAGGTGGGGCACTGACTGATAATGAGGAGGAGGAGCACTGACTGATAATGGGGAGGCGGAGCACTGACTGATAATGAGGAGGTGGGGCACTGACTGATAATGAGGAGGTGGGGCACTGACTGATAATGAGGAGGCGGGGCACTGACTGATAATGAGGAGGCGGAGCACTGACTGATAATGGGGAGGCGGAGCAATGACTGATCATTTGAAGGCGGAGCACTGATAATGAGGAGGCGGATCACTGATCGATATTGAGGAGGAGGAGCACTGATCAACATTGAGGAGGCGGAGCACTGACTGATAATGAGGATGCGGAGCACTGACTGATAATGAGGAGGTGGGGCACTGACTGATAATGAGGAGGCGGAGCACTGACTGATAATGAGGATGCGGAGCACTGACTGATAATGAGGAGGTGGGGCACTGACTGATAATGGGGAGGCGGAGCACTGACTGATAATGAGGATGCGGAGCACTGACTGATAATGAGGATGCGGAGCACTGACTGATAATGAGGATGCGGAGCACTGACTGATAATGAGGAGGTGGGGCACTGACTGATAATGAGGAGGTGGGGCACTGACTGATAAAGGGGAGGCGGAGCACTGACTGATAATGAGGATGCGGAGCACTGACTGATAATGAGGAGGCGGAGCACTGACTGATAATGAGGATGCGGAGCACTGACTGATAATGAGGAGGTGGGGCACTGACTGATAATGGGGAGGCGGAGCACTGACTGATAATGAGGATGCGGAGCACTGACTGATAATGAGGATGCGGAGCACTGACTGATAATGAGGAGGTGGGGCACTGACTGATAAAGGGGAGGCGGAGCACTGACTGATAATGAGGATGCGGAGCACTGACTGATAATGAGGAGGCAGAGCACTGACTGATAATGAGGATGCGGAGCACTGACTGATAATGAGGAGGTGGGGCACTGACTGATAATGAGGAGGTGGGGCACTGACTGATAAAGGGGAGGCGGAGCACTGACTGATAATGAGGATGCGGAGCACTGACTGATAATGAGGAGGCGGAGCACTGACTGATAATGAGGATGCGGAGCACTGACTGATAATGAGGAGGTGGGGCACTGACTGATAATGGGGAGGCGGAGCACTGACTGATAATGAGGATGCGGAGCACTGACTGATAATGAGGAGGTGGGGCACTGACTGATAAAGGGGAGGCGGAGCACTGACTGATAATGAGGATGCGGAGCACTGACTGATAATGAGGAGGCGGAGCACTGACTGATAATGAGGATGCGGAGCACTGACTGATAATGAGGAGGTGGGGCACTGACTGATAATGAGGAGGTGGGGCACTGACTGATAAAGGGGAGGCGGAGCACTGACTGATAATGAGGATGCGGAGCACTGACTGATAATGAGGAGGCGGAGCACTGACTGATAATGAGGATGCGGAGCACTGACTGATAATGAGGAGGCGGAGCACTGACTAATGAGGATGCGGAGCACTGACTGATAATGAGGAGGTGGGGCACTGACTGATAATGAGGAGGCGGAGCACTGACTGATAATGAGGATGCGGAGCACTGACTGATAATGAGGAGGTGGAGCACTGACTGATAAAGGGGAGGCGGAGCACTGACTGATAATGAGGATGCGGAGCACTGACTGATAATGAGGAGGCGGAGCACTGACTGATAATGAGGATGCGGAGCACTGACTGATAATGAGGAGGTGGGGCACTGACTGATAATGGGGAGGCGGAGCACTGACTGATAATTTGAAGGCGGAGCACTGATAATGATGAGGCTGATCACTGATCGATATTGAGGAGGCGGAGCACTGTCTGATAATGAGGAGGTGAAGAGCGGGAGTGATGATCACTCTCTGCATAGTAATACGATGTATCTGATTGATGACATATTGATAAACTGTCAGGTCTAATTATTGATGATCCAGAACAGCCAATCAGCATTCCCCTTTCCCACTTCCTCTGATCAGTGAGATGTCGGTATACGGTGCAGCGATGTTGCAGTTCTCTCTCTCTGCAGGATGTGCTGACCGCAGGCCGATGGTAAATGAAGAAGTGTGAGAAGTGTGGTTTCCTCTGGATGGTGATGGAAGGATGAGCACAGCTGGAGGATCTGCATTGTCAGAGTCTTCATACATCGATCACAAAGACATCTTTGTAATGAATGGGGAGTACACTTGTCAGTGTGGGGGAGGGTTGCTGGATGAGAGGACAGTGTCTGTGTTCCTGGTAACAGCCAATCACAGCAGTCCTGGTTGTGTCTGGAATCTGAAGATTTCCTTGATTAGTTCTGCCTTCTTGGCTGCATTGTACCCCCAGGTCAGAGGAATTCGGCTCTTTTCACTGTGGCGCTGTCCAGCCGCTTAGTGACGCCAGGCTCTGTTATTAGTGCTTCTGGAAGAAACCACCCAGGAGGGGTTACCCTGACATAAGCCCCCCCCCCCCTCCCAATGTTACCTGTGCATCGCTGGCTATTTTATCATCTTCATGAGCAACCCACCAGATTGGAATATCGCTCACAGTAACTGATCAGGGTCTAAGGAGCGTACAGGACCCAGGCCTGGGGAACGTACTGGTCTGAGGAACATACTGCTTTAAGGCCTTAGGATCGTACAAGTCTATGATCTGAGGAATGTACGGGTCTAAGGTCTGAGAAACGTTTGGGACTAAGGTCTGAGGAACATACTGGTCTAAGGTCTGAGGAGCGTACGGGTCTCAGGCCTGAAGAACGCACTGGTCTAAGGTCTTAGAAACTTTTGGGTTTAAGGCCTGAGGAATGTACGGGTCTAAGGCCTGAGGAATGTACGGGTCTAAGGCCTGAGGAATGTACAGGTCTAAGGCCTGAGGAATGTACGGGTCTAAGGCCTGAGGAATGTACGGGTCTAAGGCCTGAGGATCGTATGGATTTAAGGCCTGAGGAGCGATTGGGTTTAAGGCTTACGGGTCTAAGGCCTGAAGAACGAACTGGTCTAAGGTCTGAGAAACTTTTGGATTTAAGGCCTGAGGAACGTTCAGGTCTGAGGAACGTGCTGGTCTAAGGTCTGAGGAACGTGCTGGTCTAAGGTCTGAGGAGCGTACAGGTCTAAGGCCTGAAGAAGGCATTGATCTAAGGTCTGAGAAACGTATGGGTTTAAGGCCTGAGGAACATACGGGTCTAAGGTCTGAGAAACGTATGGGTTTAAGGCCTGAGGAACATACGGGTCTAAGGTCTGAGGATTGTACGGATTTAAGGCCTGAGGAGCGATTGGGTTTAAGGTCTGAGGAATGTACGGGTCTAAGGCCTTAGGAATGTACGGGTCTAAGGCCTGAGGAATGTACGGGTCTAAGGCCTGAGGATCGTATGGATTTAAGGCCTGAGGAGCGATTGGGTTTAAGGCTTACGGGTCTAAGGCCTGAAGAACGCACTGGTCTAAGGTCTGAGAAACTTTTGGATTTAAGGCCTGAGGAACGTGCTGGTCTAAGGTCTGAGGAACGTGCTGGTCTAAGGTCTGAGGAACGTGCTGGTCTAAGGTCAGAGGAACGTGCTGGTCTAAGGTCTGAGGAGCGTACAGGTCTAAGGCCTGAAGAAGGCATTGATCTAAGGTCTGAGAAACGTATGGTTTTAAGGCCTGAGGAACATACGGGTCTAAAGTCTGAGAAACGTATGGGTTTAAGGCCTGAGGAACATACGGGTCTGAGGATTGTACGGATTTAAGGCCTGAGGAGCGATTGGGTTTAAGGTCTGAGGAATGTACGGGTCTAAGGCCTGAGGAATGTACGGGTCTAAGGCCTGAGGATCGTATGGATTTAAGGCCTGAGGAGCGATTGGGTTTAAGGCTTACGGGTCTAAGGCCTGAAGAACGCACTGGTCTAAGGTCTGAGAAACTTTTGGATTTAAGGCCTGAGGAACGTTCAGGTCTAAGGTCTGAGGAACGTGCTGGTCTAAGGTCTGAGGAACGTGCTGGTCTAAGGTCTGAGGAACGTGCTGGTCTAAGGTCTGAGGAATGTGCTGGTCTAAGGTCAGAGGAACGTGCTGGTCTAAGGTCTGAGGAACGTGCTGGTCTAAGGTCTGAGGAACGTGCTGGTCTAAGGTCTGAGGAGCGTACAGGTCTAAGGCCTGAAGAAGGCATTGATCTAAGGTCTGAGAAACGTATGGGTTTAAGGCCTGAGGAACATACGGGTCTAAGGTCTGAGGAGCATACAGGTCTAAGGCCTGAAGAACGCACTGGTCTAAGATCTGAGGAACGTACCTACAGGTCTAAGGCCTGAGGAGCGATTGGGTTTAGGGCTTGAGGAACATTTGGGTCTAATGTCTGAAGAACGCACTGGTCTAAGGCCTGAGGAACGCACTGGTCTAAGGTCTGAGGAACGTGCTGGTCTAAGGTCTGAGGAGTGTACGGGTCTAAGGCCTGAGGAGCGATTGGGTTTAGGGCTTGAGGAACATTTGGGTCTAATGTCTGAGGAACGTGCTGGTCTAAGGTCTGAGGAACGTACGGGTCTAAGGCCTGAAGAACGCACTGGTCTAAGGCCTGAGGAACGTACGGGTAACTGATTAGTGTAGAAACAATGAGCTGGACAGCACTGCAGGTGCAGCACCTCTAAGTAACGTTACTTGTAAAGATTCTCAAGCTTGCTGGTTGACAATTTCATGAATTCTTCACAAATTACATATTTTGTTCAGTCTAAAGTTTTAGTGTTTTTTTTTTATATTTGAACCCCCCTGATCTGTGTGCACTGGCCAGGAATTTAAAACTTATTGTATTTCATCAGCTACAAAAAAAAAAACAGGAAGCAATCAAGCTAAATGAAATGTTCTGTATTTGTTACAGCAGGGATTGACAAATTTACTTTGAATCTAGGAGCCTTTTTTTTTTTTAACTAACAAATCTTGCGGGTGGAAAAATGTCACATGTTCCCAAAGGGAACTTCTCCTTTAACTCTTTCACAGCCAGCGTTTTTTTTTGCACACGTTTTAAAAAATAATTTTAGGTCTGAAATTTACATAAAACCCCCAAAACATGATACATTTTCTGAAAGCAGACACCCTAGAGAATAAAATCGTGGTAGTTCCGTTTTTTTATATCATACATAAAAAAAAAAAAACATTAAAGTTTATTTTGGGGGCAGTCATGTTGGAACAGGAAGGGGCTATCCTTTAACTCCTCCCACAAAGTTGGGGGCATGAAATTGTCCTAAATGTCTTGGTATGCTGACGCCTTAAAAGTTCCCTTCACTGGAACTAAGGGGCCAAACCCAACCCCTGAAAAACAACCCCACACCATAATCCCTCCTCCACCAAATGATTTGGGCCAGTGCACAAAGCAAGGTCCAAATCACCAAAGATTATGGTGTGGGGTGGTTTTTCAGGGGTTGGGCTTGGCCCCTTAGTTCCAGTGAAGGGATTTCTTAACCACTTAACCCCCTGGAAGATTTTACCCCCTTCCTGACCAGGGGGTATTTTGCGATTCGGCACTGCGTGACTTTAACGGACAATTGCGCGGTCGTGCGACGCTGTACCTAAACAAATTTGGCATCCTTTTTTCCCCACAAACAGAGCTTTCTTTTGGTGGTATTTGATCACCTGTGCAATTTTTTGATCATGCGCTATAAACAAAAAAAGAGCGTAAACTTTCCAAAAATAACAATATTTTTCACATTTTTTTATATGAAATTCCCCCAAAAGATTGTAAAAATCTAAATTTTTTAACATTTTGGGCCAATTTTTTTTTTTTACCATATGTTTGGTAAAAAAAAATTGCAAAAAGCGTATTTTGATTGGTTTGCGCAAAAGTTATTGCGTTTACTAACTAAGGGAAAGATTTATGTAATTTTTGTTGTTTTTTTTTTTTAACGCGTAATGGCGGTGATCTGCGATTTTTTTTTTTGCGGGACTGCGACATTGCGGCGGACAGATCGGACCCTTGACTGACATTTTTGACACTTTTGGGGTTACCAGTGACATTACTGCAGTAATCAGTGCTATACATATGCACTGTTACTGTAAAAATGACACTGGCAGTGAAGGGGTTAACTTTATTGGAGAGGGAGGGGTTAAGTGTGTCCCTAGGAGCGTGCTTCTAACTGTGATTGGCTGTGGCTACTAGTGTAAGAACAAAGATCAATTGTCCTACATAGTAGAACCGTCTGATCTCCATTCTTACACAGGGGAGAATGACAGGCGTCTTTGTTTACATTAGCCGCCTGCCTTTCTCCTGGTGTAACGGAAGATTGCGAGTGCCCGGCGGACATTGGGTCTGCCGGGGACACGCGCAGGGGGGTTTGTGACCGGGCGGGAGCGGGAGTGCGCCTCCGGCGGCGCGCGCTCGCTCCCTAGAGCCTCACAGGCTAGCGACGTACCCATACGTCACTTTGCCTGTGAGGGGCTGACCGCCGACGTAAATAGTCATGCGGCGGTCGGCAAGCGGTTAAGGCATCAGCATACCAAGACATTTTGGACAATTTCATGCTCCCAACTTTGTGGAAGGAGTTTGGGGATGGCCCATTCCTCTTCCATCATGACTGCGCACCAGTGCACAAAGCAAGGTCCATAAAGACATGGATGAGCGAGTTTGGGGTGGAGAAACTTGACTGGCCTGCACCTCAACCCTATAGAACACCTTTGAGATGAATTAGAGAGGAGACTACGAGAGCCAGGCCTTCTCATCCAACATCAGTCCCTGACCTCACAAATGCGCTTCTGGAAGAATGGTCAAACTTTCCCATAGACACTCCTAAACCTTGTGGACATCCTTCCCAGAAGAGTTGAAGCTGTTATAGCTGCAAAGGGTGGGCCAACTCAATATTGAACCCTACGGACTAAGACTGGGACGCCATTAAAGTTCACTTCATTTTGGCCTCAACATTCCACTGAAACTGCTCTCCTAAAACTAACAAATGATCTACTAACGGCCAAAACCAATGGACACTATTCTGTACTCCTGGACCCTTCTGCTGCCTTTGATATGGTTTACCATCCCCTCCTCCTCAAAGAACTCCACGCCTTTGGTGTGTGTAAAGGCAGGTGTCCCAATACTTTTGGTAATATAGTGTCCAGGTAGACTTCCAACACTACAATCGCTATGTTTTAGCCATACAGGCGAATATCCAGAACTCAGAGAAGATATGCAGAGGGTTCCATACAGGTCATCAGTTTAGTGCAGGGATCCTCAAACTACGGCCCTCCAGCTTTTGCAGAACTACACATCCCATGAGGCATTATAAAGCTCTGACAATCACAGACATGACTGGGCATGGTGGGAATTGTAGTTCCTGGGGGGGTGGGGTGGTTTATGTGCTTGGGTGTAACTTTTTTACAATTGAATCACATAGGGCAATGTTTCTCAACTCCAGTCCTCAAGTACCCCCAGCAGGTCATGTTTTCAGGCTTACCATTATTTTGCACATGTGATTTGATCTTAGTAATTACCACAGCCATTAAAGTGGAGTTCCACCCTAAAATTGAAGTTCGGTCCATCTTCTCGCTCTGGGTCACCTGAAACACAAATGGATAATCACAATTTTTTTTTTTTACTTACCTTGGATTAGAAGCAAATATACTCACCTTACTTCCTCTTCCTCCCCTCGGCAGCCGCGGCCCGTCGTCACTTCCTGGCTTGCAATGATTCCTGGGAGCTGAACGTCATCGCTCCCAGGAATCAATGCGCCTGCACCGGCCCCGACGTCAGTTCCGGTGCAGGCGCCGTCATACCTTGCTATGCCAGAAGCTGTGCAGGGATGTGTAATGTTCTGGTACCTTTGGGTACCCTAATTACTCTTTCATAAGTGTATGCGCCCCACCATTCTCTTTTGGTAAGGTGCGCATACACCTTTAAGACTGATGCTGTCATCACTGAGCGCCGGACTGGATGGCTATTTAGATCGCCGGCTCTCACTCACATGTGTTCGTTCAAACTGCTTTGTGCCTTGATGCTAACCTGTCTTGAAGCTCTCATGCTTGCAAGCATACCTCGCTGTCGGAACCACGCTGCGCTGATCCCTGTATCCCGCTACCGAATCATCCGCTCTTGCCGAACCTCTCCTCTGCTACATTGCTATTAGTGATAAGTACCCCACAGGGGAAACCTCTATAACCTTTATACTAAAGCTTACACTATCTAGCTCTGCATACTAAGAACTATTACTACATCTGCATTATCTAAGATTGCTAGCTCTTGAGCCTACTACCACCTGTTCTTGCACTGGGTTGATCTCTCTTGTATGTCCACCTGCTACTCTGTCATCTACTACCATACATGATTGCTAAAACCTATCTGCATCCCATCTGCTACTATCTTACCTTCAAGAACATTTCCTTTCAAGTGTCTGTCATCTACCATCTCTACCCAACCTGTCTCTTCAGCCTATCATCACTGTGTTACTATATACATAAGTCACTCTAGGAAACATCTTATTGAGTGTGTGTATTTACTTGCTGAATTGAGATCATCCACACATGATGAGTCATTGAGAGTTGGGATTGGTGTCTCAGCGTTTCTCTACATGACTACTGAAGTGGAATATTTCTGCAGCTGAAAATCCACATCATACGTAAAACGCAGGAGCGTTACAGGATGACGCTGCGGCACCAAAAGTGACGGCGGGGCCGGTGCAGTGCATCGTGGGACCGAAGAAGACGGAAGAGGACACAGAAGAGGATAGCGCTGGCTTCAAGCTGCCCACACCTGAGATGGCAGTGCTGGAGAATACATTTTCAAGGTAAGTATTTCTCCTAAAAGGTAAGTGCAACCCGGGACAGATCAGAGGCCATTGTGGAATGCACTAGCCCTGACTGTCCCGGGGTATTTTTATGTATTTTTTTTTTCTAGGTGGAACTCCGCTTTAAATCTGAGGGAAATCCTGAAAACATGACCTGTTGGGGGTACTTGAGGACTGGAGTTGAAAATCATTGACATAGCGGACTAAACGTCCCCTGTGTAATTGTTTTTTTGGTGACTGGTTCTCTTTAACCACTTCCTGACCACCCGCCGCCTTTTTTACTGCGGCAGGGTGGCTCTCCTGCGCTCCTGGGTACAGCGTTGCATGACCGCGCAATTGTCCGTTAAAGTAAAGCAGTGCTGTATCGCAAAATAGGGCCTGGACAGGAAGGGGGGCAAATCCTTCCGGTCTTAAATTGGTTAACCACTTCTGGACCAGAAGGATTTGCCCCCCTTAATTACCAGGTCATTTTTTGCGATTCGGCACTGCGTTACTTTAACGGACAATTGCGCGGTCGTGCGACGCTGTACCCAAATACAATTGACGTCCTTTTTTTCCCCACAAACAGAGCTTTCTTTTGGTGGTATTTGATCACCTGTGCGATTTTTTTTTTTTTTACTTTTTGTGCTATAAACAAAAACATTTCTGAAAAATAAAACAATATTTTTCACATTCTGCTATATAACCTTCCCAAAAAAAATTTAAAAATCTAATTTTTTTTAACATTTTAGACCAATTCGTTCTCTGCCACATATTTTTGGTAAAAAAAAAAATCGCAATAAGCGTATTTTGATTGGTGTGCGCAAAAGTTATAGCGTTTACTAACTACGGGAAAGATTTGTCTGTTTTTTTTTTTTTTTTACTAGTAATGGCGGTGATTTGCGATGTTTAGCCGAACTGCGACATTGGGGTGGACAGATCGGCCCCCTAACTGACATTTTTGACACTTTTGGGGGGGGGACCAGTGACATTACTACAGTAATCAGTGATAAAAATATGCACTGTTAATGTAATAATGACACTGGCAGGGAAGGGGTTAACACAGTGGGTGATCAAGGGGTTAAATGTAAATGTAGACCTAGGGGAGTGTTTCTAACTGTATGGGGGCGGGGCTTTTAAAACTATCACAGAGACCTGTGTTCCTATATAGAAGGATCACGGGCGCTCTGTGATCATTCCAGGGAGAAGAACGGTCAGCTGTGTTTACAACAGCTGACCGGTGTTCTCTCTCAGCGGGGAGCGATCGCGGGTGTCAGGCGGCAATCGGAGCCATCTGCTCCGTGCATTGGAGTCTCCGCTCCTGAGTGGGGGTGGGAGCGCGCTGCCGGTGGGGGGCGCACTCGCCCCCTAGCTGCAGGCGCGCGACCGACGTAGGGCTACGTCGGTTCGTGCAGGAGGGCCAGCCTGCCGCAGTATATCTGGTGGTCCTTAAGTGGTTAAAGAGACATGCAGGGTGTTACATTTTGAGGGACTGTTTTCTTATATTTGCCCTAAAGACTATTCCTGGCCTGTTTGATTCTGAACATGTCCATTGAAAGAGCTGGTCACATTGGCCTCTGTTCCATGTTCTTCAATGTAAGAGACGGACAGTCTGTTACTGGTGGTCTCTTCCTATTGTCTGTGTATTGAGGTGTGATGTGTTTTCTGCTAAGCATGTCTGTCCCATTGTTAATTAACTCCCCTATTGTTTCTGTCCAGATGGCTAGTTAATTAGCTCAGGTTAATTATGCTTCTGTGTACAACTTCATCTGCATATGATAATGCAATCAGGCACCTGACCTGGTGGGGTATATATTCGGTGTGAGTTTGTTCAATAAATGTTCCTGATCTTATACAAGCTATTCTCGGCTAGAATTTTATATCGTGGCTACAGTATCTCATGTCTCTACAGGTGACTGGGTGGGCTCTTGGATCTTGGCTCTGGGTGGGTTCTTCAATGTCAGAGACAGTCTGTTACTGGTGGTCTCTTCCTATTGTCTGTGTATTGAGGTGTAATGTGTTTTCTGCTAAGCATGTCTGTCCCGTTGTTAATTAACTTCCCTATTGTTTCTGTCCAGATGGCTAGTTAATTAGCTTAGGTTAATTACGTTTCTGTGTACAACTTCACTTGCATATGAAAATGTAATCAGGCACCTGACCTGTGGGGTATATATTGTGTGTGTTTGTTCAATAAATGTTCCTGATCTTATACAAGCTATTCTCGGCTAGAATTGTATATCGTGGCTACAGTATCTGATGTCTCTACAGGTGACTGGGACTCTTGGATCGTGCTGGTACCAGGCAAAGGAAGCTTATACGGTGGATATACTCTTCTTGAGTACGGGGGTCTGTCACACAGGGTCTAAAAGACCCCCAATGCCTCTCCAATGCCTCTCCTGTGCTCCACTATATGGAATGCACATCACACTGCATTACGTTCTTTCCTGGCCTGGAAAACTGGGGGCGCCGAAATGGGGACTTGGAAGTGATGTCACTTCTGGGTCAGCAACAAAAAGAGGAGGAGAGCAGACCTGTGTCCACTTTCCTCCCTCCCCTCTACCCGATGGCACCCGCTATGCTGGTCCTGGGCTTGTAGATGGGCAAGTGGAGCCCGGTATACAGGGTATGTGGAAGCTTTCGGGTGGCAGGTGCTAGGACGCAATTTCTTGTCGTCATGGCGACATTCACCTGGGGTTTGTCGAGCCCTGTATTAGCCCCGGTTCACATCAGTGCGATGACAGACATCGCATGTGATTCGGAGCGCACTGCTCTGAAAATCACATGCGATGTCTGCGATGCAAATTCAGCCATCCAGACTGTATGGCTGAATTCACATCGGATTCAAGCACAATACGCACAGTACCCTTTTTTGGTTCCGCAGCAGAATCGGATCGCATGGTGGTTCACACCTATGCGATCCGATTCATGTCCAAACTGACAGTTCGCATTGCGATATGCGAACTGATCTGGGGGGTGTCGTTAACTTTGTATTGACACCCCCGGCAATTAGCATACGGCAGTGTGAACTGCCTGCAATTTGAATGCGATTCGGGAAGCCGCAGTGGATTTGCAGGGTTTCCGCATCGCATATGTGTGAACTGGCACTTACTGTAATACAATCATGCTGCATATACAGCAATTAATGTGCTGCTTTTTTTTTTTTTTTAAGTTCCTAAATGCTGCAAAAAGGGTTGTGCTGGCAGCACCTTGGAAAGTCAGACCTCTGCTCTCCAGCAGTCTGACCCGCCCCCCTGCACACTGCTCCAATCAGCAGTGAGCTGGAGTACGCCTGATTGGAGCAGTGTGCAGGGGGGGCGTGTCAGACTACGTGGGAGCAGAGGTCTGACTCTCCAAGGTGCTGCCAGCCAGCACAGGGTTTATTAACCCCCGAAATTTAATAAGAAAATAGCAGCCTGTTTATTACCGTCTATGCAGCCGGACTATTACAGTTCTAAATAAAGAGAGTTGAATTTTGCTTTGATCTTGTTAGGGAATTGTTTCTGCAGCAGCGAAGTACAGACGGAGGGCTCGCCGAGCGCAATTCCTGCTCCAGAGCTTCCTGAGATCTCGTTCCTAGCGGCGGGAGTCCGCTCTTTGCTCCTGACATTCGGAAATAAACAAGTGTTGTGACGTCTGCTTAATGCCCCCATTGTGTTCCCCAGCAGCTGTTCCCCCCACAGCAGTGACACCGAAAAATATTTCACACAGCTGGATGGAGAGAGTAGACCCCTGTGTGCTGTGCCAGGGACATACAAGGGGGGTATGTAGGGGGAGGGGTGAGAGAAAAGGGGGTACTCCCAGTACTGACCCCTGTGTGCTGTGCCAGGGACATACAAAGTGGGCATGTAGGGGGAAGGATGAGAGGAAAGGGGGTACTCCTAATACTGACCCATGTGTGCTGTGCTAGGGACATACAAAGGGGGCACATAGGGGGAGGCTCATAGAAAAGGGGGTACTCCCAGAACTAACCCCTGTATGCTGTGCAAGGGAAATAAGAGGGGGGCATGTAGGGGGAGAGGTGCGAGAAATGGGGGTACTCCTAATACTGACCCATGTGTGCTGTGCTAGGGACATACAAAGGGGGCACATAGGGGAAGGCTCATAGAAAAGGGGGTACTCCCAGAACTAACCCCTGTATGCTGTGCAAGGGAAATACGAGGGGGGCATGTAGGGGGAGAGGTGCAAGAAATGGGGGTACTCCCAGAACTGACCCCTGTGTGCTGTGCCAAGAAGATACAAGGGGAGCACGTAGGTAGAGGGAGGGGTGAGAGAAAACGGGGTACTCCCAGTACTGACCCCTGTGTGCTGTGCCAGGGTAATGCGAGGGGGGCACTGGTGAGAGAAAAGGAGGTGCTCCTAATACTGACCCCTGTTTGCTGTGCCAGGGACATACGAGGGGGGCACTGGTGAGAGAAAAGGGGGTAATCCCAGTACAGACCCCTGTGTGCTGTGCCAGGGTCATGCGAGGGGGGCACTGGTGAGAGAAATGGAGGTGCTCCTAATACTAACCCCTGTGTGCTGTGCCAGGGAGATACGAAGGGAGAACATGGGTAGAGGGAGGGGTGAGAGAAAAGAGGGTATTCCCAATACTGGCCCCTGTGTGCTGTGCCAGGGACATACGAGGGAGGAATGTAGGGGGAGGGGTGAGACAAAAGGGGGTACTCCCTATATTGGCCTCTATGTGATGTGCCAGGGACACACTAGGGAGAGACGTAGGGGGAGGGGTGAGAGAAAAGGGGGTACTCCCAATACTGACCCCTGTGTGCTGTGCCAGGGACATACGAGGGGAGCACGTAGGTAAGGGAGGGGTGAGAGAAAAGGGGGTAGTCCCAGGACTGACCCCTGTGTGTTGCACCAGGGGCATATGAGGGGAGCATGTAGGTAGGGGGAGGGGGTAATAGAAAAGGGGGTAGTCCCAGTACTAACCCCTGTGTGCTGTGGCAGGGACATACGAGGGGGGGGGGGCACAGGTGAGAGAAAAGGGGGTACTCCCAATACTGACCCCTGTGTGCTGTGCCAGGGACATACGAGGGGGACATATAGGGGGAGGGGCGATAGAAAAGGGGGTAATGACCCCTGTGTGCTGTGCCAGGGACATATGAGTGGAGCACTTAGGGGGTGGGGTGAGAGAAAAGGGGGTACTCTCAGTACTAACCCCTGTGTATTGTGCCAAGGGCATACGAAGGGGGGCACAGGTGAGAGAAAAGGGGGGTACTCCAAATACTGACCCCTATGTGCTGTGCAAGGGACATACAAGGGGAGCATGTAAGTAGGGGGAGGGGTGGTAGAAAAGGGGGTACTCCCAATACTCTTCCTAATCCGACCATTCCAGGTTTTGTAGTGGTGCTGTGAAATGATGAGTGGTGCTGTGAAATGATGAGTGGTGCTGTGAAATGATGAGTGGCGCTGTGAAATGATGAGTGGTGCTGTGAAATGATGAGTGGTGCTGTGAAATGATGAGTGGTGCTGTGAAACGATGAGTGGTGCTGTAAAATGATGAGTGGTGCTGTAAAATGATGAGTGGTGCTGTGAAATGATGAGTGGTGCTGTGAAATGATGAGTGGTGCTGTGAAACGATGAGTGGTGCTGTAAAATGATGAGTGGTGCTGTGAAATGATTAGTGGTCCTCTGGGTACTTGTTGGTACTTCCAACGACTAGGAATACCTCCATCGCTCAGAGGAGCCCCATGAGAAGATAGATGATGAATGCACTTCTCCGGGGCCCCATTTTCTTTTACCTGAAGAATTCCATATAACAATTACCTGTCCTATATAATCACAGCAGACCGACGCTGCGACTTATTTTTACACCAATATGAAGGAAGCAGCGATGGTGTCCATAGCAACCGCTCTAATGGATTTTCTATTTCTCTTTCTGGAAGCTGATGTATAATCTGCTTATTATTTCCTTTCTTTGGTTCCCTCCCTCATCTACATGATGACAACATTACTAATAAAACCTTTCTATTTTTATTACATTCCTTATTCCAGACTAAGTGACATCATCACTGGGACTCTGCGCTTCTCTATGCAATTCAGGGAGATGGGAGGGGCCAGCAGGGGGCCTCTCAAGAGCCCTCAGCCCTGATGCAAGCAGTGGGAGGACTTATGCAAATATCAAAATGTCTTGATGGGTGGATTTTAAGTCTGGAGGAAGGGAAGTTCCTAAGCAGACTGTATTTGCATGAGGACCACCCCAAGTAATGCCCACATGTGATGCTGAGCCTCCATGATGGAAAAAAATGAAATCCAATGAATGGATGGAGCGGGTTATGGACAGTCAGGCTGAAGATGAAAGAGCTATATGAGGCTGGATGTCCTGCAGCCACTGAATGAGTGAGGCCAGTGGTCAGGGTTAAAGCGCAATGTTGTCTTCTTACTTTTTACATAGTGAATTGGGGGGGTAAGGGGTTAGTACAGTTTCACATTTTTGGCTTTGGATAGACTTTAAGGCTGGGTCATGTGGTCCATAGGAACTTACGGGTCTAAGGTCTGAGGAACATACTGGTCTAAGGTCTAAAGGAATGTACAGGTCTGAGTAATGTACGGGTCTAAGGTCTGAGGAATGTACGGGTCTAAGGTCTGAGGAACATGCTGGTCTAAGGTCTGAGGGACATAGGTGTCTAAAGGAATGTATAGGTCTAAAGAACGTACAGGTCTAAGGTCTGAGGAACATAGTGGTCTAAGGTCTGAGGAACATAGTGGTCTGAGGAACATACTGGTCTAAGGTCTGAGGAACATACTGGTCTAAGGTCTAAAGGAACGTATGGGTCTAATGCCTGAGGAACATACTGGTCTAAGGTCTGATGAACATAGCTGTCTAAGCAGGTCTAAAGGAATGTACGGGTCTAAGGTCTGAGGAATGTATGGGTCTAAGGTCTGAGGAATGTATGGGTCTAAGGTCTGAGGAATGTATGGGTCTAAGGTCTGAGGAATGTATGGGTCTAAGGTCTGAGGAATGTATGGGTCTAAGGTCTGAGGAATGTATGGGTCTAAGGTCTGAGGAACATATGGGTCTAATGCCTGAGGAACGTACTGGTCTAAGGTCTGATGGACATAGCTGTCTAAGGTCTAAAGAAATATACAGGTCTAAGGTCTGAGGAATGTATGGGTCTAAGGTCTGAGGAATGTATGGGTCTAAGGCCTGAGGAACATTATGGTCTAAGGTCTGAAGGACATAGGGTCTGAGGTACATAGGTGTCTAAGGTCTAAAGGAATGTACAGGTCTAAAGAACGTACAGGTCTAAAGTCTGAGGAATATACTGGTCTAAGGGCTAAAGGAATGGACAGGTCTAAGGTCTGAGGAGCATGCTGGTTGTATAGCTACATTTTTACATAGTTCAATTGTTACATTTTTATATAGTTTTATAGTTCTATAGACATTTTAAGAGATTGCTGATCACTGCAGTCCTTGGCCAGAGAGGTATAATGATCTAAGTTTTTCAGGCTCAGAATTTGGGAGGTGCGGGTCATTCTCCTTGTCCCATGCTCAGAATTTGGGAGGTGCGGGTCATTCTCCTTGTCCCGGTCTCAGAATTTGGAAGGTGCGGGTCATTCTCCTTGTCCCGGGCTCAGAATTTGGAAGGTGCGGGTCATTCTCCTTGTCCCGGGCTCAGAATTTGGGAGGTGCCGGTCATTCTCCTTGTCCCGGGCTCAGAATTTGGGAGGTGCGGGTCGCAGTTGGATGGTTCTGGTTCTCACATTTGGATTTTGTTGGTAATCTTCCTGTGCCGTCGGGCTGATTGCTGGCTGAGACCTGGCCATGAAGTGGTGGTTGTGGTCGATTTCCCGCACTGTACACAGAAGGATATAGTCTGGCATTGCGCTGCATTCTGGGTTTCCTGGAAAGATTTCTGTTGGACACACCCGGAGTGTCTGTCACCTCGCAGAGTGAATGTGTCACCCGTCTGATGTCCTGTTGGATGGAGGGTAGCGGTGGAGTAGCAGTGACATCATCACTGGGCTGTACATGGTGGGTGTTGGATGGGAAGACCTGGCTCACCATCAGCATACCAATTCATCCCAAAGGTGATCAGTAGGGTTGAGGTCAGGGCTCTGTGCAAGACACTGAGGTTCCTCCAAACTAGTCACACCATATCTGTATGAGTCTGGCATTGTACATGGAGTCATGCTCTGTACCCGGGGGGGGGGGGGTTATAGTCATGCTTTGTACATGGGGGGGACACAGTCATGCTCTGTACCTGGGGGGGGGGGCATATTAATGCTTTGTACATGGGATGGAGGGGGGCACAGTCATGCTCTGTACCCGGGGGGGGGGGGGGGCATAGTCATGCTTTGTACATGGGGGGGGGGGGGGCACAGTCATGGGGGAACAGAAAAGGGTCTTCACCAAACTGTTACCACAAGGATGGAAGAGCACAATTGTCTACAAGTCCTTGTATGATGGAGGATTACCGGCACCCTTCACTGGAGACCCCTGAACTCCATCACCGGAAGGGGGGGGGGGTCCTCATTCGTCTGGTCATATAGTGTGTAGACTCTTTACATCTCTCCGTATGAGGAGTGTAGTGGGATGGGGTGAATGGCGGTGGGGTGGGCTGGAGATGTGAGTGGGGGGGGGGGGTTCTCTCTCCAGGTGGAAGGTAATTGGCAGAGAATGACGCTGGTGGCAGTGTGAGTCTCTTTATTATATTGGGGAGGAGGGGGAGGGAACAATGTGGGGGGGGGGGTTGTTCTTTAAAAAAGCTTTCTCTATATTATGATTATTTTTTCATATTCTGTGCCGACAGCAAAGCAGCTCAGTGCCCGCTGTGTACCCGGGTCATGTGACACACCGACCTCTCCCGTCACCTGTGTAGGGGGGCCAATAGTATCCTGAACCTGCACCCCCTCCACATACACTGAAACTCCAACCATGTACCCCCCATCCCCCTCCACATACCTCCCCATCCTCATCCCCCCTCCACATACACCCCCATCCCCCTTATTCCCCCTCCACATATCCCCCCTCAATATATCCCCCCATCCCCATCCTCCTCTGCATACCCCCCATCCACATTCCCCCTCTGCATACCCTCCATCCACATACACCCCCCCTCCAAATACATCCCCCATCCCCCTTATTCCCCCTCCACATATCCCCCCTCAACATATCCCCCCATCCCCCTCTGCATACCCCCCATCCACATTCCCCCTCTGCATACCCTCCATCCACATACACCCCCCTCCAAATACATCCCCCATCCCCCTTATTCCCCCTCCACATATCCCCCCTCAACATATCCCCCCACCCCCATCTGCATACCCCCCATCCACATACACCCCCTCATCCCCCTCCACATACATCCCGCTTATTCCCCCTCATCCCCCTCTGCATACCCTCCATCCGCATACACCCCCTCACCCCCCTCCACATATATCCGCTTATTCCCCCTCATCCCCCTCTGCATACCCCCCATTCACATACACCCCCCCCCCCCTGGACCACACCAGGCTGCGCACCATACACCCCCCCGACCACATCAGGACCCCCCTGGCTCACTCACCCTGCCTGAAGGCGACATCTGTCTGGACAAGTGCGGCGGCAGCAACTTTGGCTCCTTCCCTTCTCGGTCTTCAGTGTCTCCTCCCTCCTCCTTAATGCCCAATTGCATAGCTTCAAATTTTGGCCAATCGGGAAACGGGTCTCACGACCCGCTTCTTGATTGGCCAGGAGGAGGATCCATGTGACAATAGTGAATTTTCATTCGCTATTGTCTCACAACTGGGTGGGCTCTGCGCCCCAAGCCTACCCTTTTTTTTAGCCTATTAATCACATGGCTAAAAAAAAAAAAAAAAAAAAAGCCACATTGAACTCCATGCGTCCGGTGCCCCACATCTAGATTAGGGGGCCAGATGCATGGATAGGGGGAGGGCGGCGCCCCTGCCCCCCAATACACCAGCCGCCACTGCCCCCATCACCCTTATCCCCTCTCCACATATCCCCCTCAACATATCCCCCCATCCTCATCCCCCTCTGCATACCCCCCATCCGTATACACCCCCTCATCCCCCTCCACATACATCCCCCTTATTGCCCCTCCACATATCCCCCCTCAACATCCCAATCCTCATCCCCCTCTGCATACCCCCCCCCCTTCCGCATACACCCCCTCATCCCCCTTCACATACACCCCCCATCCCCCTTATTCCCCCTCCACATATACCCTCATCCCCATCCTCATCAACCTCTGCATACCCTCCATCCGCATACACCCCCTCATTCCCCTCCACATATACCCCCCATATTCCCCCCCTGCATACCCCCCTTCCGCATACACCCCCTCATCCCCCTCCACATACACCACCATCCCCCTTATTCCCCCTCCACATATCCCCCCTCCACATATCTCCCCATCCTAGTCCCCCTCTGCATACCCCCCATCCGCATACCCCCCCCCCCATCCCCCTAACACCCCTCCACATACACCTCTATCAAATGTACAAAAAGATTAAAGATTGCAGCGCTCAAATAGATTAAAGTGCATGTGATGGGTTAAAATATATAGTAAACGATTGTTCATTCAAAAGTTCAAAAGTTAATTAGAAATGTCCCAGAGCAGTGATACAAAGTAACCGTTCATTAGAAGTGTCCCAGTGCAATGATACAAAGTAACCGTTCATTGGAAGTGTCCCAGAGCAATGATACAAAGTAACCGTTCATTGGAAGTGTCCCAGTGCAATGATACAAAGTAACCGTTCATTGGAAGTGTCCCAGTGCAATGATACAAAGTAACCGTTCATTGGAAGTGTCCCAGAGCAGTGATACAATGTAACAGATCACAGGTGTAGCTGTGTCCTCTGTATAAGGTAAATTTAAACTCACCAAATCCAAATGCTGTCTATGTTATCGGACAACAATAGGGTATGTGACAATAAACCTCATGGTCTCTGGAAGCCGGGGTTATGATCTCTGGAAGCTGGGGTTATGGTCTATGGAAGCCGGGGTTATGATCTCTGGAAGCCGGGGTTAGGATCTCTGGAAGCCTGGGGTTATGGTCTCTGGAAGCCGGGGTTAGGATCTCTGGAAGCCGGGGTTATCAATGACAACTGGCCACAAGGACACCCTCCAGCAGATTTGTCAGCTATCAAAAGCCACCACTTCATAAATAGAGTGATGGCTGGATCTTTGGTATTGAGGTAATGCCTCCATCACTCTATTTATGAAGTGGTGGCTTTTGATAGCTGACAAATCTGCTGGAGGGTGTCCTTGTGGCCAGTTGTCATTGATAACCCCGGCTTCCAGAGACCATAACCCCCGGCTTCCAGAGACCATAACCCCAGGCTTCCAGAGATCATAACCCCGGCTTCCAGAGATCATAACCCCGGCTTCCAGAGATCATAACCCCGGCTTCCAGAGATCATAACCCCGGCTTCCAGAGATCATAACCCCGGCTTCCAGAGATCATACCCAGGCTTCCAGAGGTCATAACCCCGGCTTCCAGAGGTCATAACCTCAGCTTCCAGAGACCATAACCCCGGCTTCCAGAGACCATAACCCCGGCTTCCAGAGACCATAACCCCAGCTTCCATAGACCATAACCCCGGCTTCCAGAGACCATAACCCCGGCTTCCAGAGACCATAACCCCAGGCTTCCAGAGATCATAACCCCGGCTTCCAGAGATCATAACCCCGGCTTCCAGAGATCATAACCCCGGCTTCCAGAGATCATAACCCCGGCTTCCAGAGATCATAACCCCGGCTTCCAGAGATCATACCCAGGCTTCCAGAGGTCATAACCCCGGCTTCCAGAGGTCATAACCTCAGCTTCCAGAGACCATAACCCCGGCTTCCAGAGACCATAACCCCGGCTTCCAGAGACCATAACCCCAGCTTCCATAGACCATAACCCCGGCTTCCAGAGACCATAACCCCGGCTTCCATAGACCATAACCCCAGCTTCCAGAGACCATGACCCCGGCTTCCATAGACCATAACCCCAGCTTCCAGAGGTCATAACCCCGGCTTCCAGAGGTCATAACCCCGGCTTCCAGAGACCATGACCCCGGCTTCCAGAGACCATAACCCCGGCTTCCAGAGACCATAACCCCGGCTTCCAGAGATCATAACCCAGGCTTCCAGAGACCATGAGGTTTATTGTCACATTGTTGTCCGATGTTGGCTTTGGGGAGTTTGAATTTCACTTATACGGTGGACACAGCTACACGTGTGATCTTTTACGATCTATCATTGCACTGGGACACTTCTAATTAACTTTTGAATGAACAATCGTTTACTTTATATTTTAACCCATCACTGGGACACTGGATACAATTGATGCACTTCAATATGTTTGCACTTTATCCTATTTGAGTGCTGCAATCTTTTTGTACATTTGATATTTTAGTGTTGTATATTTTCCACTTTTTTTGCTAGCAGCTTTTCACTTGGATCATAAGCGCTGATTCACATTCTTTTTTGTTTTTCACCGATACACCCCTATCAGAATACACCGCCACCCCCATCCTCATCTCCCACTTCATACCCCCAATCCACATACCCCCCCCATCCCCCTCATCCCCCTCTGCATACCCCCTCCGCATACCCCCTCCGCATACCCCCTCCATCCACCTAAGCCTCCTCCACTTACACCCCCATCAGCATACACCCCCAACCCCATCCACATACCCCCCCCCCCCATCCTCATCCCCCTCTGCATACCCCTCATTCCCCTCCACATACCAACCCTATCCTCATCCCCCTCTGCATACCTCCCCATCCCCCTCTGCATCCCCCCCCCTCCGTCCCCATCCCCCTCTGCATACCCCCCTGTCCCCATCCCCCCCTCCTCATACACACTCAACCCCCTCCACATTCCCCCCATCCCCTGATTCCCCTCCACATACCCCCCCCCCATCCATATACTTACCTATCCACATCCCCCACACCCCCCTCTGCATACTCCTTATCCCCATCCACACACACTGCCCCATATCCCCCATCCCCCTCTGCATCCCCCCCATCCCCCTCCACATACCCCCCATCCCCTGATTCCCTCCACATACCCCCCATCCCCTGATTCCCCTCTGCATACCCTCCATCCGTCTACTTCCCTATCCCCATCCACATCCCCCACACCCCCCTCTGCATACCCCTGATCCCCATCCACACACACTGCCTCATACCCCCCCCCCCAACCCCCTCCACATACCCCCCATCCATATACTCCCTATCCACATCCCCCTCTGCATACCCCTGATCCCCATCCACACACACTGCCTCATAGCCCCCCCCAACCCCCTCCACATACCCCCCATCCATATACTCCCCATCCACACACACTGCCTCATTCCCCCATCCCCATCCTCATATCCCCCTATCCCTATCCTCATACTATACTATACTATACTATACTATACTATACTATCTTATACAATACTATACTATACTATACTATACTATCCTACTATAGACTATAAATATATTTACAATAAACTGCAACTATTTTTCATTGATAAAGTCAGAACTATTTTCCAGCATGCTGGTTGTTTCTCCTCTGCAATGACTGGGACTCTGCGGAGATCCTCATCACAGCCTCATCTCCTCTGAGTGATTTCCTCCTGTACTGCCCCTGAACTCTGGCCGGGTGATAATGGGGTGTGAATAGTGTGATGATGGGGTATAAATTGGATGGTAATGGGGTGTGAATGGTGTGATAGTGGGGTGTGAATGCACGGTGTGATGATGGGGTATGAATCGGGTGATAATGGGGTGTGAATGGTGTGATAATAGGGTTTGAATTGTGTAATAATGGGGTGATGATGGGGTGTGAATTGGGTAAAAATGGGGTGTGAATTGGGTGATGATGGGGTGATAATGGGGTGTGAATGGTGTGACAATAGGGTTTGAATTGTGTAATAATGGTGTGATGATGGGGAGTGAATGGTGTGATAATTGGGTGTGATAATGGTGTGATAATTGGGTGTGATAATGGGGTGTGAATTGGGTAAAAATGGGGTGTGAATGGTGTGATGATGGGGTGATAATGGGGTGATGATGAGGTGAGCTTTGGGGGGACATGTATATCACTTCAAAAGAAAAGAATTCCTCACTAATACCGCCTGTGACCCCACTACCCAGCATGCATCACTCCCTGCTCACTGATTGCACACGGTGAGAATCTCGGGGTGTGCGGGGAAATCAGAGGGAGACGTTTTCTTGGACCCTTCCAGACACTCTGCCCTCCATCTGTGGAGCAGACTGGGGAGAGGGCGGGGTCTGTATAGATTGGTGTAGGGGACTGTACAGATCTGACGTCAGACATTGATGAGGTGATGCTGATGTGGCGGCTGGGCCCAGAAGCTGACAATCTATTTTCTCTCTGCAGGCTTTTCTACACCGAATCCAGCAGAGCGTGGTGGACAAGACAGAGAACTGCTGCATCTCCCAGGAGAATGTCAAGGTGAGCTGAGAGTACCCACCTTCACCTTTCCTGAGAGTACCCACCTTCACCCGTCCTGAGAGTACCCACCTTCACCTTTCCTGAGAGTACCCACCTTCACCTTTCCTGAGAGTACCCACCTTCACCTTTACTGAGAGTACCCACCTTCACTTTTCCTGAGAGTACCCACCTTCACCCGTCCTGGGAGTACCCACCTTCACCTTTCCTGAGAGTAACCACCTTCACCCGTCCTGAGAGTGCCCACCTTCACCCGTTCTGAGAGTGCCCACCTTCACCCGTCCTGAGAGTACCCACCTTCACCCATCCTTAGAGTACCCACCTTCACCCGTCCTGAGAGTAAACACCTTCACCCGTCCTGAGAGTACCCACCTTCACCCGTCCTGAGTACCCACCTTCACCCGTCCTGAGAGTACCCACCTTCACCTTTCCTGGGAGTACCCACCTTCACCCGTCCTGAGAGTACCCACCTTCACCCGTCCTGAGAGTACCCACCTTCACCCGTCCTGAGAGTGCCCACCTTCACCCATCCTGAGAGTACCCACCTTCACCCGTCCTGAGAGTACCCACCTTCACCTTTCCTGAGAGTACCACCTTCACCTTTCCTGAGAGTACCACCTTCACCCGCCCTGAGAGTACCCACCTTCACCCTTCCTGAGAGTACCCACCTTCACCCTTCCTGAGAGTGCCCACCTTCACCCATCCTGAGTACCCACCTTCACCCGCCCTGAGAGTACCCACCTTCACCCGCCCTGAGAGTACCCACCTTCACCTTTCCTGAGAGTACCCACCTTCACCCGTCCTGAGAGTACCCACCTTCACCCGTCCTGAGAGTGCCCATCTTCACCTTTCCTGAGAGTACCCACCTTCACCCGTCCTGAGAGTACCCACCTTCACCCGTCCTGAGAGTACCCACCTTCACCTTTCCTGAGAGTACCCACCTTCACCTTTCCTGAGAGTACCACCTTCACCCGTCCTGAGAGTACCCACCTTCACCAGTCCTGAGAGTACCCACCTTCACCCTTCCTGAGAGTACCCACCTTCACCCTTCCTGAGAGTACCCACCTTCACCCTTCCTGAGAGTGCCCACCTTCACCCATCCTGAGAGTACCCACCTTCACCCACCCTGAGAGTACCCACCTTCACCCGCCCTGAGAGTGCCCACCTTCACCCGTCCTGAGAGTACCCACCTTCACCCGCCCTGAGAGTACCCACCTTCACCCGCCCTGAGAGTGCCCACCTTCTCCCATCCTGAGAGTACCCACCTTCTCCCATCCTGAGAGTACCCACCTTCACCCGTCCTGAGAGTACCTACCTTCACCCGTCCTGAGAGTGCCCACCTTCACCCATCCTGAGAGTACCCACCTTCACCCGTCCTGAGAGTACCCACCTTCACCCGTCCTGAGAGTACCCACCTTCTCCCATCCTGAGAGTACCCACCTTCACCCGTCCTGAGAGTGCCCACCTTCACCCGTCCTGAGAGTGCCCACCTTCACCCATCCTGAGAGTACCCACCTTCACCCGTCCTGAGACTACCTACCTTCACCTGTCAAAAGTGTGACCTCTGCTGCAAATACTACCTCCCTGGCTGCCATTGGTGGCCTCTTCTGAAGATACCACCTCCCTGGCTGCCATTGGCGGCCTCTTCTGAATGTAACGCACATCTCTGTCTCATCTCCTGGGGCTCCTCATATGGATCATTCTCAGAGGTCTCAGATCCCGGTATATCCTCAGCCTGACTCTGGTGAGATCGGTGAATCCAGCATGTGGCCCCCGGCTGCTGAGGGGACCCATCCTCATCCTGTCAGACTGAGCCACAGAAAACAGAGGAGACAGCCGAGGGGCCCCGATCGGCCCTCCACCAGCACCAGGGAATGTGTGAGAGAGGATAAGAGGACGAGGGGCCCCGGAGACTTCCCTGCCGCCTCCTGAAATAACAGAGGACACAATGGAGGTCCCAGAATCCTCCACTTCCTCCTGATAAGGGGACACATTACAGAGCACACCATAATTTCCCACGCCAGGGACCCCTGGGCCCCACAGGAGGGAGAGGTCACTGTGTGACCCCGAGAGATGGGGGACACCCCCACCCCACAGTCTGTATACGGGGGAGGGGAGAGTTCTCAGTATATGTTCTTATTCTGTATGTATGGACTCTGCACAGTACCACTTCTCCTGTCCTGTATGCCAGGTGTAATTCTCAGTATCTGTTCTTATTCTGTATGTATGGACTCTGCACAGTACTACTTCTCCTGTCCTGTATGCCGGGTGTAATTCTCAGTATCTGTCTTTATTCTGTATGTATGGACTCTGCACAGTACCACTTCTCTTGTCCTGTATGCCGGGTGTAATTCTCAGTATCTGTCTTTATTCTGTATGTATGGACTCTGCACAGTACTACTTCTCCTGTCCTGTATGCCGGGTGTAATTCTCAGTATCTGTTCTTATTCTGTATGTATGGACTCTGCACAGTACCACTTCTCCTGTCCTGTATGCTGGGTGTAATTCTCAGTATCTGTTCTTATTCTGTATGTATGGACTCTGCACAGTACAACTTCCTTTGTCTTGTATGCCGGGTGTAATTCTCGGTATCTGTTCATATTCTGTATGTATGGACTCTGCACAGTACCACTTCTCGTGTCCTGTATGTTGGGTGTAATTCTCAGTATCTGTTCTTATTCTGTATGTATGGACTCTGCACAGTACCACTTCTCTTGTCCTGTATGCTGGGTCTAATTCTCGGTATCTGTACTTATTCTGTATGTATGGACTCTGCACAGTACCACTTCTGTTGTCCTGTATGCTGGACATAGTTCTCAGTATCTGTTCTTATTCTGTATGTGTGGACTCTGCACAGTACCACTTCTCTTGTCCTGTATGCCGGTGTAATTCTCAGTATCTGTTCATATTCTGTATGTATGGACTCTGCACAGTACCACTTCTCTTATCTCCGTACCTCATCCGTCTGATGTGTTTCTGACTCGGAGAATGAAGCTCGACATTTAGAGTTACCTGTCCAGATATGGATGTATTCCAATATGAGGTAAAGGACTTCATTGCGGAGGCAACACGTTTCGGGGTCAGACAACGCCTCCTTCATCGGGGCTTCAAAATACAACAAAGCTTTGCTGTAGCCCTGATGAAGGGCGTAGTCTGACCCCGAAACGTGTTGGCTTTGTGATAACATTTTTAATATTAAGTTTTTGGAATAACGAGTAGCTTTCAGTATGGAGCTTCAGGGACAGAACCAGGAAATAGCGGGAATCCTTTGGAGCTGAGTAGCTTTCTGCCCAGAATCCAAATACCCCATCCAATCGCTACTATATCCTCCTGTAGCATTAGGAAAGTGCTGAGGTCCCAGCACTACCCCTTTTGTGTAACCCCCCCTATATTTGAGAGGATCTGAGATGGAAACACTGAAGGATACACCTCCAGATATGGATTTATTCCAACATAGTCACAAAGCCAACATGTTTCAGGGATCAGAAAACGACCCCTTCATCAGAACTACAGGAATAGTCTTTATGTAACCCTGGTGTTAGCTTTATTACGAAGCCTTCAAGTTTGTTGGTTTTTTTTGGGGGGGGGGTCAAAAAACACCCTTTTATCAGGGCAATAAGAATACAACAGAGCCCTCATGTAATCCTGGTGTTGGCTTTATCACCAAGCCAACACGTTTTGGGTTTCAGGGAATGCCCCCTTTTATCAGGGCTACAAGAATACAACAGAGCACACATGTAACCCTGATGTTGGCTTTATCACTATGCCAACACTTTTTGGGAATCGTAGAAAGCCCCTTTATCAAGACTTCATCAGAACTCTGTTTTATATTTTTAGCCCTGATAAAGAGGCATTCTCTGACATCCAAAACGTGTTGAGAATCAGAGAATAACCCTTTGTTAGGGCCAAATCAGGAGTCTGTTGTATTCTTGTAGCCCTGATGATGAAGGGGCGTTGTCTGGCCCCAAAACATGTAAAGCCCTAAAAAAGAGCCGTCCTCAAGCCATTATGTTTTGGGATCAGACAGCACTCTCATTATCAAGGTTTACAAGAATACGATACCTGATGAAGCACTGGTGTTGGCTTCATTTCCAAGCTAACACATTTTGGGATCAGACAGCACTCCCATTATTAAGGTTTACAAGAATACAAGAGCCCTGATGAAGCCCTGGTGTTGACTTTATTTCCAAGCCTACACGTTTTGGGATCAGACAGCACTCCCATTATCAAGGTTTACAAAAATACAAAAAAGCCCTGATGAAGCCCTGTTATTGGCTTTATTTCCAAGCCAACACGTTTTGGGATCAGACAGCACTCCCATTATCAAGGTTTACAAGAATACAAAAAAGCCCTGATGAAGCCCTGTTATTGGCTTTATCACCAAGCCAACACATTTTGGGATCAGACAACACCCCCTTTATCAGGGTTACAAGAATACAATAGAACCCCTGATGAAGCCCTGGTGTTGGCTTTATTTCAAAGACAAGACAGTTTGGAATCATACAATAATCCCCTTTAACAGGGTTACAGGAATACAATCGAACCCTGATGAAGCCCTGGCGTTGTCTGATTCCAAAGTGTCTTGTCTACTAAATAAAGCCAACGCCCCCCCCCTTTATCAGGGTTACAGGAATACAAAAGAGCCCTGATGAAGCCCTGGTGTTGGCTTTATCACCAAGCCAATGCTTTTTGGGATCAGACAAAACTCCCTTTATCAGGGTTACAAGAATTCAATAGAGCCCCGATGAAGCCCACCAAGCCAACGTATGTTGGAAATCGGGGAATAACCCTTCCTCAGGGTTGCATCTGTTGTATTCTTGCAGCTCTGATGAAGGGGCATTATCTGGCCCCCGAAACATATAAAGCCTTACAAAAGAGCCCTCATCTAGCCCTGGTGTTGGCTTTATCACCAAGCCAACATGTTTTGGGATCAGATAGCACTCTCTTTGTCAGGGTTACACCAATACAATAGAGCCCTGATTAAGCCCACCAAGCCAACACATGTTGGTAATCAGAGAATAACCCTTCCCCAAAGCCACATCAAGAGTCTGTTGTATTCTTGTAGCCCTGAGGAAGGGGCATTGTCTGACCCCGAAACATGTAAAGCCATACAAAAGATCAAACAAAATTCCCTTTGTCAGAGATACAAGAATACAATAGAAACCTGATGAAGCCCACCAAGCCAACTCATGTTGTTAATCAGAGAATAACCCTTCCTCAGGGCCACATCAAGAGTCTGTTGTATTCTTGTAGCCCTGATAAAGGGCTGTTGTCTGACCCCGAAACATATAAAGCCTTACAAAAGATCGAACAAAATTCCCTTTGTCAGGGTTACAAGAATACAATAGAGCCCTGATGAAGCCCTAGTGTTGGCTTTATTTTGAATACAAGATGCTTTGGAATCAGACAACACTCCCCCTTTATCAGGGTTACACAAATACAATAGAGCCCTGATGAAGCCCACCAAGCCAACACGTGTTTACGTGCTTACTAAAGATCAAACAAAATTCCCTTCGTCAGGGTTACAAGAATACAAAAAAGCCCTGATGAAGGTTTATCACAAAGCCAACACATTTCAGCGATCAGGTAACACCCCCTTTATCAGGGTTACAAGAATACAATAGAGCCCTGATGAAGCCCACCAAGCCAACACGTGTTGAGAATCGGGGAATAACTCTTCCTCAGGGCCACATCAAGAGTCTGTTGTATTCTTGTAGCCCTGATGAAGGGGCGTTGTCTGACCCCGAAACATGTAAAGCCTTACAAAAGATCAAACAAAATTCCCTTCGTCAGAGTTACAAGAATAAAATAGAGCCCTGATGAAGCCCTGGTGTTGGTTTTTTTTTCCAAGCCAACACGTTTTGAGATCAGAAAACCCTACCTTTATCGGGATTACAAGAATACAAAATAGCACTGATGAAGCCCTGGTGTTGGCTTTATGACCACCAGGCCAAAATGTTTTGGAATCAGTCAACACTTACTTTATCAAGGTTACAAGAATACAAAAAATCCCTGATGATGGTTTATCACAAAGCCAACACATTTCGGCGATCAGGTAACACCCCCTTTATCAGGGTTACAAGAATACAATGGAGCCCTGATGAAGCCCACCATGCCAACACATGTTGGTAATCAGAGAATAACCCTTCCTCAGGGCCACATCAAGAGTCTGTTGTATTCTTGTAGCCCTGATGAAGGGGCATTGTCTGACCCCGAAACACGTTAAGCCTTACAAAAGATCAAACAAAATTCCCTTTGTCAGGGTTACAAGAATACAATAGAACCCTGATAAAGCCCACCAAGCCAACACATGTTGGTCATCAAAGAATGGCCCTTCCTTATGGCCACATCAAGATTCTGTTGTTTTCTTGTAGCCCTGATGAAGGGGCGTTGTCTGACCCCAAAACATGTAAAGCCTTCCAAAAGATCAAACAAAATTCCCTTCGTCAGGGTTACAAGAATACAATAGAACCCTGATGAAGCCCTGGTGTTGGCTTTATTTTGAATAAAAGATGCTTTGGAATCAGACAACACTCCCCCTTTATCAGGGTTACAAGAATACAATAGAACCCTGATGAAACCCACCAGGCCAACACATGTTGTTAATCAGAGAATAACCCCTTCTCAGGGCCACATCAAGATTCTGTAGTTTTCTTGTAGCCCTGATGAAGGGGCGTTGTCTGACCCAAAACATATAAAGCCTTACAAAAGATCAAACAATATTCCCTTCGTCAGGGTTACAAGAATACAATAGAGCCCTGATGAAGCCCTGGTGTTGGCTTTATGACCACCAGGCCAAAATGTTTTGGAATCAGACAACACTTCCTTTATCAAGGTTACAAGAATACAGAAGAGCCCTGATGAAGGTTTATCACAAAGCCAAAACATTTTGGCGATCAGGTAACACCTCCTTTATCAGGGTTACAAGAATACAATGGAGCCCTGATGAAGCCCACCTAGCCAACACGTGTTGGGAATCCGGGAATGACCCTTCCTCAGGGCTACATCAGGGTTCCGTTGTATTCTTATAGCCCTGATAAAGGGATGCTGTCTGACCCCTGAAACATGTAAAGCGATTTATATCATTTTGAAATCCAGCGATATCTGGATGGGTAACTTTCAGTGTGGCACGTCAAACTCTGTGACCAACCAAGGAAACCATGAAAACTCTCCGACATGGGGCAAGCCTCCCACCCAGAATTCAGAATCCCCATCCAATCATTTCTATTCCCCCTTTATCAGTAGAACATTCCAGAGGTCCCAGCACTACCTTTCCATGTGACCCTGGCATTAGTCAGTCCCTGTTTATCTTCTGCACAGGCAGATGATTCTTCTGGATGTTCTGGGTCGTTCTTCTTCATAAAGACACAAATAAATTGCCGCGTGACAAGCGCCTTTCACACATTATCATAAGGCTGCGATTATCATGCTGGCGCCGGGACGCTGTGATCAGCAGTTTATTAAACCTCCTGGAAACAATTAATTGCAGATCGGATCCTCGTGTCACCATTTCTGGGCTTCCTCTAGATGTTTGGCTCCTATTGATGGGTCTGGTGTACGGCTTGCTGCGGCCCCACAATGCACCTGCTTTGCGTGCTCCTCTCGGACAGAACCCTCAGTGTGTTGGTGTAGAATGCGTTTGGGGAAAGGCGCTTTGTTGGCGGCGGAGCCATGCACCAAGGCGTCTTTGTTGTGCAGCAGCTGAGGCGATATGGGGATTGTGTCTCTGGAGAATGAGACTTTTCTCTGCCAGAGTCGGAGTATTAACCCCCTCAGCTGTGTCCGTGCACTGAGGACTCATTCATGGAGAGGAAACGCCGTTCTGCGTAAATCTTTTATTGGGAGCGCGGCCTGGAGCCACATGAAAGGCAGCAAAGTGTGTGAAATGTTCCCCAGGCCTCTATTGTCCCAGCATGGTGGGGAATATGTGCTGGAGCCTTACCCAGGCCCTGCCCGGCCCACTGTGACCTGGGGAGCATGGGGGACATAAAGGGAACATGTCAGGAGACAAGTGTGAAAGCCAACACTGATGACCACATCCTAAACATGACGTCACATATGCATACAGTACCTGCTCTAGGTCAGAAATGAAGGCCACCACTGATGACCATATCTGTAAAATTACTTCATTCTCTGCATACTTGCACTAGGCCGAAAAAAAAGGACACCACTGATGACCACATCCGTAAAACGATGTCACAGGCTGCACAATTGCACTAGACCAAGTATAAAGGCCACCACTGATGACCACATCCTAAACTTGATGTCACGCTCGGTATACTTGATCTAGGTCAGGTATGAAGGCCACCACTGATGACCATATGTTAAAATGACATCACGCTCTGTATTCTTGCTCTAGGTCAAGTGTGAAGACCACCAGTGACCCCATCCTAAACATGACGTCACGCTCTGCACACTTACACAAGGCCAAGAAGGAAGGCCATCACTGATGACTACATCCTAAAAATGGCTTCATGCTCTGCACACTTCAACTAAACCAAGAAACACGAGGTCACTTTCTGCATACTTGCACTAGGCCAAGTGTGGCGACCATTACTGATGACCACATCCTAAACATGACATCACGCTTTGCATACTTGCTCTAGGTCAAGTATAAAGGCCACCACTGATAACTACATCTTAAAAATGATGTCACACTCTCCATACTTCCTGTAGGTCAGGAGTTAAGGCCACCATTAATGATCCTAAAAATAATGTCACACTTTCCATACTTACGCTAGGTCAAGTTTGAAGGCCACCACTGATGACCTCATCCTAAAAATGACATCACATTCCGTATACTCGATCTAGGTCAGGTATGAAGGCCACCACTAATGACCACAGGTTAAAATGACGTCATGCTCTGCATACTTGCTCTAGGCCAAGAATGAAGGTCACCACTGATGACCACATCCTTAAAATGATGTCACACGCTACATAATTGCTCAAGGCGAGAAATGAGGGCCAGGGCCACCACCTGCACTAGGCCAAGAAATTTGATGTCACTTCCTGCATACTTGCACTAGTCCAAGTATGAAGGCCACCACTGATGACCTCATCCTAAAAATGTCATGCGCTCTATACATGTTGTAGGCCAGGAGTGAGGGCCACCACTGATTATCCTCAAAATATTGTCATTCTTTGCATACTTGCTCTAGGTCAAGTGTGAAGGCCACCATATATAAGCACATCCTAAAAAGGATGTCACACTCTGTATACTTGCTCTAGGTCAAGATTGAAGGCCATAACTGATGACCACTTATGTCTCCAGTCTCCAACCAAACCTGTAGCATGTCCCCAGTCTCCAACCTAATCTGTAGCATGTCCCCAATCTCCAACCAAACCTGTAGCATGTCCCCAGTCTCCAACCTAATCTGTAATATTTCCCTAGTCTCCAACCTAACCTGTAGCATGTCCCCAGTCTCCAACCTAATCTGTAGCATGTCCCCAATCTCCAACCAAACCTGTAGCATGTCCCCAGTCTCCAACCTAATCTGTAATATTTCCCTAGTCTCCAACCTAACCTGTAGCATGTCCCCAGTCTCCAACCTAATCTGTAGCATGTCCCCAGTCTCCAACCTAACCTGTAGCATGTCTCCAGTCTCCAACCTAATCTGTAATATTTCCCTAGTCTCCAACCTAACCTGTAGCATGTCCCCAGTCTCCAACCTAATCTGTAGCATGTCCCCAGTCTCCAACCAAACCTGTAGCATGTCTCCAGTCTCCAACCAAACATGTAGCATGTCCCCAGTCTCCAACCTAACCTGTAGCTTATCCCAAGTCTCCAACCTAACCTGTAGCATGTCTCCAACCACTACTGTAGCATGTCCTCAGTCTCCAATCTAACCTGTAGCATGTCCCCAGTCTCCAACCTAACCTGTAACATGTCCCCAGTCTCCAACCTAACCTGTAGCATGTCTCCAGTCTCCAACCTAACCTGTAGCATGTCTCCAGTCTCCAACCTAACCTGTAGCATGTCTCCAGTCTCCAACCTAACCTGTAGCATGTTCCCAGTCTCCAACCAAACCTGTAGCATGTCCCCAGTCTCCAACCAAACCTGTAGCATGTCCCCAATCTCCAACCTAACCTGTAGCATGTCCCCAGTCTCCAACCAAACCTGTAGCATGTCCCCAGTCTCCAACCAAACCTGTAGCATGTCCCCAGTCTCCAACCTAACCTGTAATATGTCTCCAGTCTCCAACCTAACCTGTAGCACGTCCCCAGACTCCAACTTAACCTGTAGCATGTCCCCAACCTAACCTGTAGCATGTCCCCAGTCTCCAACCTAACCTGTAGCATGTCCCCAGTCCCCAACCTAACCTGTAATATGTCCCCAGTCCCCAACCTAACCTGTAGCATGTTCCCAGTCTCCAACCAAACCTGAAGCATGTCCCCAGTCTCCAACCAAACCTGTAGCATGTCCCCAATCTCCAACCTAACTTGTAGCATGTCCCCAGTCTCCAACCTAACCTGTAGAATGTTCCCAGTCCCCAGCCTCCAACCTAACCTGTAGCACGTCCCCAGTCTCCAACTTAACCTGTAGCATGTCCCCAACCTAACCTGTAGCATGTCCCCAGTCTCCAACCTAACCTGTAGCATGTCCACAGTCCCCAACCTAACCTGTAATATGTCCCCAGTCTCCAACCTAACCTGTAGCATGTTCCCAGTCTCCAACCAAACCTGTAGCATGTCCCCAGTCTCCAACCTAACCTGTAGAATGTCCCCAGTCCCCAGCCTCCAACCTAACCTGTAGCACGTCCCCAGTCTCCAACTTAATCTGTAGCATGTCCCCAACCTAACCTGTAATATGTCCTTAGCCTCCAACCTAACCTGTAGCATGTCCTCCGTCTCCAACCTAACCTGTAACATGTCCCCAGTCTCCAACCTAATCTGTAGCATGTCCCCAGTCTCCAACCAAACCTGTAGCATGTCCCCAGTCTCCAACCAAACCTGTAGCATGTCCCCAGTCTCCAACCTAATCTGTAATATTTCCCTAGTCTCCAACCTAACCTGTAATATGTCCCCAGTCTCAAACCTAACTTAGTTTCCAGGAAATCTGACGTTGTCTTGTTTTTCTTCCTCCTAGATTTTATTCTCCAACATTGAGGAGATCCTGCAGGTGCACCGGGCGTTCCTGGAGTCACTGGAGGGCGCTCTCCAGCCGGAGCCGCAGTCACACCACCAGCTGGGACTCATCTTCCTGAAGTTTGTGAGTGGCTTTTCTCCGGTTATCTGAGCTGTGCAGCTTCCTGTGTGGTGGCTGAGCCGTCTGCTTATCTCCGGCCCTCACCGGCCCCCCGCCGGCCCCAATCGGCCCCTCACACAACACGCTGGGAAAGAAATTCCACCGCTGAAGAATCTCTGCGTTTCCCAAACCGCCAAAGTCAGATTTGTATCTTTTCCATATTTAGGGGCTGATAATGATGGGAGAAGCTTTCATTCGAACAATCCATGGTGATCCCGCCATGAAGGGAGCTCCTGTTAGGGGGTGACAACGCTCTGTCCCTGTCTGCCAATTGCGTTGTCACACAGGCTCCTTATTGAGCCTGCAAGGGATGGGACCGCTGTTCTCACCATTGGAAAATGCCATTAATGTCCTGGTTCAGGCACTTCCTGTTATAGGGTGACAACACTGTCCCTGTCTTCTAATTGTGCACTTGTGTTGTCACCATGTCCCATGGACTTCTAATGGAGACTACAAGTGACCATTTCAACACACATAATGTAGGCATGTGACTGCTGTTGTCACCATTAGAAAATGCCATTAAAAGGCCTTGTTCGGGCACTTCCTGTTACAGGGTGACAACGCTTTGTCCCTGGCTCCCAATTGTGCTCTTGTGTTGTCACCCTATCACACAGGTTACCAATGGGGCCTACAAGTGGCTGTTTCAACACACATAATGCAGTAATAGGGCCACTGTTGTCACCATTGAAAAATGCCATCAAAAGTCCTTGTTTGGACACTTCCTGTTATAGAATGACAATGCTCTGTCTCTGTTTCCCAATTGCGTTGTCACCCTGTCACACAGGCTTCCAATGGAGACTAGAAGTGGTTGTTTCAACTTACATTAAGCATATGGCTACTGTTGTCACCATCGAAAAATGTCATTAAAAGTCCTTGTTCGGGCACTTACTGTTATAGAGTGACAACACTCTTTCCCGGTCACCCAATTGTTCTCCTGGGTTGTCACCCTGTCACATGGGCTCTGGGTGGAGAGTGGCTGTTTCAACACACATAATGCAGACTGGGGCTGCTGTTGTCCCCATCAGAAAATGTTATTAAAAATCCTAATTCAGGCACTTCCTGTTACAGGGTGACAACCTTTTGTCCCTGGCTCCCAATTGTGCTCTTGTGTTGTCACCCTGTCACACAGGTTTCCAATGGAGCCTACAAGTGGCTGTTTCAACACACATAATGCAGGAATGGGGCTACTGGTGTCACCATCGAAAAATGCCATTAAAAGTCCTTGTTCTGGCACTTCCTGTTAGAGGGTGACAACACTCTGTCCCTGTCACCCAATCACGTTGTCACACAGGCTTTGGATGGAGAGTGACTGTTTCAAAGCAGACATGGTCCACTGTTGTCACCCTCTGGACCCCCCCCCCCCCATTCCGCCATCTCTGCAATGCATGTAAACAGGAAGTGAGGGGAATTCTGCCAACGGGGACACAAGCAAAGGCTCCGCCTCTTCCCTGCTTCGTCCTAAACCCAATACATTTAATGAACGGGGTCACCACTTTCTTATATCTCACTGTAGATGGATCAGTTTGATGTCACCCCAATAATCCAAGCAGGCTGATTCTGAGTGGGGAGGGGGGGTCACTGATTCTGAGTGGGGGGGGGGGGTCACCCCTTGTAGGGCATGCTGGAGCTTGTAGTCCCTCATCCTGAGAGGAGGGGGGAGAACGGATGCCATGGATATTATTTATTGATCGATCGATGTTTTGTGACAGAGATCATCACATGACTTCACCTCCAGAAGGAGTCCTGGGCCCCCGATGACGTCATGGCTTCCCGGTGAAGGGCGATTGGATGATATATTATTGCTGTAGCCCCCCCCCCCCCCCCCTCTCCTCCATTCATTCCCAATGGCTGGAATCTGATACACTGACATTATAACAGGCTGATTGTTACAGCGCAATGAGGAGATTGAGGGGGTGGGGAGGTAGTGGATTTGGGGGGGGTAATTTGTGTTAATAGGGATGATTGGGGGGTATTTGTGCTAGGAGTAGAAATTTAGGGGGATGGGGGGGAGGTTTGTGCTGGGAGGGGGGACAACAATGTGTAATTGGAGAGTATATTTGAGTGATTTGTGATAGGAGGGATGAATTGGGGGGTGGGGGGGGGGGTATTTGTGATAGGAGTAGAAATTTAGAGGGGTGGGGGGGGGTGACAATGTGTAATCGGAAAGTATATTTGAGGGATTTGTGGTAGGAGGGGTCCTTTTTTGGGGAGGGGGGGGGGGGTTTATTCTAGTAGGAATGATTGGGGGTTATTTCTGCTAGCAGTAGAAACTTGCAGAGATGGAGGGGTTTGTGGGCGGGGGGGGGGGGGGGCAACACTGTGTAATCGGAAAGTATATTTGAGGGATTTGTGGTAGGAGGGGTCCTTTTTTTTGGGGGGGGGGGGGGTTTATTCTAGTAGGAATGATTGGGGGTTATTTCTGCTAGCAGTAGAAACTTGCAGAGATGGAGGGGTTTGTGGGCGGGGGGGGGGGGGGGCAACACTGTGTAATCGGAAAGTATATTTGAGGGATTTGTGGTAGGAGGGTGCTTTTTTTGGGCGGGGGGGATTTGTGTTTGTAGGGATGATTGTGGGGGGGGGGTTTATGCTGGGGGGGGTTGATGTGTAATCATGGAGTATATTTGAGGGATTTGTGGTTGGAGGGGTGATTTCTTTTTTTTTTGGGGGGGGGGGGAATTTGTTCTAGGAGGGGGGAATTACAGCATGGGAAGCGCATTTGTACTGGGAGGAGGGGAATTTATGTTTAGAAGATGAGCATGCTAATAAGTGCTCACTTTGTTTTTTTTTTTTGGGGGGGGGTGTTTGCTGAAACATAATGGCATGTTGATGGGGGGGGGGGGGTTTGCTTAATCATAATGGCATGTTGATTGGGGGGGGGGGGATTTTTGCTGTAACATTATGTCATGTTAATGGGGGGGGGGGGGGAGATTGTTGCTGAAACATAATGGCATGTTAATGGGGGAGGTTTGCTTAAACATAATCACATATTGATGAGGGGGGGGGGGGTTATTTTTGCTGTAACATAATGGCATGTTGATGGGTGTGGGGGGGGGGATTTTTGCTGAAACATAATGGCATGTTAATGAGGAGGGGGGGATTTTTGCTGAAACATAATGGCATGTTGATGGGGGGGGGGGGGGATTTTTGCTGAAACATAATGGCATGTTGATGGGGGGGGGGGGATTTTTGCTGAAACATGATGGCATGTTGATGTGGGGGGGGGGGATTTTTGCTGAAACATAATGGCATGTTGATGTGGGGGGGGGGTGGATTTTTGCTGAAACATAGTGGCATGTTGATGGGGGGGGGGATTTTTGCTGAAACATAGTGGCATGTTGATGGGGGGGGGGGGATTTTTGCTGAAACATGATGGCATGTTGATGGGGGGGGGGGGATTTTTGCTGAAACATGATGGCATGTTGATGGGGGGGGGGGATTTTTGCTGAAACATGATGGCATGTTGATGGGGGGGGGGGGGATTTTTGCTGAAACATGATGGCATGTTGATGTGGGGGGGGGGATTTTTGATGAAACATAATGGGGGGGGGGTACCAGAAAAGTCATTATCTGAGTAGATTGTCCTTTAGCTGTAATAAGAGATCATTGCAGTGTTCATATGAGAGCTGCATGTGGTGTGCACAGATTTAGTCCCCCCCCCCACCCCCCCAATAGACTGTCCTGAGTCTGCTGACCATGTTCCTGTCCCTGAAAACAAACACCTGGCGTGGTGGACGGTCCTGGGTGGGGGGGTGAAGGGATCAGGGGGGGGGGGGGGGGTTGTTTTTCTCCAGGCAGATCAGCACAGGAAGCCTGTTGGAGGATCTCTGCCCCGCATACAGCAGGATGACGTCTGTCCATCCATCCCTCCACCCTGAACCTTCTCCTTCCATCCAGGGGAGGGAGCTCACCTACTAAACTGCAACTCCACAGCGCCCCCACTCTGACATCTGCGTGTACTACACCGCCTAATGGAAAAATGATTGAGGTGTGATACAAATATTTCTCCCGATTTCCTGGGGGGGGGGGGGGGTTGTATGATCCCCTGGGGGGGTCCAGGGAGCATTTAATTCCCTATTACTGATGGCAAGAATGACGTGACTGCGGAGTTTGCTGGATCCTCCTCCTTCCATTCATCCAGTCACCCGGGTTCTCATTTACACCTTCGACCTGGGATCAGAGGCGGCTCTCTGTATTATTCATCCTCACCTAATGAAGCCACACATCGTTCTTCAGTATATATATATATATATATATATATATATACACAGTATCTCACATAAGTAAGTACACCCCTCACATGTTTGTAAATATTTTATTCTATCTTTTCATGTGACAACACTGAAGAAATGACACTTTGCTACAATGTAAAGTAGTGAGTGTACAGCTTGTATAACAGTGTAAATTTACTGTCCCCTCAAAATAACTCAACACACAGCCATTAATGTCTAAACCGCTGGCAACAAAAGTGAGTACACCCCTAAGTGACAATGTCCAAATTGGGCCCAAAGTGTCAATATTTTGTGTGGCCACCATTATTTTCCAGCACTGCCTTAACCCTCTTGGGCATGGAGTTCCCCAGAGCTCCCCAGGTTGTCACTGGAGTCCTCTTCCCCTCCTCCATGATGACATCACAGAGCTGGTGGATGTTAGAGACCTTGCGCTCCTCCACCTTCCATTTGAGGATGCCCCACAGATGCTCAATAGGGTTTAGGTCTGGAGACATGCTTGGCCAGTCCATCACCTTTACCCTCAGCTTCTTTAGCAAGGCAGTGGTCTTGGAGGTGTTTGGGGTCGTTATGTTGGAATACTGCCCTGCGGCCCAGTCTCTGAAGGGAGGGGATCATGCTCTGCTTCAGTATGTCACAGTACATGTTGGCATTCATGGTTCCCTCAATGAACTGTAGCTCCCCAGTGCCGGCAGCACTCATGCAGCCCCAGACCATGGCACTCCCACCACCATGCCTGACTGTAGGGAAGACACACTTGTCTTTGTACTCCTCACCTGGTTGCCCCCACACACGCCTGACACCATCTGACACCAAATAAGTTTATCTTGGTCTCCTCAGAGCACAGGAGACGGTTCCAGTAATCCATGTCCTTAGTCTGCTTGTCTTCAGCAAACTGTTTGCGGGCTTTCTTGTGCATCATCTTTAGAAGAGGCTTCCTTCTGGGACGACAGCCATGCAGACCAATTTGATGCAGTGTGCAGCGTATGGTCTGAGCACTGACAGGCTGACCCCTCCCCCACCCCTTCAACCTCTGCAGCAATGCTGGCAGCACTCATACCTCTATTTCCCAAAGACAACCTCTGGATATGACGCTGAGCACGTGCACTCAACTTCTTTGGTCGACCATGGCGAGGCCTGTTCTGAGTGGAACCTGTCCTGTTACACTGCTGTATGGTCTTGGCCACCGTGCTGCAGCTCAGTTTCAGGGTCTTGGCAATCTTCTTATAGCCTAGGCCATCTTTATGTAGAGCAACAATTCTTTTTTTTCAGATCCTCAGAGAGTTCTTTGCCATGAGGAGCCATGTTGAACTTCCAGTGACCAGTATGAGAGAGTGAGAGCGATAACACCAAATGTAACACACCTGCTCCCCATTCACACCTGAGACCTTGTAACACTAATGAGTCACATGACACCGGGGAGGGAAAATGGCTAATTGGGCCCAATTTGGACACTGTCACTTAGGGGTGTACTCACTTTTGTTACCAGCGGTTTAGACATTAATGGCTGTGTGTTGAGTTATTTTGAGGGGACAGTAAATTTACACTGTTATACAAGCTGTACACTCACTACTTTACATTGTAGCAAAGTGTCATTTCTTCAGTGTTGTCACATGAAAAGATAGAATAAAATATTTAAAAAAATGTGAGGGGCGTACTTACTTTTGTGAGATACTGTATATAATACTTGTATGAATGTGCTCCTAGCTCTCTGCGATAAAAACATTCACCTCTTTAAAAAAAAAAAAATCCTCGTCTCCACTTTTGTTCTTTGCGTCTCAGTGCTACAGATGTCCTGCATCCTCTTTGCAGCCACTTCTCTTTAAATGAACGCCAGTGGGCGGGTTTCCTGATGGTGACACCAGCAGCCCCATGTCTGTGTAACATAAGTTGAAACAGCCACTTGTAGTCCCCATTGGAATCCTGTGTGACAGGGTGACAACACAGAAGCAGAATAAGGAGGCATGGACAGAGGGTTGTCACCCTCTAACAGGAAGTGCCTGAACCAGGACTTTAAATGGCATTTTTTCAGTGGTGACACCATTGGTCCCACACCTCTGTAATGTGTGTTGAAACAGCCACTAATCCTCATGTGACTGGGTGACAACGCTGGGGAGCAATGGGGAACAGGGGCAGAGTGTTGTCACCCTGTCACAAGAAGTTCCTAATTAAAAACCTTCATGGCGGGATCACTGGGACTTGTTATAATGAAAGCTGCAGATTTTAGAGGTTTGTGGTGACATGAAGACATTAGAGATTCTCTGAGATTCCATTGGTGGGTTTATTGTGAGACATGGGCGGAGTTCCTATTTCAGGTGACGTTCATGTATAAAAATGTCAGCACTCTGTGTGTACAGCCAGTCCTGTGGGTTCCACCCCCGAGGGAAGAGTCCTCTTCATGTGTCCTGTGGGTTTCACCCCCGAGGGAAGAGTCCTCTTCATGTGTCCTGTGTGTTCCACCCCCGAGGGAAGAGTCCTCTTCATGTGTCCTGTGTGTTCCACCCCCGAGGGAAGAGTCCTCTTCATGTGTCCTGTGTGTTCCACCCCCGGGGGAAGAGTCCTCTTCATGTGTCCTGTGTGTTCCACCCCCGGGGGAAGAGTCCTCTTCATGTGTCCTGTGTGTTCCACCCCCGAGGGAAGAGTCCTCTTCATGTGTCCTGTGTGTTCCACCCCCGAGGGCAGAGTCCTCTTCATGTGTCCTGTGTGTTCCACCCCCGAGGGCAGAGTCCTCTTCATGTGTCCTGTGTGTTCCACCCCCGAGGGCAGAGTCCTCTTCATGTGTCCTGTGTGTTCCACCCCTGAGGGAAGAGTGCGCCTCATGTGTCCTGTGTGTTCCACCCCTGAGGGAAGAGTGCGCCTCATGTGTCCTGTGTGTTCCACCCCCGAGGGAAGAGTCCTCTTCATGTGTCCTGTGTGTTCCACCCCCGAGGGAAGAGTCCTCTTCATGTGTCCTGTGTGTTCCACCCCCGAGGGCAGAGTCCTCTTCATGTGTCCTGTGTGTTCCACCCCGAGGGAAGAGTGCGCCTCATGTGTCCTGTGTGTTCCACCCCTGAGGGAAGAGTGCGCCTCATGTGTCCTGTGTGTTCCACCCCCGAGGGCAGAGTCCTCTTCATGTGTCCTGTGTGTTCCACCCCCCGAGGGAAGAGTCCTCTTCATGTGTCCTGTGTGTTCCACCCCCCGAGGGAAGAGTCCTCTTCATGTGTCCTGTGTGTTCCACCCCCCGAGGGAAGAGTCCTCTTCATGTGTCCTGTGTGTTCCACCCCCGAGGGAAGAGTCCTCTTCATGTGTCCTGTGTGTTCCACCCCCGGGGGAAGAGTCCTCTTCATGTGTCCTGTGTGTTCCACCCCCAGGGGAAGAGTCCTCTTCATGTGTCCTGTGTGTTCCACCCCCGAGGGAAGAGTCCTCTTCATGTGTCCTGTGTGTTCCACCCCCGAGGGAAGAGTCCTCTTCATGTGTCCTGTGTGTTCCACCCCCCGAGGGAAGAGTCCTCTTCATGTGTCCTGTGTGTTCCACCCCCAGGGGAAGAGTCCTCTTCATGTGTCCTACCCCCGAGGGCAGAGTCCTCTTCATGTGTCCTGTGTGTTCCACCCCCCGAGGGAAGAGTCCTCTTCATGTGTCATGTGTGTTCCACCCCCGAGGGAAGAGTCCTCTTCATGTGTCCTGTGTGTTCCACCCCCGAGGGAAGAGTCCTCTTCATGTGTCCTGTGTGTTCCACCCCCCGAGGGAAGAGTCCTCTTCATGTGTCCTGTGTGTTCCACCCCCAGGGGAAGAGTCCTCTTCATGTGTCCTACCCCCGAGGGAAGAGTCCTCTTCATGTGTCCTGTGTGTTCCACCCCCGAGGGAAGAGTCCTCTTCATGTGTCCTGTGTGTTCCACCCCCGAGGGAAGAGTCCTCTTCATGTGTCCTGTGTGTTCCACCCCCGAGGGCAGAGTCCTCTTCATGTGTCCTGTGTGTTCCACTCCCGAGGGAAGAGTGCGCCTCATGTGTCCTGTGTGTTCCACCCCCAGGGGAAGAGTCCTCTTCATGTGTCCTACCCCCGAGGGCAGAGTCCTCTTCATGTGTCCTGTGTGTTCCACCCCCCGAGGGAAGAGTCCTCTTCATGTGTCCTGTGTGTTCCACCCCCGAGGGAAGAGTCCTCTTCATGTGTCCTGTGTGTTCCACCCCCGAGGGAAGAGTCTTCTTCATGTGTCCTGTGTGTTCCACCCCCCGAGGGAAGAGTCCTCTTCATGTGTCCTGTGTGTTCCACCCCCCGAGGGAAGAGTCCTCTTCATGTGTCCTGTGTGTTCCACCCCCAGGGGAAGAGTCCTCTTCATGTGTCCTACCCCCGAGGGAAGAGTCCTCTTCATGTGTCCTGTGTGTTCCACCCCCGAGGGAAGAGTCCTCTTCATGTGTCCTGTGTGTTCCACCCCCCGAGGGAAGAGTCCTCTTCATGTGTCCTGTGTGTTCCACCCCCAGGGGAAGAGTCCTCTTCATGTGTCCTACCCCCGAGGGAAGAGTCCTCTTCATGTGTCCTGTGTGTTCCACCCCCGAGGGAAGAGTCCTCTTCATGTGTCCTGTGTGTTCCACCCCCGAGGGCAGAGTCCTCTTCATGTGTCCTGTGTGTTCCACTCCCGAGGGAAGAGTGCGCCTCATGTGTCCTGTGTTTGTTTCTTCCTGCAGAAGGAGAGATTCGGTGTGTATCAGGAGTATTGCAGCAACCACGAGAAAGCGCTGAGATTACTGATGGAGCTCAACAAAGTCCCCAACATCCGCGCCTTCCTACTGGTGAGTTCACTCTACTACCTCCTCCCTACTTCTTCCTTCAGCAGGCTTCTCACACTGCTCCGGGGGGGGGGGGGGGGTGGGTCACTTCCTCTTCTCATAGGATTCTCATCTATATAACCTTAGATAAATCCAACAAAAAGCCGGCAACTCAGTGCTTCTTCTTAACAGATCCTTTATTGATGCACAACAGCAAATACAATGTCCATAAACATAAATAACATGCTATGGGCATTGTATTTGCTGTTGTGCATCAATAATGGATCTGTTGAGAAGAAGCACTGAGTTGCCGGCTTTTTCTTGGATTTATCTGCAGTGGACTGGGTTGGCCTTTACATCATTTATATGGCGGTAGAGCTTGGGTGAGTCTTGTGTGTGTGTGTGTATATATATATATATATATATATATATAAAACCTTTCACAGGGATCATAGGGGACGGAGAGCTAGGACCCGGGATCAAAAACGGCTGCATTTTTATGGACCCGGGACCCTTCAAAATAATGATGATTTTATTTCTATTCCTCATTATATAATTATTTTATTATTATTACTTTTGGCCATTATTAATAGTAATTATTATTATATAATTGGTTGTCATTTTCTTTTGTTAAATATATTTACATTGTTACATAATTTTATTATTAGCAATAATTTAATCTGTTTATTATTATTTGTGTTATTATCATCATTATTCCTATTATTATCAGTATTATTTGTAGTATTATAGGTCAGTTTATTAATAATATTATTAGTAGTAGTAGTTGGTTTCAAAGTAGTTGTAGTAGTTTGTTTAGTAGTAGTTGGTTTATTAGAAGTAGTATTGGTTTAGTAGTAGTAGTTGTAGTAGTAGTTGGTTTATAAGTAGTAGTTAGTTTAGTAGTAGTAGCAGTTTGGTTTACAAGTAGTAGTAGTTGGCTTATTAGTAGTAGTAGTAGTTGGTTTTTATAGGATTAGTTTAGAAGTAGTAGTTGGTTTAATAGTAGTAGTAGCTACAGCAGTAATTGGTTTAGTAGTTGGTTTAGTAGTTAGTTTAGTAGTAGTTGGTTTATTAGTAGTATTAGTAGTTGTTTTAATAGTAGTAGCAGCAGTAGTTGGTGTAGCAGTAGTAGTAGTTGGTTCAGTAGTAGTGGTAGTTGGTTCAGTAGTAGTAGTAGTTGGTTCAGTAGTAGTGGTAGTTGGTTCAGTAGTAGTTGGTACAGTAGTAGTGGTAGTTGGTTTAGTGGTAGTTGGTTCAGTAGTAGTTGGTACAGTAGTAGTGGTAGTTGGTTTAGTAGTAGTGGTAGTTGGTTCAGTAGTAGTGGTAGTTGGTTCAGTAGTAGTGGTAGTTGGTTCAGTAGCAGTGGTAGTTGGTTCAGTAGCAGTGGTAGTTGGTTCAGTAGCAGTGGTAGTTGGTTCAGTAGTAGTGTTAGTTGTTGGTTCAGTAGTAGTGGTAGTTGGTTCAGTAGCAGTGGTAGTTGGTTCAGTAGCAGTGGTAATTGGTTCAGTAATAGTGGTAGTTGGTTCAGTAGTAGTGGTAGTTGGTTCAGTAGCAGTGGTAGTTGGTTCAGTAGCAGTGGTAGTTGGTTCAGTAGTAGTGGTAGTTGGTTTAGTAGTAGTAATTGGTTTATTATCATCAGTATTATTATTATTATTAGCCAGTTTAGTAGTAGTGGTTGGTTTATTAGTAATAGTATTGGTTTAGTAGTAGCAGTTGTAGTAGTTGGTTTATTATTAGTAGATAGTTTAGTAGTAATTGGTTTAAAAGTAGTAGTAATTATTTTAGAAGTAGTTGTAGTAATAGTTGGTTTATTCGTAGCAGTAGTTGGTTTAGTAGTATTCCCTGTGGTCCAGCAGAGGACTCTGGGTACTGACTAGTCCATGCTGGGATATTCTCAGTCCCTGTGGCGCAGCAGAGGATTCTGGGTACTGACTGGTCCATGCTGGGATATTGCCAGTCCCTGTGGTCCAGCAGAGGATCCTGGTTCTGACTGGTCCATGCAGGGATATTCTCAGTCCCTGGGGTGCAGCAGAGGGTTCTGGGTACTGACTGGTCCTTATCATGGTCACATTGCAGGGTGGTTAGTTGGGGTCACAGGTTCCCGTTCTTTGTGACTTGGAACAAGCATGTAGCTAGTGAAGGTAATGGTAACATGTAAAGTCTCTCTATAGACTTCAGTTGGCGAATGTGCCGTAACCCATAGCAACCTGTAGACATTCGGATCAGAGCGGTAATACCTGACGTTTGATTGGTTGTTGTGATTTGCAGCACCTTCACTCTTCTATCTTTCTTTGGGACAATGAGAGAGGAACTCTGATTGGTCAGCTGTGTCATTGTAACTCCGCCCACTGCGCTTTTCCTCATTACATAAATTTATGTTGTCATTGCAGAGCTGCATGTTGCTGGGCGGACGGAAGACGGACATCCCATTGGAGGGTTACCTGCTCACCCCCATCCAGAGGATCTGCAAGTACCCCCTACTGCTAAAGGTACCGTCCTTATCTGTGTCCCCCGTGTCTCCAGAAGGGCTGAGCCCCCAGTGTGGTCACCCCTCTCCTCCCACCATGTCATAGCTGAGCCCCCAGTGTGGTCACCCCTCTTCTTCTCCCGGTCAAAGCTGAGCCCCCAGTGTGGTCACCCCTCTTCTTCCACCATGTCATAGCTGAGCCCCCAGTGTGGTCACCCCTCTTCTTCCACCATGTCATAGCTGAGCCCCCAGTGTGGTCACCCCTCTTCTTCCACCATGTCATAGCTGAGCCCCCAGTGTGGTCACCCCCTCTTCTTCCACCATGTCATAGCTGAGCCCCCAGTGTTGTCACCCCTCTTCTTCCACCATGTCATAGCTGAGCCCCCAGTGTGGTCACCCCTCTTCTTACACCATGTCATAGCTGAGCCCCCAGTGTGGTCACCCCCTCTTCTTCCACCATGTCATAGCTGAGCCCCCAGTGTTGTCACCCCTCTCCTTCCACCATGTCATAGCTGAGCCTTCAGTGTGGTCACCCCCCAGTGTGGTCACCCCTCTTCTTCCACCATGTCAAAGCTTAGCCCCCAGTGTGGTCACCCCCTCTTCTTCCACCATGTCATAGCTGAGCCCCCAGTGTTGTCACCCCTCTCCTTCCACCATGTCATAGCTGAGCCCCCAGTGTGGTCACCCCCCAGTGTGGTCACCCCTCTTCTTCCACCATGTCATAGCTGAGCCCCCAGTGTGGTCACCCCTCTTCTTACACCATGTCATAGCTGAGCCCCCAGTGTGGTCACCCCCTCTTCTTCCACCATGTCATAGCTGAGCCCCCAGTGTGGTCACCCCTCTTCTTACACCATGTCATAGCTGAGCCCCCAGTGTGGTCACCCCCTCTTCTTCCACCATGTCATAGCTGAGCCCCCAGTGTTGTCACCCCTCTCCTTCCACCATGTCATAGCTGAGCCTTCAGTGTGGTCACCCCCCAGTGTGGTCACCCCTCTTCTTCCACCATGTCATAGCTGAGCCCCCAGTGTGGTCACCCCTCTTCTTACACCATGTCATAGCTGAGCCCACAGTGTGGTCACCCCCTCTTCTTCCACCATGTCATAGCTGAGCCCCCAGTGTGGTCACCCCTCTTCTCCCACCATGTCATAGCTGAGCCCCCAGTGTGGTCACCCCTCTCCTTCCACCATGTCATAGCTGAGCCTTCAGTGTGGTCACCCCCCAGTGTGGTCACCCCTCTTCTTCCACCATGTCATAGCTGAGCCCCCAGTGTGGTCACCCCTCTTCTTCCACCATGTCAAAGCTGAGCCCCCAGTGTGGTCACCCCTCTTCTTCCACCATGTCATAGCTGAGCCTCCAGTGTGGTCACCCCTCTTCTTCCACCATGTCATAGCTGAGCCCCCAGTGTGGTCACCCCTCTTCTTCCACCATGTCATAGCTGAGCCCCCAGTGTGGTCACCCCTCTCCTTCCACCATGTCATAGCTGAGCCCCCAGTGTGGTCACCCCTCTTCTTCCACCATGTCATAGCTGAGCCCCCAGTGTGGTCACCCCTCTTCTTCCACCATGTCATAGCTGGGCCCCCAGTGTGGTCACCCTTCTTCTCCCACCATGTCATAGCTGAGCCTCCAGTGTGGTCACCCCTCTTCTTCCACCATGTCATAGCTGAGCCCCCAGTGTGGTCACCCCTCTTCTTCCACCATGTCATAGCTGAGCCCCCAGTGTGGTCACCCCTCTTCTTCCACCATGTCATAGCTGAGCCCTCAGTGTGGTCACCCCTCTTCTTCCACCATGTCATAGCTGAGCCCCCAGTGTGGTCACCCCTCTCCTTCCACCATGTCATTGCTGAGCCCCCAGTGTGGTCACCCCTCTTCTTCCACCATGTCATAGCTGTACCCCCAGTGTGGTCACCCCTCTTCTTCCACCATGTCATTGCTGAGCCCCCAGTGTGGTCACCCCTCTTCTCCCACCATGTCATAGCTGAGCCCCCAGTGTGGTCACCCCTCTTCTTCCACCATGTCATAGCTGAGCCCCCAGTGTGGTCACCCCTCTTCTTCCACCATGTCATAGCTGAGCCCCCAGTGTGGTCACCCCTCTTCTTCCACCATGTCATAGCTGTACCCCCAGTGTGGTCACCCCTCTTCTTCCACCATGTCATAGCTGAGCCCCCAGTGTGGTCACCCCTCTTCTTCCACCATGTCATAGCTGAGCCCCCAGTGTGGTCACCCCTCTTCTTCCACCATGTCATAGCTGAGCCCCCAGTGTGGTCACCCCTCTTCTTCCACCATGTCATAGCTGAGCCCCCAGTGTGGTCACCCCTCTTCTTCCACCATGTCATAGCTGAGCCCCCAGTGTGGTCACCCCTCTTCTTCCACCATGTCATAGCTGAGCCCCCAGTGTGGTCACCCCTCTTCTTCCACCATGTCATAGCTGAGCCCCCAGTGTGGTCACCCCTCTCCTTCCACCATGTCATAGCTGAGCCCCCAGTGTGGTCACCCCTCTCCTTCCACCATGTCATAGCTGAGCCCCCAGTGTGGTCACCCCTCTTCTTCCACCATGTCATAGCTGAGCCCCCAGTGTGGTCACCCCTCTTCTTCCACCATGTCATAGCTGAGCCCCCAGTGTGGTCACCCCTCTCCTTCCACCATGTCATAGCTGAGCCTTCAGTGTGGTCACCCCTCTTCTTCTCCCGGTCAAAGCTGAGCCCCCAGTGTGGTCACCCCTCTTCTTCCACCATGTCATTGCTGAGCCCCCAGTGTGGTCACCCCTCTCCTTCCACCATGTCATAGCTGAGCCCCCAGTGTGGTCACCCCTCTTCTTCCACCATGTCATAGCTGAGCCCCCAGTGTGGTCACCCCTCTTCTTCCACCATGTCATAGCTGAGCCCCTAGTGTGGTCACCCCTCTTCTTCCACCATGTCATAGCTGAGCCCCCAGTGTGGTCACCCCTCTTCTTCCACCATGTCATAGCTGAGCCCCCAGTGTGGTCACCCCTCTTCTTACACCATGTCATAGCTGAGCCCCCAGTGTGGTCACCCCTCTTCTTCCACCAGGTCATAGCTGAGCCCCCAGTGTGGTCACCCCTCTCCTTCCACCATGTCATAGCTGAGCCCCCAGTGTGGTCACCCCTCTTCTTCCACCATGTCATAGCTGAGCCCCCAGTGTGGTCACCCCTCTTCTTCCACCATGTCATAGCTGGGCCCCCAGTGTGGTCACCCTTCTTCTCCCACCATGTCATAGCTGAGCCTCCAGTGTGGTCACCCCTCTTCTTCCACCATGTCATAGCTGAGCCCCCAGTGTGGTCACCCCTCTTCTTCCACCATGTCATAGCTGAGCCCTCAGTGTGGTCACCCCTCTTCTTCCACCATGTCATAGCTGTACCCCCAGTGTGGTCACCCCTCTTCTTCCACCATGTCATTGCTGAGCCCCCAGTGTGGTCACCCCTCTTCTCCCACCATGTCATAGCTGAGCCCCCAGTGTGGTCACCCCTCTTCTTCTCCATGTCATAGCTGAGCCCCCAGTATGGTCACCCCTCTCCTTCCACCATGTCATTGCTGAGCCCCCAGTGTGGTCACCCCTCTTCTTCCACCATGTCATAGCTGAGCCCCCAGTGTGGTCACCCCTCTTCTTCCACCATGTCATAGCTGTACCCCCAGTGTGGTCACCCCTCTTCTTCCACCATGTCATAGCTGAGCCCCCAGTGTGGTCACCCCTCTTCTTCTCCATGTCATAGCTGAGCCCCCAGTGTGGTCACCCCTCTTCTTCCACCATGTCATAGCTGAGCCCCCAGTGTGGTCACCCCTCTTCTTCCACCATGTCATAGCTGAGCCCCCAGTGTGGTCACCCCTCTTCTCCCACCATGTCATAGCTGAGCCCCCAGTGTGGTCACCCCTCTTCTCCCACCATGTCATAGCTCAGCCCCCAGTGTGGTCACCCCTCTTCTCCCACCATGTCATAGCTCAGCCCCCAGTGTGGTCACCCCTCTTCTCCCACCATGTCATTGCTGATCCCCCAGTGTGGTCACCCCTCTTCTTCCACCATGTCATAGCTGAGCCTTCAGTGTGGTCACCCCTCTTCTTCTCCATGTCATAGCTGAGCCCCCAGCGTGGTCACCCCTCTTCTTCCACCATGTCATAGCTGAGCCCCCAGTGTGGTCACCCCTCTTCTCCCACCATGTCATAGCTGAGCCTCCAGTGTGGTCACCCCTATTCTTCCACCATGTCATAGCTGAGCCCCTAGTGTTGAGCGCCCAAAGAGACCGCCTCTCCTGCCTCCCTTGATCCTCTACAAAGAAGAGTTTCACTATATGTCTCCTGTGCCCTCCTTTATCGGCCCCCGGGGGCCCCAGAAGGCCTCTTGTGTAGCAGATTCTGGAGATATTATTTATTTTATAAATAAACCTATTTGCAAAAAAAGGGGGGTGGGAGGGTAAAAACATTACCTAATCCATATATATAACGCAGATCAAGAATAGGGGGGAAGGGAACAAAATGGCCGACTTTCCTGCTACCAAAGGAGGACTAATCACATATAATAAAATATCAAAGTTTATTACAAATTGTCATTAAAAACATATTTGACATAAAAAAACCCAAAAAAAACGTGTCTCTCATTATATGACATACGCCAAACGATACAACAATCACGGTATCTTTGCTGTTTATTCCAAGAGGTCAACGCGTTTCACATTTAGCTTCATCACGACCTTGATATAACTTGGCAGCAAAGAGAATACAGTATGTCCTATATAACAAAAAACATAATATTCAACATTTCCATGCATATAAGAAAACGGACCATAGGCTGTATCACTGTATTGACTTACATAACACCATGGGGGCTCCAGCAACGATGGCGGGACAAAGGCGTTCGAACGATAATGCAGAAAGGGGTACAAATAGCTCCTATAAAAGAGGCATTGGCAAAACGCCCTATATAGGGTCAACAAAGCATAAATACAAGATGAATATTTTAGTGTTATTGAATATAGGCCAACAAAATTGTATATCTACCATTCCTAGGCCATTATCCACTTAGCTACCAATTAGCACAAACAAGGCGATACCAAACACTGTAGCCAAATACTCTTCTCCATCTGGTATTCAATCAACCTAAAAGACCATTATACAAAGAAGTATATAAGTATCCTGATTGGAAGCAATAAATGTAAACCATCCCACAAAGGAGACAATTACATGTAGTTGTGTTGGAGCGTTCCAGCTTCGTAGTTGGCCGATAACCAAGGAGTGGTCTATATATTAGAATAACGATACCATCGCCATCTGCCAACATAAGAGTTCCCCCAATACACCTAAAAAGTATAACAGAAGAAGAACAGTATCTCACAAAAGTAAGTACACCCCTCACATTTCTGTAAATATTTTATTCTATCTTTTCATGTGACAACACTGAAGAAATGACACTTTGCTACAATGTAAAGTAGTGAGTGTACAGCTTGTATAACAGTGTAAATTTGCTGTCCCCTAAAAATAACTCAACACACAGCCATTAATGTCTAAACTGCTGGCAACAAAAGTCAGTACACCCCTAAGGGAAAATGTCAAAATTGGGCCCAAAGTGTCAATATTTTGTGTGGCCGCCATTATTTTCCAGCACTGCCTTAACCCTCTTGGGCATGGAGTTCACCAGAGCTTCACAGGTTGTCACTGGAGTCCTCTTCCCCTCCTCCATGATGACATCACAGAGCTGGTGGATGTTAGAGACCTTGCGCTCCTCCACCTTCTGTTTGAGGATGTCCCACAGATGCTCAATAGGGTTTAGGTCTGGAAACATGCTTGGCCAGTCCATCACCTTTACCCTCAGCTTCTTTAGCAAGGCAGTGGTCATCTTGGAGGTGTTTGGGGTCGTTATGTTGGAATACTGCCCTGCGGCCCAGTCTCTGAAGGGAGGGGATCATGCTCTGCTTCAGTATGTCACAGTACATGTTGGCATTCATGGTTTCCTCAATGAACTGTAGCTCCCCAGTGCCGGCAGCACTCATGCGGCCCCAGACCATGACACTCCCACCACCATGCCTGACTGTAGGCAAGACACACTTGTCTTTGTACTCCTCACCTGGTTGCCCCCACACACGCCTGACACCATCTGACACCAAATAAGTTTATCTTGGTCTCATCAGAGCACAGGAGACGGTTCCAGTAATCCATGTCCTTAGTCTGCTTGTCTTCAGCAAACTGTTTGTGGGCTTTCTTGTGCATCATCTTTAGAAGAGGCTTCCTTCTGAGACGACAGCCATACAGACCAATTTAATGCAGTGTGCGGCGTATGGTCTGAGCACTGACAGGCTGAGAACAGAGGGCTACTACAGAGCAGAATGACGAATCACAGTGTGCAGAGGGCCACTGCATGGCAGAATGACCAATCACAGTTTGCAAAGGGCCACTACGGGGCAGAATGACCAATCACAAAGTGCAAAGGGCCACTACAGAGCAGAATGACCAATCACAGTGTGCAGAGGGCCACTACAGGGCAGAAAGACCAATCACAGTGTGCAGAGGGCCACTACAGGGCAGAATGACCAATCACAGTGTGCAGAGGGCCACTACAGGGCAGAAAGACCAATCACAGTGTGCAGAGGGCCACTACAGAGCAGAATGACCAATCACAGAGTGCAGAGGGCCACTACAGGGCAGAATGACCAATCACAGTGTGCAGAGGGCCACTACAGGGCAGAATGACCAATCACAGTGTGCAGAGGGCCACTACAGGGCAGAATGACCAATCACAGAGTGCAGAGGGCCACTACGGAGCAGAATGACCAATCACAGTGTGCAGAGGGCCACTACGGGGCAGAATGACCAATCACAGGGTGCAGAGGGCCACACATGGCTCCTCGTTCTCTATGGTCCTATCACGTGTATTACCGTTAGCGGTGTCTTTATCCGGAGTCGGGGGAGCTGTGATGCCGCTCTATGCAGTGGTGATGTTGTGTGCTCAGTAAATATTACTCAGCCCAGCTCTGTAGTCAATGACTTCATTCATTCAGTTCTTTACGAGCCTTTCTAGAAAATGTTTTGGCTGCACAGAAAATTGAATGACATTCAGCACAACGAATGTAAATGTTACACAGAACATAAAATAAATCTCTGACATGGAGGGGGATGGGACACATCATTCAAAGGGATTGTTAACGTTGATTTAAACCCAAACCGGATGACATTTATTGTGCTCTGTGTATCATAAACTATTGTCTAGCTGGGGGGGACCCAAAGTTTACAATACAGAACAGGGGAGTGTAATGTGGAGCAGAAGAGTGTAGTGTGTAGTATGGAGCAATGGAGTGTAGTATGGAGCAATGGAGTGTAGTATGGAGCAATGGAGTGTAGTATGGGGCAATGGAGTGTAGTATGGGGCAATGGAGTGTAGTATGGAGCAATGGAGTGTAGTATGGAGCAATGGAGTGTAGTATGGGGCAATGGAGTGTAGTATGGAGCAATGGAGTGTAGTATGGGGCAATGGAGTGTAGTATGGGGCAATGGAGTGTAGTATGGAGCAATGGAGTGTAGTATGGGGCAATGGAGTGTAGTATGGGGCAATGGAGTGTAGTATGGGGCAATGGAGTGTAGTATGGGGCAATGGAGTGTAGTATGGAGCAATGGAGTATAATACGGGGCAGTGGAGTGTAGTATGGAGCAATGGAGTGTAGTATGGAGCAATGGAGTGTAGTATGGGGCAATGGAGTGTAGTATGGGGCAATGGAGTATAATACGGGGCAGTGGAGTGTAGTATGGAGCAATGGAGTGTAGTATGGAGCAATGGAGTGTAGTATGGGGCAATGGAGTGTAGTATGGGGCAATGGAGTGTAGTATGGGGCAATGGAGTGTAGTATGGGGCAATGGAGTGTAGTATGGAGCAATGGAGTGTAGTATGGAGCAATGGAGTGTAGTATGGGGCAATGGAGTGTAGTATGGGGCAATGGAGTGTAGTATGGGGCAATGGAGTGTAGTATGGAGCAATGGAGTGTAGTATGGAGCAATGGAGTGTAGTATGGAGCAATGGAGTGTAGTATGGGGCAATGGAGTGTAGTATGGGGCAATGGAGTGTAGTATGGGGCAATGGAGTGTAGTATGGGGCAATGGAGTGTAGTATGGAGCAATGGAGTGTAGTATGGAGCAATGGAGTGTAGTATGGGGCAATGGAGTGTAGTATGGAGCAATGGAGTGTAGTATGGGGCAATGGAGTGTAGTATGGGGCAATGGAGTGTAGTATGGGGCAATGGAGTGTAGTATGGGGCAATGGAGTGTAGTATGGGGCAATGGAGTGTAGTATGGGGCAATGGAGTGTAGTATGGTGCAATGGAGTGTAGTATGGGGCAATGGAGTGTAGTATGGTGCAATGGAGTGTAGTATGGTGCAATGGAGTGTAGTATGGTGCAATGGAGTGTAGTATGGTGCAATGGAGTGTAGTATGGTGCAATGGAGTGTAGTATGGTGCAATGGAGTGTAGTATGGGGCAATGGAGTGTGGTATGGAGCAATGGAGTATAATACGGGGCAGTGGAGTGTAGTATGGAGCAATGGAGTGTAGTATGGGGCAATGGAGTGTAGTATGGGGCAATGGAGTGTAGTATGGGGCAATGGAGTGTAGTATGGGGCAATGGAGTGTAGTATGGGGCAATGGAGTGTAGTATGGGGCAATGGAGTGTAGTACGGGGCAATGGAGTGTAGTACGGGGCAATGGAGTGTAGTACGGGGCAATGGAGTGTAGTACGGGGCAATGGAGTGTAGTACGGGGCAATGGAGAGCATTATGGAGCAATGGAGTGCAATATGGAGCAATGGAGTGTAGCATGGAGCAATGGAGTGTAGTATGGAGTGTAATATAGAACAATGGAGTGTAGTATGGAGCAAGGGTAGGTAGCATTGAGCTCAAGAGTGTAACATAAAGCAATGGAGTGGATATAGTATGGAGCAATGGAGTGTAGTATGGGGCAATGGAGTGGATGTAGTATGGAACAATGGAGTGTAGTAAGGGGCAATGGAGTGAAGTATGGAGCAAAGGTTGTTAACATTGAGCAGAAGAGTGTAGCATGGAGTAATTGAGTGTAGCAGTGTGCAGTAGATCGTAGCATGGAGCATCAGAACATAGCATAAAGCAGGGAAGTGTAGAATGGAGAAGGGGAGTATAGTATGGAGCAGAGGAGCATAGCATGGAGCGTAGGAGCGCGGCATGGAGCAGCGGGGCAAAGCTTGGAGCATGGAAGCGTTGCATGGAGCAGCAAGGTGCAGCATGAAGCAGAGGGGCACAGCATGGAGCAGGGGAGAGCAGAATGGAGCGGGGAAGCGCAGCATGGAGCAGCACAGCATGGAGCAGGGGAGTGTAGCATGGAGCAGCGCAGCATGGAGCGGGGGGAGCGCAGCATGGAGCAGGGGAGCGTAGCATGGAGCAGGTGAACATAGCATGGAGCAGGGGAGTGTAGCATGGAGCAGGCGGGCGCAGCATGGAGCAGGGGAGTGTAGCATGGAGCAGGGGAGTGTAGCATGGAGCAGGGGAGCGCAGAATGGAGCAGGGGAGCGCAGCATGGAGCAGGGCAGTAGTGATGAATTGCTGATAGTAGCACAATGCTCCAAATCTGAGTGATCTGTACTGCAGACCAACAGCCATGTCTTAGAGAGGCCTGATGAGGTGGACCCTGAAGGGATTGTGTAGGTAGGTCATCTTGAACAAGTGGCTTGTACTGAGCGGCCAGCTTTAGATGGTCAGCTCTTCAGATCACAGTTAGTCGGAGATCTTTGGCCTCCTGTATGGGAATTCTATCTGTTTGTAGCCGGCCTCTCTTATAAATCTTCTCCAGGCTGGCACAGTAAGTGGCAGTTGTTGGCGTAGGATCTGACATGGCGGCCCTGTCTATGGAGGTGTTGTGTTGGGGAAAGGAGTCTCACATTCCTCTCCGCTCTCTCGGGGAGTCTGGAGGCAGCGCTGGGATTCGCTCCGATTTTATTGAAGGCAAAGCCTTTGATGATGTTCCAGCCTCGCTTTTCCTGGATGCTGCATTTGGCCTCTGCCAGCCTTCCAGCATGTACTGAGGAATTCTGCGCTAATCTCTGCTACTGCCTTGCAGGACATGCTGAGAGTTGTAGTTCCCTTGACACTAGTCTGCCTGTTGGTTTGAATCAAATTGGAAGTCACAGGAGAGGGAAGTTGGAAGCTACTACCTTGTAGTCTTCTAGAAACTAGATAACCTCTAGATAATTGCCCTGATTGGCTGGAGATTATAGTTCATCGGTAGGATGATGGGGATTATGATTCATCGGAGTTCATGGGAGTTGTAAAGTTCATTGGTAGGATGAGGGGCATTATATTTCGTCGGTAGGATGATGGGGATTATAGTTCATTGGTAGGATGATGGGGATTATAGTTTATGAGTAGAATGGTGGGGTATATAGTTCTTCGGTAGGATAATGGGCATTATATTTCATTGGTAGGAAGATGGGCATTAGATTTCACCAATAGGATAATGGGCATTATATTTCACTGGTAGGAGGATGGGCATTATATTTCATTGCTAGGATGATGGGCATTATAAATTTTACCGGTATAATGATGGGCATTATATTTCACCGGTAGGATGATAGGCATTATATTTCACCGGTAGGATGATGGGCATTATATTTCACCAGTAGGGGAATGGGCATTATATTTCACTGGTACAATGATGGACATTATATTTCATTGCTAGGATGATGGGAATTATATTTCACCTGTAGGATGATAGGCATTATATTTCACCGGTAGGATGATGGGCATTATATTTCACCAGTAGGGGAATGGGCATTATATTTCACTGGTACAATGATGGGCATTATATTTCCCTGGTAGGATGATGGGCATTATATTTCACCGCTAGGATGATGGGCATTATATTTCATTGGTAGGATGATGGGCATTATATTTCATCGGTAGGATGATGGGAATTATATTTCATTGGTAGGATGATGGGCATTATATTTCATCGGTAGGATGATGGGCATTATATTTCATCGGTAGGATGATGAGCATTATATTTTACCAGTAGAATGATGGGCATTATATTTCATCGGTAGGATGATGGGGATTATAGTTTATCAGTAGGATGGTGGGGTATATAGTTCATCGGTAGGATAATGGGCATTATATTTCATTGGTAGGAAGATGGGCATTATATTTTATTTGTGGGATGATGAGCATTATATTTCACCAGTAGGATGATGGGCATTATATTTCATTACTAGGATGATGGGCATTATATTTCACCAGCAGGGGAAAGGCCATTATATTTCATTGCTAGGATGATGGGCATTATATTTCACCTGTAGGATGATGGGCATAATATTTAATCTGTAGGATGATGGGCATTATATTTCACCGCTAGGATGATGGCCATTATATTTCATTGGAATTATGATGGGAATTATATTTCATCGGTAGGATGATGGGCATTATAATTCATCGGTAGGATGATGGGCACGGTCTACACTTGTCTAAGCAGTATGGTGGTCAGTGCCATCCCTGCCATGTACAGCAGTTTTTATATAAATGTGTTGCCCCTCCAGTGTCTGGTCAGTGTGGCGCCCCTCACAGGACTCCCAGCAATTAGCAGCTCAGCCCTCGCCTGACCGTCCACAATAAAGTCTGAGGCCCGGCACAGGAAATGATTGTTTCTGCTTTAGTTCCACTTTGTAAAATCCACTTACATGGGGTCATGTGCCTTCCTCACACACATTTCATTCACATTTTTCAAATATTTTTATTTATGGTGGAAATTCTGTGTTGGGGGAATTTGTGAAATGCTGAGGGAGGTATGTTCCCGAATTGTCACTTACATATTGTATGCTGGGATTGGTCTCTGTTTTCATTGTGTGATTGTCTAGTAACGTGATTTGTCAGCTGTACATTGTGTCATTGGGGAATTGTATAAAATTGTGGAGTTGTGTAGAATTGTGTGGTTGTGTAGTATTTTACAATGGGAATGTTGTGTAGTAGTGTATGATTGGGGAGTTGTAAAGTACTATTGGGTTTAGTAGAATTGTGTAGTTGTGTAGTATTCTATGTTTGGGAAATTATAATGTTGTGGTTGTATAATATTATATGTTAGGGGAGTTGTATAGTATTGTGTGATTGTGTAGTATTGTGCATTTAGGGAATTGTATAGTATTGTATGTTTGGGTAGTTGTAAAGTATTGTGTGGTTGTATACTATTGCATGTTTGTAGTTATGTGTAGTATTGTTTGATTGTGTAGTATTGCATGTTTGAGGAATTTTATAGTATTGTGTGGTTGGGTACTATTGTATGTTCCATGAATTGTATAGTATTGTGTGGTTGTGTTGTCTTGTATAGTATTGTATGTTTGGGGAGTTTTATAGTATTGTGTGTTTGTGTAATAATGCATGTATGGGTAATGGTATAGTATTGTGTGCTTGTGTAGTATTGTATGTTTGGCGAGTTGTATAGTATTGTGTTATTGTGTAATATTGTATGGGGAATGGTATAGTATTATGTGATTGTGTAGTATTGTATGTTTGGGGAGTTTTATAGTATTGTGTGGTTGTGTAATATTGTATGATTGGGGAGTTGTAAAATATTTTGTTGTGTAGTATTGCGTGCTTGTTTAGTACTGTATGTTTGTAGAGTTGTATAGTATTGTGTGATTGTATAGTATTGTATGTTTGATGAATTGTATAGTATTGTGTGGTTGTGTACTACTGTGTAGTATTGTATGTTTGGGGAGTTTTATAGTATTGTGTGGTTATGTAGTATTGTATGTTTGTAGAGTTGTATAGTATTGTGTTCTGGTGTAGTATTGTATGTTTGGGGAATTGTATAGTATTGTGTGCGTGTGTAGTATTGTATGTTTGCGTAATTGTGAATTATTGCGTGCTTGTTTGGTATAGTATTGTGTGCTTGTTTAGTACTGTATGTTTGTAGAGTTGTATAGTGTTCTGTGCTTGTGTAGTATTGCATGTTTTGGGAATTGTGAATTATTGCGCGCTTGTTTGGTATTGTATGTTTGTGAAATTGTATAGTAGTGTGTGGTTGTATAGTATTGTATGTTTGGGGATTTGTATAGTATTGTATGTTTGGGGATTTGTATAGTATTGTGTACTTGTATAGAATTGTATGTTTGTGAAATTGTATAGTATTGTGTGGTTGTGTAGTATTATATGTTTGTAGAGTTGTATAATATTGTGTTCTTGTGTAGTATTGCCTCTTTGGGGAATTATGTAGTATTGTATGTATGAGGAGATGTAAAGTATTGTGTGCTTGTATAAAAATGTATGTTTGGGGAGTTGTATAGTATTGTGTGCTTGTGTAGTATTGTATGTTTGGTGAATTGTATAGTACGGTGTGGTTGTGTTGTCTTGTATAGTATTGTATGTTTGGGGAGTTTTAAATATTGTGTGCTTGTGTAATAATGTATGTATGGGGAATGGTATAGTATTGTGTGCTTGTGTAATGTATGTTTGTGGAGTTGTATAGTATTATGTGATTGTGTAGTATTGTATGTTTGAGGAGTTATAGTATATTGGGGTTGAGTAGTATTGTATGTTTGCAGAATTGTATATTATTCTGAAGTTGTGTACAATTGAATGTTCCAGGAATTGTATAGTGTTGTGTGGTATTTTATGATCGGGGAGTTGTAAAGTATTTTGTTGTTGTGTAGTATTGTATGTTTGGGGAATTGTATAGTATTGTGTGGTTGTGTAGTTTTGTATGATTGGGGAGTTGTAAAATATTTTGTTGTTGTGTAGTATTGCGTGCTTGTTTAGTACTGTATGTTTGTGAAATTGTATAGTATTGTGTGGTTGTGTAGTATTCCATGTTTGTAGAGTTGTATAGTATTGTGTGATTGTATAGTATTGTATGTTTGATGAATTGTATAGTATTGTGTGGTTGTGTACTACTGTGTAGTATTGTATGTTTGTGGAGTTGTATAGTATTGTGTGGATGTGTAGTATTATATGTTTGTAGAGTTGTATAGTATTGTGGGGTTGTGTAGTACTGCGTAGTATTGTATGTTTGGGGAGTTGTTAAGTATTGTGTGCTTGTGTAGTATTATATGTTTGTATAGTATTGTGTTCTTGTGTAGTATTGCATGTTTGGGGAATTGTATAGTATTGTGTGCTTGTGTAGTATTGTATGTTTGCTTAATTGTGAATTATTGCGTGCTTGTTTGGTATTGTATACTATTGTGTGCTTGTATAGAATTGTATGTTTGTGAAATTGTATAGTATTGTGTAGTTGTGTAGTATTGTATGTTTGTAGAGTTGTTTAGTATTGTGTGCTTGTGTAGTATTGCATGTTTGGGGAATTGTATAGTATTGTGTGCTTGTGTAGTATTGTATGTTTGTGTAATTGTGAATGAATGCATGCTTGTTTGGTATTGTATAGTATTGTGTGCTTGTATAGAATTGAATGTTTGTGAAATTGTATAGTATTGTGTGGTTGTGTAGTATTGTTTGTGTGTGTTTTTATAGTATTGCAGAATTGTATAGTTGTGTGGTATTGTATGTCCGTGGGGTTGTATAGTATTGTATGTTTGTGGGGTTGTATACTGTAGTATTGTGTGTTGGTGTGATGATGTCTTGTCTGATGATGGATGGATGTGTGATTTGTGTATCATAGTGATCAGGGATGTGGGTGGACAATGCGGTGAATTGTGACTCATATAAAGTACAGCACAGAGCACTCCGGAGTCCCCACACTTGTCCTGATCTGACCCCAGTGACTACACACTGTCACACTGTCACACTGTCACACTGTCACACAATGTCTGAGCCGTGGTATACAGAAGCTTGGATTATGGAGGAACCCCCAACTCATCCTTTACATGATCACCCTCATAATCCGGAGGTCTCTGTGACACCACTGACAGCATGGAGACCATGACCGGTCCTCTTTGGGTTGTGTTTAGTTTGGCATTGACCGATCACAGATCCCCCATTCACATTTCACACACCCTGACATTCATTATCTGTAAATCTAAACCCGGGACTCCACTAACATCCCATTCATCTCCTGGAGGGTCTGTGAATGCTTTATCTATACATTCTATATACAGTGCTTTGCGAAAGTATTCGGCCCCCTTGAACTTTGCGACCTTTTGCCACATTTCAGGCTTCAAACATAAAGATATAAAACTGTAATTTTTTGTGCAGAATCAACAAGTGGGACACAATCATGAAGTGGAACGAAATTTATTGGATATTTCAAACTTTTTTAACAAATAAAAAACTGAAAAACTGGGCGTGCAAAATTATTCAGCCCCCTTAAGTTAATACTTTGTAGCGCCACCTTTTGCTGCGATTACAGCTGTAAGTCGCTTGGGGTATGTCTCTATCAGTTTTGCACATCGAGAGGCTGAAATTTTTGCCCATTCCTCCTTGCAAAACAGCTCGAGCTCAGTGAGGTTGGATGGAGAGCGTTTGTGAACAGCAGTTTTCAGTTCTTTCCACAGATTCTCGATTGGATTCAGGTCTGGACTTTGACTTGGCCATTCTAACACCTGGATATGTTTATTTGTGAACCATTCCATTGTAGATTTTGCTTTATGTTTTGGATCATTGTCTTGTTGGAAGACAAATCTCCGTCCCAGTCTCAGGTCTTTTGCAGACTCCATCAGGTTTTCTTCCAGAATGGTCCTGTATTTGGCTCCATCCATCTTCCCATCAATTTTAACCATCTTCCCTGTCCCTGCTGAAGAAAAGCAGGCCCAAACCATGATGCTGCCACCACCATGTTTCACAGTGGGGATGGTGTGTTCAGGGTGATGAGCTGTGTTGCTTTTACGCCAAACATAACGTTTTGCATTGTTGCCAAAAAGTTTGATTTTGGTTTCATCTGAGCAGAGCCCCTTCTTCCACATGTTTGGTGTCTCCCAGGTGGCTTGTGGCAAACTTTAAACGACACTTTTTATGGATATCTTTAAGAAATGGCTTTCTTCTTGCCACTCTTCCATAAAGGGCAGATTTGTGCAGTATATGACTGATTGTTGTCCTATGGACAGAGTCTCCCACCTCAGCTGTAGATCTCTGCAGTTCATCCAGAGTGATCATGGGCCTCTTGGCTGCATCTCTGATCAGTCTTCTCCTTGTATGAGCTGAAAGTTTAGAGGGACGGCCAGGTCTTCGTAGATTTGCAGTGGTCTGATACTCCTTCCATTTCAATATTATCGCTTGCACAGTGCTCCTTGGGATGTTTAAAGCTTGGGAAATCTTTTTGTATCCAAATCCGGCTTTAAACTTCTCCACAACAGTATCTCGGACCTGCCTGGAGTGTTCCTTGTTCTTCATGATGCTCTCTGCGCTTTAAACGGACCTCTGAGACTATCACAGTGCAGGTGCATTTATACGGAGACTTGATTACACACAGGTGGATTCTATTTATCATCATTAGTCATTTAGGTCAACATTGGATCATTCAGAGATCCTCACTGAACTTCTGGAGAGAGTTTGCTGCACTGAAAGTAAAGGGGCTGAATCATTTTTCACGCCCAATTTTTCAGTTTTTTATTTGTTAACAAAGTTTAAAATATCCAATAAATTTCATTCCACTTCATGATTGTGTCCCACTTGTTGTTGATTCTTCACAAAAAAATTACAGTTTTATATCTTTATGTTTGAAGCCTGAAATGTGGCAAAAGGTCGCAAAGTTCAAGGGGGCTGAATACTTTCGCAAGGCACTGTATTATACTGGGAGCCTGGGAGGCCGACCATTATAAATTCTGACCTCAAGGGTGTGGCTGTGCCGAAACTATACTTTATATCCTACCAGTGTCTGCACACATCACTTATACATTGTATATATTATACTGTTGCAGTGGTTGTAGACACAGTAGATCCAGAAATCAATCCAGATGAAATCCCATACAATTCTTGACCCCACTTATCTTCAGAAATCTCAGAATTTGGATGGACTGACCCTGGTGGAGCCCGGTGCTGGGGTGCTGACGGCCCCTCTTGATCTTCCTCTTTGTGGCAGTTTTGGATTAGAGCATGTCGGGGGCACCTGGGTTTGGCCTGGTCACCCCGAACCCCCCTCAGTGTCCAGTATAGGGGAAATGTCCCAAAATGAAGTTCTCCCGATCTCATAGAAATCATCTCCTTATCACATGCTTGTTTCTTCCCCATAGGAGCTGGCAAAGAGGACTCCCACCAAACACCCGGACCACCAAGCTGTCCAGAGCGCCCTGCAGGCCATGAAGACCGTCTGTACCAACATCAATGAAACCAAAAGACAGATGGAGAAGCTGGAGGCCCTGGAGCAACTGCAGTCCCACATCGAGGGCTGGGAGGTGTGTGCGAGCCCCAATCCATCCCCCCATCCCGATCACCCCTCTAAAACATAACCGTCTCCTATATATGGAGAGTAGTGATGTCATATATTGCATGCATTGGTAATAGTATCAATTTATGTGTGTATATATATATATATATATTTTTTATTTTTTAGAGAATAGATGCAGGTACAACTCACCACTCCGCTCCCGACCCACCACCAAGCCACACCCCTTGGTTCCACCCCCTGCACCCCTCCCAGCCCCGCCCTTATTAGAGGATAAATAACCAAGTATCATTTTGTGGAGATAAGAATTTGTATGGAATGTGGTAATGAGAACAAGAAAAAAAGGAAAATAGATCCCTAACAGCCAGCAGCAATAGATCGGCCTGGCAACCATAGATCCACCTAGCAACAATAGATCAGCCGAGAAATAATAGATCCTCCTAGCAACAATGGATCAACCTAGCAAAAATAGATTAGCCTAGCAGCAATATATTCCCCAGTAACAATAGATTCCCCAGCAACAATAGATCCACTTAGCAACAATTGATCAGCCTAGGAACAATAGATCTCCCCAGCAACATTAGATTCACCTAGCAACAACATATCAGCCTTGCAACAATAGATTAGCCTAGCAACAATTTATTCCCCAGTAACAATAGTTTTTCCATCAACAATAGATCCACCTAGCAACAATAGATCAGCCTAGCAACAATAGATCCCCAGAAACAATAGATCCACCTAGCAACAATAGATTCGCCTAGCAAAAATAGATTCATCTAGCAAACAGTAGATCAGCCTAGCAACAATAGATCCTCCCAAAAACAATAGATCCTCCAGCAACAATAGACCTCCCCAGCAACAATAGATCAGCGTAGCAAAAATAGATCCTCTCAACAACAACAGATCCACCAGCAACAATAAATCCTCCAAGCCACAGTAGATCAGCGTAGCAAAAATAGATCCTCCCAACAACAACAGATCCACCAGCAACAATAGATCCCCCAAGAAACAATAGATCAGCGTAGCAAAAATAGATCCCCCCAACAACAACAGATCCACCAGCAACAATAGATCTTCCAAGCAACAATAGATCCTCCCAACAACAATAGATCCCCCAGCAACAACAGATCCACCAGCAACAATAGATCCTCCAAGCAACAATAGATCAGCGTAGCAACAATAGATCCTCCCAACAACAATAGATCCCCCAGCAACAACAGATCCACCAGCAACAATAGATCCTCCAAGCAACAGTAGATCAGCGTAGCAAAAATAGATCCTCCCAACAACAACAGATCCACCAGCAACAATAGATCCCCCAAGAAACAATAGATCAGCGTAGCAAAAATAGATCCTCCCAACAACAATAGATCCCCCAACAACAACAGATCCACCAGCAACAATAAATCTTCCGAGCAACAATAGATCCTCCCAACAACAATAGATCCCCCAGCAACAACAGATCCACCAGCAACAATAGATCCTCCAAGCAACAATAGATCAGCGTAGCAAAAATAGATCCTCCCAACAACAATAGGTCCCCCAGCCACAATAGGACCTCAAAGCAACAATAGATTCTGCAGCAACAATAACCCCCCCCCCCAGCAACGGTAGATGTCCCAGCAGCCATCATCAATACTGTCTGGCAGCCAGAAATGGTAGATCCCCCCCAGCAACACTAGATTCCCAGCCAGCATTAATAGACTCCCCCTATGATAATGGATCCCCCAGCAGCCAGCATCAATAGACCCATCCATTACATACTTTTAGTGCCGGAACTGTGCATTCCCAAAGCTATATATATAGTTTTTTTTTTTTTTATTAAATATTATAGAATAATATATAGCTATAGCTAGATATAGATATACTTTGTGTGTGTGTATATATATATACACATTTATTATATTTTTCAAATATTATAGGATAATATATATATACTGTGTGTGTGTGTGTGTGTGTGTATATATATATATAAGCTAGATATAGATATACTGTGTCTATATATATATATATGTATATATACTCACACACACTGTATATATATATATTGTTATTTATAAAATGAAATAAGAGAAGACGGTTGCAGTAAATGATTTTAGTTGTTCTCTGTGAAGTCAGTTGTTATATAATGGGGGTCGGGGGGGTCGCATACCTCCGGGCAGTGCGGTGTGGGGTCTTCTAGTATTACAGGGTCCCGGCGGTGGTTTGATGCTGATGGATTGTACAGCTGTAGCGGTGATGTTTGCAGCACATGACTGGCGGTGTAATGTCTGCGATTAGCAGTAAACACGTCTCCGCAATGTGACCGGCGCTACGACTGCTGGAGGTGTCGGCCAATCAGAAATGACGGGGCGCACTTTGATCTTTTCTGGTCGCAGGTTCTGTTTTTAGCGCTTAGTAAACTTTTTTTTTTTAAATATAGACTTTTATTGGATCCAGCCATAAAAAACTTCAAAAACAGAATAATAACAAGTGTTAATAAAATAAAATAAAACCTTAAGAACATCAATGGTCCCACACAGCTTGGCCCCAAGAAGTGACCAGTATAACCAGTATAACCAAAATACTGGTATGCCAGCCTAAGAAAATCAATCTATGTTCTATGGGGATAATTGCACACGTCCTAAAAAAAGCCAAATGTGCAGAAGGTTCTATGAAATGTATTCGCTTCACTTTAGCACATATTTTTATTCGTTAAGATATACAGCGGATATTAAAAGTCTACACACCCCGGTAAAATGTCAGATTCTGTGATGTAAAATGAGACAAAGATAAATAATTTCAGAACTTTTTCCACCTTTATTGTTTCCTATTAAACTCAGTTGAACAACAAACTGAAATCTTTTAGGTGGAGGGAAGTAAAAATAAAAAAATAAAATAGTGTGGTTGCATAAGTGTGCACACCCTAGAACTACTACTTTTTTTTTTTTTGAAGCACCTTTTGATGTCATTCCAGACTCCCAGTCTTTTTGGGGAGGAGTCTATCAGCATGGCACATCTTTACTTGACTCTTCTTTGCAAAAATACTCCAAATCTGTCAGATTGCGAGGTGCATCTCCTGTGCACAGCCCTTATCAGATCACCCCACAGATTTTCAATGGGATTCAGGTCTGGGCTCTGGCTGGGCCATTCCAAAACTTGAATCTTCTTCTTGCTCGGCCATTCCTTTGTTGATTTTGATGCTTTGGGTCGTTGTCTTGCTGAAAGATGAAGTTCTTCTTCATGTTCTAGCAGACGCCTGAAGGTTTTGTGCCAATATTGTCTGGTATTTGGAACTGTCCATAATTCCCTCTACATTAACTAAGAAAGAAAAACAGCCCCAAAACATGATGCTGCCACCACCATGCTTCACGGTGGGTATGGTGTTCTTTTGGTGATGTGCACTGTTGTTTTTGTGCCAAACATATCTTTTGGAATTACGGCCAAAAAGTTCAACCATGGTTTCACCAGACCAGAACCCATTTTCCCACATGCTTTTGGAGGACTTCAGATGTGTTTTTGCAAAATTTAGCCGGCTTGGATGTTTTTTCTTCATAGAAAAAGGCTTCCATCTTGCCACTCCACCCGATACACCAGACATATGAAGAATACGGGAGATTGTTGTCACATGGACCACACAGCCAGTACTTGTCAGATATTCCTGAAGCTCCTTTAATGTTGCTGTAGGCCTCTTGGCAGCGTCCCCGACCAGGTTTCTCCTCATCTTTTCATTGGTTTTGGAGGGACGTCCAGTTCTTGGTGATGTCACCGTTGTGCCATATCTTCTCCACTGGATGATGACTGTCTTCACCGTGTTCCATCTAATGCCTTGTACCCTTCTCCTGACTGATACCCTCTAACAATGACATCCCTCTGATGCTTTGGAAGCTCTCTGAGGACCATGGCTTTTGCTGTAGGATGGACTAAGAAAATGTCAGGAAAGACCGTCTTGCCACTCCACCCCATAGCCCAGACATATAAAGAATACGGGAGATTGTTGTCACATGGGCCACACAGCCAGTACTGGCCAGATATTCCTGCAGCTCCTTTAATGTTGCTGTAGGCCTCTTGGCAGCGTCCCTGACCAGTTTTCTTCTCGTTTTTCCATCAATGCTGGGAGGGTCGTCCAGTTCTTGGTGATGTCACTGTTGTGCCATATTTTCCCCACTTGATGAGGACTATCTTCATGATATATCTAATGCCTTGTACCAATCTTATACGGGAGATTATCACATGGACCACACAATCAGTACTTCCCACATATTCCTGCAGCTCCTTTAATGTTGCTGTAGGCCTCTTGGCAGCCTCCCCGACCAGTTTTCTTCTCATCTTTTCATTGGTTTTGGAGGGACGTCCAGTTCTTGGTGATGTCACTGTTGTACCATATCTTCTCCAATTGATGATGACTGTCTTCACCGTGTTCCATGATATATCTAATGCCTTGGACCCTTCTCCTGACTGATACCCTCTAACAATGAGATACCTCTGATGCTTTGGAAGCTCTCCGAGGACCATGGCTTTTTCTGTATGATGCGACTAAGTAAATGTCAGGAAAGACCGCCTTGCCACTCCACCCCGTAGCCCAGACATATAAAGAATACGGGAGATTGTTGTCACATGAGCTCCTTTAATGTTGCTGTAGGCCTCTTGGCAGCCTCCCTGACCAGTTTTCTTCTCGTTTTTCCATCAATGCTGGGAGGACCTCCAGTTCTTGGTGATGTCACTGTTGTGCCATATTTTCTCCACTTGATGATGACTGTCTTCACCGTGTTCCATGGAATATCTAATGCCTTGGACCAATCTTATATGGGAGATTGTTATCACATGGACCACACAATCAGTACTTCCCACATATTCCTGAAGCTCCTTTAATGTTGCTGTAGGCCTCTTGGCAGCCTCCCTGACCAGTTTTCTACTCGTCTTTTCATCGGTTTTGGAGGGACGTCCAGTTCTTGGTGATGTCACTGTTGTGCCATATCTTCTCCACCTGATGATGACTGTCTTCACCGTGTTCCATGGTATATCTAATGCCTTGGACCCTTCTCCTGACTGATACCTTCTAGCAATGAGATCCCTCTGATGCTTCGGATGTTATCTGAGGACCATGGCTTTTTCTGTAGGATACGACTAAGTAAATGTCAGGAAAGACCGTCTTGCCACTCCACCCCATAGCTCAGACATATAAAGAATACGGGAGAATGTTGTCACATGGACCACACAGCCATGCAGCTCCTTAAATGTTGCTGTAGGCCTCTTGGCAGCCTCCCTGACCAGCTTTCTTCTCGTCTTTCCATCAATGTTGGAGGGACGTCCAGTTCTTGGTGATGTCACTGTTGTGCATTATTTTCTCCACTAGATGATGACTGTCTTCACCGTGTTCCATGGTATATCTAATGCCTTGGACCCTTCTCCTGACTGATATCTTCTAACAACGAGATCCCTCTGATGCTTTGGAAGCTCTCTGAAGACCATGGCTTTTTCTGTAGGATGCGACTAAGAAAATGTCAGGAAAGACCGTCTTGCCACTCCACCCCATAGCCCAGATATATAAAGAATACGGGATATTGTTGTCACATGAGCTCCTTTAATGTTGCTGTAGGCCTCTTGGCAGCCTCCCTGTCCAGTTTTCTTCTCGTTTTTCCATCAATGCTGGGAGGACCTCCAGTTCTTGGTGATGTCACCGTTGTGCCATATTTTCCCCACTTGATGAGGACTATCTTCACCGTGTTCCATGGTCTATCTAATGCCTTGTACCAATCTTATACGGGAGATTGTTATCACATGGACCACACAATCAGTACTTCCCACATATTCCTGCAGCTCCTTTAATGTTGCTGTAGGCCTCTTGGCAGCGTCCCTGACCAATTTTCTTCTCGTCTTTCCATCAATGCTGGGAGGACCTCCAGTTCTTGGTGATGTCACTGTTGTTCCATATCTTCTCCAATTGATGAGGACTGTCTTCACCATGTTCCATGGTATATCTAATGCCTTGGACCCTTCTCCTGACTGATACCTTCTAACAATGAGATCCCTCTGATGTTTTGGAAGCTCTCTGAGGACCATGGTTTTTTCTATAGTATGCGACCAATAAATGTCAGGAAAGACCGTCTTGCCACTCCACCCCATAGCCTAGATATATAAAGAATACGGGAGATTGTTGTCACATGAGCTCCTTTTAATGTTTTTGTAGGCCTCTTGGCAGCGTCCCCGACCAGTTTTCTTCTCATCTTTTCATCAGTTTTGGAGGGACGTCCAGTTCTTGGTGATGTCACGGTTGTGCCATATTTTCTCCTATTGATGATGACTGTCTTCACCGTGTTCCATGGTCTATCTAATGCCTTGGACCCTTCTCCTGACTGATACCTTCTAACAATGAGATCCCTCTAATGCTTTGAAAGCTCTCTGAGGACCATGGCTTTGGCTATAGGATGTCAGGAAAGACCTACTAGAACAGCTGAACTTTATTTGGGGTTATTCAGAGGCACTTTAAATGATGGCAGGGGTGTACTGACTCCTATTTAACATGAGTTTGAATGTGATTGCTTAATTCTGAACACAGCTACAGGGTGTGCACACTTATGCAACCACATTATTTTAGTTAGTTTTTTCGTTTTACTCCCCCCCCCCCCCCCCCCTAAAAGATTTCAGTATGTTTTTCAACTGAGTTGCACCGTTTATAGGTCACATCGAAGGTGTAAAAAAATTATTTCTTTGTCTCATTTTTTTACATCACAGAAACCTGACATTTTACCGGGGTGTGTAGACTTTTTATATCCACTGTATATTTATATCTTTGTGTGTTATCATATTATATTGGAATAGTTTTTCAGCACTGGCATTCTGATACTTGGAAATGATGGGAGTTTTTATCTGGTGCCTCATGAGTACTACAGCTGGTGGTTGATTCGCTCAATATATGAGGTTGTTGAAGAAGCGCGCTATTATTTTACTATTACAACATTAATAATGATACCGATTTTTCCCAATCAATAATCTGAACTCTGAGCTCTTCCCATATACTTGAGGAGTTCTGGAATATTCCTCAGATCACGTCAATGACGGTTAATTTCCCCCCTTTAACTTTCCACATCTCAGAACTGGCAGCGAGAACTTTCCAGCAGTAAAAAATCCCAGAGATCGGCCTCATAAGTACATCAATATTTGTGGAATCGAATGCCCAGGCACCAGTCTTATTATATTCCAGAATTTCCATGGAGCCAACAGTGTGTGAGTTGCTTTATAAAGGGGGACAGTCCAGTTACCATACAATTCAATGGAAGTGTAGGGGGACCCTGCTTACCCATAATAGTCAATGGAATACAATGTTCCTTAAGCCAACCCAAAAAACCCAATTTATACTTCAGCAGTATTCAATGATAACATACTAAACAATATTCTGATATAATACAGTGGATCTAAAAAGACTACACACCCCGGTAAAATGTTGGGTTTCTGTGATGTGAAAAAAATGAGACGAAGATAAATCATTTCAGAACTTTTTCCACCTCTAATGGGACCTATAAACTGTACAACTCAGTTGAAAAGCAAACTAAAATCTTTTAAGGGGGGGGGGGGGGGGGAGGGGTAAAAAAAAAAAAAAAACGAAAATAATGTGGTTGCATAAGTGTGCACACCCTGTAGCTGTGTTCCGAATTAAGCAATCACATTCAAACTCATGTTAAATAGGAGTCAGTACACACCTGCCATCATTTAAAGTGCCTCTGATTACCCCAAATAAAGTTCAGCTGTTCTAGTAGGTCTTTCCTGGCATTTTCTTAGTTGCGTCCTACAGCAACAGCCATGATCCTCATAGAGCTTCCAAAGCATCAGAGGGATCTCATTGTTAGAGGGTATCAGTCAAGAGAAGGGTCCAAGGCATTAGATGGAACACGGTGAAGACAGTCATCATCAGGTAGAGAAAATATGGCACAACAGTGACATCACCAATAACTGGACGTCCCTCCAAAATTGATGAAAAGACGAGAAGAAAACTGGTCAGCGAGGCTGCCAAGAGGCCTACAACAACATTAAAGGAGCTCACGTGACAACAATCTCCCGTATTCTTTATATGTCTGGGCTATGGGGTGGAGTGGCAAGACGGTCTTTCCTGACATTTACTTAGTCGCATCCTACAGAAAAAGCCATGGTCCTCAGAGAGCTTCCAAAGCATCAGAGGGATCTCATTGTTAGTGGGTATCAGTCAGGAGAAGGGTCCAAGGCATTAGATGGAAAACAGGGAAGACAGTCATCATCTAGTGGAGAAAATATGGCAGGGAGGCTGCCAAGAGGCCTACAGCAACTGTAAAGGAGCTTCAGGAATATGTGAGAAGTACTGGTTGTGTGGTCCATGTGATAACAATCTCCCGTATAAGATTGGTCAAAGGCATTAGATATACCATGGAACACAGTGAAGACAGTCCTCATCAAGTGGAGACAATATGGCACAACGGTGACATCACCAAGAACTGGACGTCCCTCCAAAACTGATGGAAAGACGAGAAGAAAACTGGTCAGGGACGCTGCCAAGAGGCCTACAGCAACATTAAAGGAGCTCATGTGACAACAATCTCCCGTATTCTTTATATGTCTGGGCTATGGGGTGGAGTGGCAAGACGGTTTTTCCTGACATTTACTTAGTCGCATCCTACAGAAAAAGCCATGGTCCTCAGAGAGCTTCCAAAGCATCAGAGGTATCTCATTGTTAGAAGGTATCAGTCAGGAGAAGGGTCCAAGGCATTAGATGGAACACGGTGAAGACAGTCATCATCAGGTGGAGAAAATATGGCAGGGAGGCTGCCAAGAGGCCTACAGCAACAATAAAGGAGCTTCAGGAATATGCGGGAAGTACTGGCTGTGTGTCCCCCGTATGGACCTTTGACCAATCTCCCGTATAAGATTGGTCAAAGGCATTAGATAGACCATGGAACACGGTGAAGACAGTCATCATCAGGTGGAGACAATATGGCACAACGGTGACATCACCAAGAACTGGATGTCCCTCCAAAACTGATGGAAAGACAAGAAGAGAACTGGTCAGGGAGGCTGCCAAGAGGCCTACAGCAACATTAAAGGAGCTCACGTGACAACAACAATCTCCCATATTCTTTATATGTCTGGGCTATGGGGTGGAGTGGCAAGACGGTCTTTCCTGACATTTTCTTAGTCGCATCCTACAGCAAAAGCCATGGTCCTCGGAGAGCTTCCAAAGCATCAGAGGGATCTCATTGCTAGAAGGTATCAGTCAGGAGAAGGGTCCAAGGCATTAGATATACCATGGGACACGGTGAAGACAGTCATCATCGAGTGGAGAAAATATGGCACAACAGTGACATCACCAAGAACTGGACGACCCTCCAAAACTGATGAAAAGACAAGAAGAAAACTGGTCAGGGAGGCTGCCAAGAGGCCTACAGCAACATTGAAGGAGCTGCAGGAATATCTGGCCAGTACTGGCTGTGTGGTCCATGTGACAACAATCTCCCGTATTCTTCATATGTCTGGGTTATGGGGTGTAGTGGCAAGATGGAAGATGTTTCTTACGAAAGAAAAACCATCCAAGCCGGCTAAATTTTGCAAAAACACATCCGAAGTCCTCCAAAAGCATGTGGGAAAATGTTTTCTGGTCTGGTGAAACCAAGGTTGAACTTTTTGGCCATAATTCCAAAAAATATTTTTGGCGCAAATACAACACTGCACATCACCAAAAGAGCACCATACCCACCGTGAAGCATGGTGGTGGCAGCATCATGCTTTGGGGCTGTTTTTCTTCAGCTGGAACAGAGGCCTCAGTCAAGGTAAAGGGAATTATGAACAGTTCCAAATACCAGTCACTATTGGCACAAAACCTTCAGGCTTCTTCGAGAACATGAAGAGGAACTTCTTCTTTCAGCATGACAACGACCCAAAGCATACATCCAAATCAACAAAGGAATGGCCGAGCCAGAAGATGATTCAAGTATTTTAATGGCCCAGCCAGAGCCCAGACCTGAATCCTATTGAAAATCTGTGGTGTGATCTGAAGAGGGCCGTGCACAGGAGATGCACCCCGCAATCCGACAGATTTGGGGTGTTTTTACAAAGAGTCAAGTCAAGGTGTGCCATGCTGATAGACTCATACCCAAAAAGATTGAGTGCTGTAAAAAAAAAAAATCATGCTTCAACAAGGTAATAGTTTAAGGGTGTGCAGACTTATGCAACCATATTATTTTAGTTTTTTATTTTTACTTCCCTCCACCTAAGTTTTGAATACTTTATTTTTGTCTCATTTTCTTTTTACATCACAGACACCTGACAATTAACAGGGGTGTGTAGACTTTTTATATCCTCTGTAGCAAACAATCAACCATAAAATCATTAATAAGTCCAAATACTTAAATCTGTGGTAGTCCTAAGATTTGAGCAGATATTATGTCAACATAAGGGAGTGTGCCTGATCCGATTTGTGCCAAAACAGTGTTGAATTAGTCATTAATTATCCTCCACCAGCCACCTCTGAGTGCATTGACTGCTCACCTTAGGAAAAGACCACTTGGGTCGCCTCCACCCGACAGGTTGCGTCACGTGTCTTCTTCAAGGGAGAAGTCACTTGACAAGTAACGCAACGCGTCGGGTGGAGCAGGTGATGTCATTTCCGGTGTCTTGTATATCTGGAAAAGACTACTTGGGTTGGCTCCAACCGACATGTTGCGTCACTTGTCACGTTCCTTCTTCAAGCGAAGAAATCGCGTGACAACTAACGTGACTTCTTCGTAGAGTAGAGCCAGTGATGTCATTTCCGGTGTCTTGTATACCAGATAAAGACTACTTGGGTTGGCTCCACCCGACGTGTTGCATCACTTGTCACGTGCCTTCTTCAAGGGAAGAAGTCACTTGACAAGTAACGTGACTTCTTCGTCGAGTGGAGCCAGTGATGTCATTTCTGGTGTCTTGTATACCAGGAAAAGACTACTTGGGTTGGCTCCACCCGACGTGTTGCGTCACTTGTCACGCTCCTTCTTCAAGGGAAGAAGTCATGTGACAAGTAGCGCAATGCGTCGAGTGAAGCCGGTGATGTCATTTCCGGTGTCTTGTATACCAGGAAAAGACTACTTGGATTGGCTCCACCCGATGCGTTGCGTCACTTGTCACGTGCCTTCTTCAAGGGTAGAAGGAGCGTGACAAGTAACGTGACTTCCTAATCAAGTGGAGCCAGTGATGTCATTTCTGGTGTTTTGTATACCTGGAAAAAGACTACTTGGGTTGGCTCCACCCGACATGTTGCGTCACTTGTCACGCTCCTTCTTCAAGGGAAGAAGTCATGTTACAAGTAACGCAACGCGTCGAGTGGAGCCGGTGATGTCATTTCCCGTGTCTTGTATACTAGGAAAAGACTACTTGGGTTGGCTCCACCTGACACGTTGCGTCATGTGCCTTCTTCAAGCCACCTCTTGAGTTCATTGGCTGCTCACATTAGGAAAAGATCGCTTGGGTCAAAAAACGCCTTTAGTAAGTAAAAGATCTTCAGTTACTCTGGGTATTCGCCTGATGTAATGCGAATCACCCACAGTCCCCGTTAGGTTCAGTAGAAATCGCTATTTGGTATCTCTTGTTTGCTCAGGGAATATAAGAGATTTTCATTGCCGTTTTATTTCGTAGGGTCTCTGCTAAAAAAAAAATATTGGGGGCTCTGAGTAATTTTCTAGCAAAAAAAATGATGATTTTTAATTGTAGGAGAGGAATGCCAGAATTGGCCCGGTTTGGAAGTGGTTAAGTAATCACCTTTATTGTCTTCATTTGAATTAAAGATGATTTTATTGGTTGAAATTAAATGAAAGGTGTGTGAGATCCTTTCCTCATGGTAGAAAGTCTAACAAAGCCTTCCAAGTTCTCGGAGTCAGAATACAAAGTATCATTTACACTGCGGGATTTCTGCATTATTCAATGGCTGATCCAATGAGAACGGAGATAGAGAGGACGGAGTGCTCAGAGAATGAATGATCTGATCTTATCACCCCGCAGGGCTCCAACCTGACAGACATCTGTACCCAGCTCCTCCTGCAGGGGACGCTGCTGAAGATATCGGCGGGGAACATCCAGGAACGCATGTTCTTCCTCTTCGACAATCTCCTCGTCTACTGCAAGCGGAAATCCAGGTACAGTATATGTTCAGGCATGACCCAAATTTACCCCCAACCTCCCCCTCTAGGGAAAGGTAGATTGTGGCCACTGGAAGTGGAAAAAATAAAGTTCCTGATGTCAGTGGGAGGAATTTTGCCCCATCATTGGTGTCAGTGGAAGGAATAATGCCCCATCATTGGTGTCAGTGGGAGGAATAGTGCCCCATCATTGGTGTCAGTGGGAGGAATAGTGCCCCATCATTGGTGTCAGTGGGAGGAATTGTACCCCATCGTTGGTTTCAGTAGGAGAAATTGTACCCCATCATTGATATCAGTGGAAGGAATTGTGCCCATCATTGGTGTCAAAAGGAGTAAATTGTGCCCCATCATTGGTGTCAGTGGATCAGTGGGAGGAGTTGTGCCCCATCATTGTGTCAGTGGAAGGAATTCTGTTCCATCATTGGTGTCAATAGAAGTAATTGTACCCCATCGTTGGTGTCAGCAGGAGAAGTTATGCCCCATCGTTGGTGTCAGTGGAAGGAATAGCGCCCCATCATTAATGTCAGTGGGAGGAATAGCACCCCATCATTGGTGTCAGTGGGAGGAATAGTGCCCCATCGTTGGTGTCAGCAGGAGAAGTTATGCCCCATCGTTGGTGTCAGTGGAAGGAATAGCGCCCCATCATTGGTGTCAGTGGGAGGAATAGCACCCCATCATTGGTGTCAGTGGAAGGAATAGTGCCCCATCATTGGTGTCAGTGGGAGGAATAGTGCCCCATCATTGGTGTCAGTGGAAGGAATAGTGCCCCATCATTGGTGTCAGTGGGAGGAATTGTGCCCCATCATTAGTGTTATTGGGCTATTTCGCCTCATTGTTGGTATTAGTGGATAAAATATTGCCCCATTGTTGGTGTCAGTGGGAGAAAATGTGCCCCATCATTGGTTTCAGTGGAAGGAATTGTGCCCCATCATTGGTGTCATTGGGCTCCATCATTGGTGTCAATAGGAGCAATTATACCCCATTGTTGGGGTTAGTGGGAGGAGTTGTGCCCCATCATTGGTGTTCATAGAAGGAATTTTGCTCCATCATTGGTGTCAGTGGGAGAAATTGCCCCATCGTTGGTGTCAGTGAGAGGAATTGTGCCCCATCGTTGATTTCATTGGGCCCCATTGTTGGTGTTAGTGGGGCTATTATGCCCCATTGTTGGTATTAGTGGATGAAATATTACCCCATTGTTGATGTCAGTGGAAGGAATTGTTCCCCATCATTGGTGTTATTGGGCTATTTCGCCTCATTGTTGGTATTAGTGGATAAAATATTGCCCCATTGTTGGTGTCAGTGGGAGAAAATGTGCTGTTGGTGTCAGTAGGAGAAATTGTGCTGTTGGTGTCAGTGGAGGAATAGTGCCCCATCATTGGTTTCAGTAGGAGAAATTGTGCCTCATTGTAGGTGTCAGTGGAAGAAATCGTACCCCATCATTGGTGTCAAAAGGAGTAATTGTACCCCATCATTGGTGCCAGTGAGAGAAAGTGTACCCCATCGTTGGTGTCAGTGGGTCAGTGGGAGGAATAGTGCCCCATCATTGTGTCAGTGGAAGGAATTCTGTTCCATCATTGGTGTCAATAGAAGTAATTGTACCCCATCGTTGGTGTCAGCAGGAGAAATTAAACCCCATCGTTGGTGTCAGTGGAAGGAGTTGGGCCCCATCATTGGTGTCAGTGGGAGAAATAGTGCCCCATTGTTGGTGTCAGTGGGAGGAATTGTGCCTCATAAATGTTTTCATTGAGCTCCGTCATTGGAGTCAGTGGGAGGATTTGTGCCCCATCATTGATTTAATTAGGCCCCATTGTTGGTGTCAGTGGATGAAATAGTCCCCCCGAGGGCCGCATAAAAGCAAGCAAAGGGCTGCAGTTTGGAGTATACTGCTCTAAGGGAATCTTTTCCTTCTTCCTGTTGTGAGAAAAAGCTTTTCATGACTCTCCGTGACGTCTTCTTTACCAGGCTGCTAGTAAAATTCCTGCAGAGATAGCAGTTCTTCCCATTGACCTTGGCATGCCCCAGAACTACATCTCCCAAGAGCCCATTCCTTACATGGATTGTATGGGCGGGACCTGTGGAGTCAGAACAGCAGTGTTGTTTTATTGAGTTTTGTAGTCTGACAGGCGGGGGCTGACACCACTGCTTGGGATTTCAGTGCAGAAAATCGCTGTGTTGTCAGCCTAGGCAGGAAGTTCGGACATATTGGATTTCTGGCAGATAGAAAGGTTTTTCTGTACTTGTCGCATTTTTAAAGTTATTTAAGATGGGAAAATGTTTATATATTGCTATCGCAGAGATGTACTGAATACATTGAGGGGAAAAAAATATTTGATCCCCTGCTGATTTTGTAGGTTTGCCCACTGGCAAAGAAACGATCAGTCTATAATTTTATTGGTCGGTTTATTTTACCAGTGAGAGACAGAATAACAAAAATATCCAGAAAAACGCATTTCAAAAAGTTATGAATTGATTTGCAGTGAAATAAGTATTTGACCCCTTAGTAGTTGGTGGAGAAACCCTTGTTGGCAATCACAGAGGTCAGACATTTCTTGTAGTTGGCCACCAGGTTTGCACACATCTCAGGAGGGATTTTGTCCCACTCCTCTTTGCAGATCCTCTCCCAAGTTATTAAGGATTTGAGGCTGATGTTTGGTAAGTCGAACCTTCAGTTCCCTCCACATATTTTCTATGGGATTAAGGTCTGGAGACTGGCTAGGTCACTTCAGGACCCTAATGTGCTTCTTCTTGAGCCACTCCTTTGTTGCCTTGGCCGTGTGTTTTGGGTCATTGTCATGCTGGAATACCCATCCATGACCCATTTGCAATGCCCTAGCTAAGGGAAGGAGGTTCTCACCCAAGATTTGATGGTACATGGCCCCGTCCATCATCCCTTTGAGGGGAAGTTGTCCTGTCCCCTTAGCAGAAAAACACTCCCAAGGCATAATGTTTCCACCTCCATGTGTGACGGTGGGGATGGAGTTCTTGGGGTCATAGGCAGCATTCCTCCTCCTCCAAACACGGTGAGTTGATGCCGAAAAGCTCGATTTTGGTCTCATCTGACCACAACACTTTCACCCAGTTCTCCTCTGAATCATTCAGATGTTCATTAGCAGACATCAGACGGGCTGTACATGTGCTTTCTTGGGCAGGGGGACCTTGCAGGTGCTGCAGGATTTCAGTCCTTTTCGGCGTAGTGTTACCAATTGTTTTCTTGGTGACTATGGTCCCAGCTGACTTGGGATGATTGACAAGATTCTCCTGTGTGGTTCTGGGCTGATTCCTCACCGTTCTCATGATCATTGAAACTCCAGGAGGTGAGATCTTCCATGGAGCCCCAGACTGAGGGAGACTGACAGTTATTTTGTGTTTCTTCTATTTGCGAATAATCGCACCGACTGTTGTCACCCTCTCACCAAGCTGCTTGGCGATGGTCTTGTAGCCCATTCCAGCCTTGTGTAGGTCTACAATCTTCTCCCTGACCTCCTTGGACAGCTCTTTGGTCTTGGCCATGGTGGAGAGATTGGAATCTGATTGATTGATTGCTTCTGTGGACAGGTGTCTTTTATACAGGAAACAAGCTGAGATTAGGAGCACTCCCTTTAAGAGAGTTCTCCTAATCTCAGCTTGTTACCTGTATAGAAGACACCTGGGAGCCAGAAATCTTGCTGATTGATAGGGGATCAAATACTTATTTCATTCATTAAAATGGAAATCAATTGATAACTTTTTTTGAAATGCGTTTTTCTGGATATTTTTGTTGTTATTCTGTCTCTCACTGGTAAAATAAACCGACCAATAAAATTATAGACTGATCATTACTTAGTGGGCAAACGTGCAAAATCAGCAAGGGATCAAATACTTTTTTCCCTCACTGTATATAAAAAAAGAATTATATGCATATAATATTTTTTTGCCCGGACCTATACTAATTGATGGCTCATGCGTAAGGGTCAAAATAATCTTCTATTGGTCAGCAATGTACATTGCAGGGGTCCTAGCAAACTCCTGCTCCTGTTCTGTAGATACTGACATTGCAGCACATTCGGTGGCATTTTTTTTACCATGAATACCGGGGGGGGGGGTGGGGGGTCTTCCATTGCTATGATCTGATGCTCAGTCCAGGGTTTATCAGGGAACGTTGTACCCTCTGGCATCCTTCTAGATGTCACTCATCCTGTGTAAGAATCAGGGGGGGACTGGACAAGGGGGCAGGGGGGCAATTGCCCCCCCTCCCTTCCCCTGTGCCACTCTGATGCCCCATAAAAAGGATGCACCGCTTCTTCCACAGAAATGCCTAAAGGATTCCTGGTGAAGAGTGCGGGATAAAGACAAGGACAGAGTGCAGACCCCCCAGCATGGATGGTGTAAGCTGCGTCTGAGCAGAGGCCGGTTCTATGCCCCACTGGAGACTCTTCTCCCCCCCGGCCAGCCCCAACCGAGATGTCCCAGCTCCCCCTGTTGGCCAGGTCGGGAAACCATATTTGGCCGGTAAGTAGAGAGTACCTAGACCGGAGCTTCAGCCTGGAATGGGGGTCAGGAGGAGGTCGGGAAGAGAGAGAGTGGGAGGGGCCGAGTCATTGCACCATGGGCCTCTGGTTTGTACTTGCCCCCTAGGCTGAAAGTTGCCAGTCAGCCCCTGGTAAAAATCCCACCAAGAATTACAGAAAGCCTAAAGACATGGCAGGGGATGCCATATCCCACGCAGCGGGATGCCTGTAGGTTCTCTGGTGCAGACCCAGTAAGGGAACGATGCATTGTTGTATTGAAGAAGAGGTTTTGGGGTTTTATTGGATGATTGCCTGATCTGTCCTGATTTCACCCTTTAGGGTCGCGGGGAAAAAGTCAACAAAAAGGACCAAATCCATTAACGGCACATTGTACATATTCCGCGGGAGGATCAATACAGAAGTGATGGAGGTGGAGAATGTGGAGGATGGAACAGGTAAATACGCTTCTCCTATCCAGTTTTATTGGGCGGCAAGGGACCCCAAATACTGGAATATGTCCTCCCAGTGGCTTCCCCTGCAGCAGCTGAAATCTGGCATGAAAGGAGATGAGGGGAAGGTAGCAGCGCTATGGGGAGGGGTGTACACAGGGGACCTCGGGCAGCAGAGGGAATTGGATAGTGGACAGGACGGGGTGATCAATGTGGCACGGGGCAATTACAGGAACAAGTCTCTTATATGGTTCACCCTACATCAGCTTAAGGCTCACAGGAGAGGAGGAGAAGCCAGAAGCGGTGCGGGTGGGGGCCCTGGGCAGCAGGGGTAATTGGATAGTGGACATGGAGGGGTGATAAGTATGACAGGGGGGTCAGTTACAGGAACCAATTTCCTATATGGCTCCGCCTGCAGCAGCTGAAAGCCGGTGTGAGATGAGAGGAGTGGAAGCCGGAAGAGCTGTGGGTTGAGGGGGCGGTACGCAGGGAGTTCCAGGCAACAGGACGAATTGGATAGTGGACAGGAAGGGGGTAATAAGTAGGATGGGGGGCAATTACAGGAACCAATCCCCTATATGGCTCCCCCTGCAGCAGCTGAAATCCGGTGTGAGATAAGAGCAGTGGAAGCCCAAAGAGCTGCACCTTTTTTTGGAGGGTGGGGGGGGGGGTACACAGGGGGTTCTGGGCAGCAGGAGGAATTGGATAGTGGACAGGAGGGGGGTAATAAGTGTGACAGAGGGGGAAATTACAGGAAATCAATCTCCTATATGGGTCCCCCTGCAGCAGCTGAATGCTGGCATGAGAGGAGAGGAGGGGAAGCCTGAAGCGCTGTGGGTGGGAGGATACACAGGGGGCCCAGGTAGCAGGGGGAATTGGATAGTTGACAGGATGGGTGGTATGTGTGATGGGGGGGGCAATTACAGGAACCAATCCCCTATATGGCTCCCCCTGCAGCAGCTGAAATCCGGTGTGAGATGAGAGGAGTGGAAGCCAGAAGAGCTGCGGGTAGCGGAGGGGGGTTACGCAGGGTGTTCCAGGCAATAGGGGGCATTGGATAGTGGACAGGAGAGGGGTAATAAGTGTGACAGAGGAGGAAATTACAGGAAACCAATCTCCTATATGGGTCCCCCTACAGCAGCTGAAAGCCGGCATGAGAGGAGAGGAGGGGAAGCCTGAAGCGCTGCGGGTGGGAGGATACACAGGGGGCCCAGGCAGCAGGAGGAATTGGATAGTGGACAGGAGGGGTGATAAGTGTGATGGGGGGGGGGGGCAATTATAGGAACCAATCCCCTATATGGCTCCCCCTGCAGCAGCTCAAAGCCGGCTTGAGATGAGAGGAGTTGGAGCTGCGGGGTGGGGATTATGCAGGGGGTTCCAGGCAACAAGGGAATTGAATAGTGGACAGGAGGGGCGATAGGTGTAGGGGGGGGGGGGTCAATTATAGGAACCAATTCCCTATAGGGCTCTCCCTGCAGCAGCAGAAAGCCGGCAGGAGGGAGAGGAGGAGAACTCAGCTTTCAGATACAGCAGGGAGATCCATGCAGGGGATCAGTTATGTAATTGCCGCACTGATCACCCCCTGCTGTCCACAATTTGATTCCCCCTGATGCCCGGGCCCCCCTGCTGAACTGATACAAGAGGCCCTGTGGTTCCCCCTTATTAGTGGCTCTGCACACACATACTAGGGCCAGATTGGACAGGAGCTTGTTATCCTACCAGCATGTCTTTGGAGTGTGGGAGGAAACCCACACGGGCACAGGGAGAACATGCAAACTCCATGCAGAATATCCTGGTTGGGATTTGAACCGAGGACCCCAGTGCTGCAAGGCGGGAGTGCGAACCACAGTACTTTTCTAATTATTATCGCTTCCTGTGCCTGGATCCTCTCTCCTGCACCGTCTGTCAGCAGATCCAAGCTCCCGAGGTCTAATTGACTTTACAGGTTTAAATTTCCAGTAATCAATCATTAATTGGCTGCATCGTGTCGCAGCGCTGCGACTGTTAATACGGCGAGTGTCCTTGTGTTATCTGATTACACAGCGGCGCGCTGTGACAGGTGAAAGCGGAGACTCCCAATCCATGTAATTATATGAGATCCCGGCTTTGTCACCATCTGTGCGTGTTTTGTGTGAAGTGCGCTCTCGCCCCGGCACTGCGTGCATCCTCCACCGTTTACTCTGATTGGATGAAGACGTCTGGATATCATTGCGTCCGCTCACACCAATCACATTGCAGAGCCGTCCTAAGCTAATAAATGTGCATTTCATAGACATCTGTTTTATGTCATATAATGCGATAACCGCAAAATCGCCTCCAGCCTCCTCCGCTGCGATAACAGACTTACCTCCTAATATCATCTTCCTCCACTTATATACAGGATCTCTCAAAAGTAAGTACACCCTCACCTCTTTGTAAATATTTTATTCTATCTTTTCATGTGACAACACTGAAGAAATGACACTTTGCTACAATGTAAAGTAGTGAGTGTACAGCTTGTATAACAGTGTAAATTTGCTGTCCCCTCAAAATAACTCAACACACAACCATTAATGTCTAAACCACTGGCAACAAAAGTGAGTACACCCCTAAGTGACAATGTCCAAATTGGGCCCAAAGTGTCAATATATTTGTGTGGTCACCATTATTTTCCAGCACTGCCTTAACGCTCTTGGGCATGGAGTTCACCAGAGCTTCACAGGTTGTCACTGGAGTCCTCTTCCCCTCCTCCATGATGACATCACAGAGCTGGTGGATGTTAGAGACCTTGCGCTTCTCCACCTTCCATTTGAGGATGCCCCACAGATGCTCAATAGGATTTAGGTCTGGAGATGTGCTTGGCCAGTCCATCACCTTTACCCTCAGCTTCTATAGCAAGGCAGTGGTTGTCTTGGAGGTGTGTTTGGGGTTATCATGATGGAATACTGCCCTGTGGCCCAGTCTCCGAAGGGAGGGGATCATGCTCTGCTTCAGTATGTCACAGTACATGATGGCATTCATGGTTCCCTCAATGAACTGTAGCCCCCCAGTGCCGGCAGCACTCATGAAGCCCCGGACCATGACACTCCCACCACCATGCTTGACTGTAGGAAGACACACTTGTCTTTGTACTCCTCACCTGGTTGCGCCACACACGCTTGACACCATCTGAACCAAATAAGTTTATCTTGGTCTCATCAGAGCACAGGAGACGGTTCCAGTAATCCATGTCCTTAGTCTGCTTGTCTTCAGAAAACTGTTTGCAGGCTTTCTTGTGCATTATGTTTAGAAGAGGCTTCCTTCTGGGACAACAGCCATGCAGACCAATTTGATGCAGTGTGTGGCGTATGGTCTGAGCACTGACAGGCTGACCCCTCCCCCCACCCCTTCAACCTCTGCAGCAATGCTGGCAGCATTCATACGTCTATTTCCCAAAGACAACCTCTGGATATGACGCTGAGCACGTGCACTCAACTTCTTTGGTTGACCATGGCGAGGCCTGTTCTGAGTGGAACCTGTCCCGTTAAACCGCTGTATGGTCTTGGCCACCACGCTGCAGCTCAGTTTCAGGGTCTTGGCAATCTTCTTATAGCCTAGGCCATCTTTATGTAGAGCAGCAACTCTTTTTTTCAGATCCTTCGAGAGTTCTTTGCCATGAGGTGCCATGTTGAACTTCCAGTGACCAGTATGAGAGAGTGAGAGGGATAACACCAAATTTAACACACCTGCTCCCCATTCACACCTGAGACCTTGTAACACTAACGAGTCACATGACACCGGGGAGGGAAAATGGCGAATTGGGCCCAATTTGGACATTTTCACTTAGGGGTGTACTCACTTTGTTGCCAGCAGTTTAGACATTAATGGCTGTGTGTTGAGTTATTTTGAGGGGACAGCAAATTTACACTGTTATACAAGCTGTACACTCACTATTTTACATTGTAGCAAAGTGTCATTTCTTCAGTGTTGTCACATGAAAAGATAGAATAAAATATTTACATAAATGTGAGGGGTGCACTTACTTTTGTGAGATACTGTGTATATATATTTATATATATATATTTAGTGCCGGTGCTATGTTTAACTGATCAGGAAGAGTTGGTGGAGGGCACACGCAGGGTTCTCACCTTTCCTCACTGTGAATAGATTATCGTTTATTGTCTTTGCTTCCATTGGAGAGATTTGCCATCATTTCCTGTCCTCTCATTCCCAGTTACTGGGACAGGAAGTACAGGAAAATCTCCCCAATAGAGACACAGACTGCAGTAAGATTTACCAGGGGTGGTCTCGGGTCTGTTGTGTAAGGGGGGGGGGGGGATTGAGGGGGTAATCAGGTCTGTTGTGTATGGGGGGGGGGATTGAGGGGGTAATCAGGTCTGTTGTGCATGGGGGGGGGGGATTGTGGGGGTAATCAGGTCTGTTGTGTATGGGGGGGGGGGATTGAGGGGGTAATCAGGTCTGTTGTGTATGGGGGGGGGATTGAGGGGGTAATCGGGTCTGTTGTGTATGGGGGGGGCATTGTGGGGGTAATTGGGTGTGTTGTGTATGGGGGGGGATTGAAGGGGTAATCAGGTCTGTTGTGTATGGGGGGGGGGGGGATTGTGGGGGTAATTGGGTGTGTTGTGTATGGGGGGGGGATTGAGGGGGTAATCGGGTCTGTTGTGTATGGGGGGGGGGGCATTGTGGGGGTAATTGGGTGTGTTGTGTATGGGGGGGATTGACGGGGTAATCAGGTCTGTTGTGTATGGGGAGGGGGGGATTGTGGGGGTAATTGGGTGTGTAGTGTATGGGGGGGGGGATTGAGGGGGTAATCTGGTCTGTTGTGTATGGGGGGGGATTGTGGGGGTAATCAGGTCTGTTGTGTATGGGGGGGGGATTGAGGGGGTAATCAGGTCTGTTGTGTATGAGGGGGGGGATTGTGGGGGTAATTGGGTGTGTTGTGTAGGGGGGGGGGTTGTGGGGGTTAATCGGGTCTCATGCATGGTGTCACTTCTCTCTCCCGCAGCCGATTATCACAGTAACGGTTACACCGTGACCAACGGCTGGAAGATCCACAACACCGCCAAGAACAAATGGTTCGTCTGCATGGCCAAAACCGCCGAGGACAAGCAGAAGTGGATGGACGCCGTCCTGAGGGAGCGCGAGCAGCGAGAGAGTGAGTGCAAACCCAATCATTGGCTGTGTGTGGTCAGCTGACCAGGCGTGCACCAAGCATCGGTGCTGAACAATACACCATGCCAGGCCAGCCAGCAGGGGGGGGGGGGGGTGGGCACACAGATTCCACTTCCCCCCGCAGCGCAGCTGGAGGAAGAAAAAGAGGAGAAGCTGGTATAGCTGCAGGAGGAGCAGCAAGAGTTGGCAATATGGTTGCCCCTCCTGCCCGGCAGATGCCTGGGCCCCCCGTTTGAACTGATGGTGGCTTGACCCAGAACAGGAGGGCTGGCTGTGCTGCCTTATCAGCGGCCCTGTTGCCAATCATTGCACACAATGCAGTTCCATCCTTCCAGCTACAAGGATAAGAAGAGCCAGTATGTAATGTGTAACCTTCCTGTGGGTCGGCTGCATCTCATTAATTTTCCGGGTGGAGTTGTTTCCATATGCTGATGTATGCCGGGAAGTATCTTCGCTCTCGCTGGGTACATAGATCTGCGGGTTCGGTAAATGCTCCACTTTATAAAATGGGTGGAATCTGCTTGGTCAGCAGATGGGAGGGGGGTGGGGGCTCAGCATTACCTCCCGCTGCATTAGTCTCTAATTCCTGATGCATATTGATCGCAGAGAATACATAATTAATGGCGCGATGGTGAAGGAGATGGAAGATGCTTTCACGGGGGACTTTTGGCGTCCGCCATTTTTCCAACATGACTGTGCGATGTGAGCGATCTTCTGCCAACTTTCCAGTAGAATAAAGTCTGAAGATTTGTTGAGTTTGATTCCAGAAGATGTTTATTATATGGCGGTCATACTGGTATGGAGGTTTGAGCTGACTGGGTAGAATTAGGCGGGTTGTTTCTGCGTTAAAAGAAAATGGTGGCAGATGTAAATGGAACTGGAGTACCAACTACCTGCAGAGGGTACAGGGCCAAATGCTCTTCATGGGGTCAGGAGGAATGTTTCTATCCTCTTCAAGGCAATATTGACCCTGGGATGGAACTCTTGGAAGAAGGGGGGTGATTTGCCTCCTTTATTACTACTAATTGATCTACAATTATTGGTATTGGGTGCTAAAGTGAACTATCTCAAGGCAATATTGGCCCTGGGATGAGATCCTTGGAAGGGTTGGGGTTGGATTGCCTCATTTAACACTGCCGTAGGTTACCTAATAATGGTTGTGTCTTTATTTTTTTTTTTTTTAGCATAGTTAAAGTGCGTACATACATAATTGAAGTTCAGTTAGGGGTATATAGTGCTAGAGTTAACTATTTCAAGGCAATATTGTCCCTTGAAGGGGCTCTGGGAAGGGAGAGGTTGTATTGCCTTCTTTAATATTGCCAGAGATTAACCTTATAATGGGTGTGTCTTTGTTTTTTGTTTTTTTAGGCATAGTTAAAGTGCGTTCATACATAACTGAACTTCAGTTATGGGTATCTAGTGCTAGAGTGAACTATCTCAAGGCAATATTGGCCCTTGAACAAGACCTTGGGAAGAGACAGGGTTGGATTGTCTCCTTTAATACTGCCGAAGATCGATCTATTAATGGGTGTGCATCTTTCTTTCTTTTTTCTGGCATAGTTAAAGTGCTTATATACATAACTGAACTTCAATTGTGGGTATCTAGTGCTAGAGTGAACTATCTCAAGGCAATATTGGCCCTGGGAGGGAGGGGGTTGTATTGCCTTCTTTAATACTACTAATTGATCTTCAGTTATGCATAGTTATGCCTCCTTTATTACTGATTGATCTACAATTATGGATATCTAGTGCTAGAGTAACTATCTCAAGGCAATATTGGCCCTGGGACGAGATCCTGGAAAGGTAAAGAGTTGGATTGCCTCATTTAACACTGCCGGAGATTAACCTATTAATGGTTGTGCAACTCTTTTTTTTTTTTTTTCTGGCATAGTTAAAGTGCATACATACATAATTGAACTTCAGTTATGGGTATCTAGTGCTAGAGTGAACTATCTCAAGGCAATATTGGCCCTTGAAGGGGCTCTGGAAAAGGAGGGGGTTGTATTGCTTTCTTTAATATTGTCAGGGATCAACCTATAAATGGGTGTCCATCTTTTTTTATTTTTTTCGGTAGAAGTTAAAGTGTGTATATACATAATTGAACTTCAGATATGGGTATCTAGTGCTAGAATGAACTGTTTTAAGGCAGTATTGGCCCTGGGACAAGATCCAGGGAAGGGAGGGGGTTGGATTGCCTCCTTTAATACTGATTGATCTTCAATTATGGGTATCTAGTGCTAGAGTGAACTATCTTAAGGCAATATTGGCCCTTGGATGGGACTCTGGGAAGGTGTGGGGTTGTATTGACCCTCTAATACTACTAATTGATCTTCAGTTATGGGTATCTAGTGCTGGAATGTGCTATCTCAAGGCAACATTGGCCATGGGATGGGACTCTGGGATGGAAGGGGTTTGGATTTCCTCCTTTAATACTGACTGATCTTCAATTATGGGTATCTAGTGCTAGAGTGAACTATCTCAAGGCAATATTGGCCCTTGGATGGGACTCTGGGAAGGGATGGGGTTGTATTGGCCCTCTAATACTACTAATTGATCTTCAGTTATGGGTATCTAGCGCTGGAATGTGCTATCTCAAGGCAACATTGGCCATGGGATGGGACTCTGGGACGAAAGGGGTTTGGATTGCCTCCTTTAATACTGATTGATCTTCAATTATGTGCATCGAGTGCTAGAGTGAACTATCTGAAGGCAATATTGGCCCTTGGATGGGACTCTGGGAAGGGATGTATTGGCCCTCTAATACTACTAATTGATCTTCAGTTATGGGTATCTAGTGCTGGAATGTGCTATCTCAAGGCAACATTGGCCATGGAATGGGACCCTGGGAAGGGAGAGGGGGTTGGATTGCCTCCTTTAATACTGATTGATCTTCAATCATAGGTATCTAGTGCTAGAGTGAACTATCTCAAGGCAATATTGGCCCTTGGATGGGACTCTGGGAATGGTTGGGGTTGTATTGTCCCTCTAATACTACTAATTGATCTTCAGTTATGGGTATCTAGTGCTGGAATGTGCAATCTCAAGGCAACATTAGCCATGGGATGGGACCCTGGGAAAAGACGGGGTTATATTACCTCTTTTAAAACTGAATGGCCTTCAGTTATGGGTATCTAGTGAACTATCTCAAGGCAATATTGGCCCTGAAACAAGACCTTGGTAAAGGACGGGGCTGGATTGCCTCCTTTTATACTGTCTGAGATCATTCTATTAATGGGTGAGCATCTCTCTTTTTTTCCGGCATAGTCAAAGTGCTTACATTCATAACTGAACCTAATTTATGGTTATTGAGTGCTAGAGGGAACTGTTTTAAGGCAATATTGGCCCTGGGACGAGATCCTTGGAAGGGACGTGGCAGGATTAATACTGCCAGAGATCAACCAATTAATGGGTGTGCATCCTTCTTTTTTTTTTCCGGCATAGTTAAAGTGCGTACATACATAACTGAACTTCATTTATGTGTATCTAGTGCTAGAGTAAACTATCTCAAGCCAATATCGCCCCTTGAAGGGGCTTTGGGAAGGGAGGGGGTTGTATTGCCTTCTTTAATATTGTCCCTCTAATACTACTAATTGATCTTCAATTATGGGTATCTATCTAGTGCTGGAATGTGCTATCTCAAGGCCAGCGATCAACCTATTAATGGGTGCGCATCTTTATTTTATTTTTTTTCGGCATAGTTAAAGTGCTTACATACATAACTGAACTTCAGTTATGGGTATCTAGTGCTAGAGTGAACTTTTTTATTACTCATTAGTTGCTTTGGTGAGGCAGCCCAATTTTTTTGCATGAAGTATGGGGCTGGGGGGGTGGACTAGAACTTCTGCGGGGCTTTTACTACTTTGCAGTGCCCTCTATAAGAGATATATTCTCACGTAGGCCCATATCAGACAAGCCACCCTGACATTAGTGACCAATCTCCAGCAGCAGGATTGCCAACAGACCTCTCACCTTTTCCAATGCAGTTGCTCCCTTCATAGCCTGGCCAGCAAGACATCATACTATGGCAGCAGAGTGTTTCTGGCCGGGAGGTGCCATTCCATTGGAGGTTCCTTGTCTTGAGCCCATGCTGTTGCAGCAGCAGCAGTGTTCCCCATTTTACTGCCACGGTGGCAACTTCTTCCTTAGACAATTAGGGGAAATCTATTTGATGGAACCCGGGTTAGCAGTAAATACCCAGCAGGGTGTTCAATTAACCCCCCCCCTCCCCGCCCCCTGCCATGGGGGCAACTTCTTCCTTAGACAATTAGGGGAAATCTCTTTGATGGAACACAGGTTAGCAGTAAATACCCAGCAGGGAGTTCAATCCCCCCCCCCCCTATGTTAATGAGACTGTATGTGGACTCCTTGCCTGTGATCTGGAGGTTCCTGTCCTTGTAGAGGGACTCCGATGACAGGCAGGCGGGGAGAATGTTAATGAAGTGGATTTATAAAGCTGTCAGAGGGATGCAGTCTATCAGTCGGCTCATGGTCGGCCTTGGCTGTCTCTTCCAGGGATAATGTGACTTGTCTGGCTCAGTTCTGTACACAGCGTATACATTGTGATTGGGGACGTTGGTGATTATCTCCGGCAGGAAGTAGCGGGTAATTAGCGCTCTGCTAAGTGGTTAATTATAGACACAGAATAGAGCGCCCTGAATTGTGTCACCCTTTATTTTCTTAGGACCCCCTTCCCCACCCTCAGCGTGACGAGGTAATCTAATTGTCCCGGGAATTGTACTGAGCCCCATTCATAGTCCTTGTTCATCCCTCCCCCTCCCCATACATTTCCTGGACCTTTGTATTCTCCATCAATGGGACCCCCCGCGGGGTTATTAGAGGACACAGAGGTCCCACAACTCAGTGCTGCTATAGGTATTGGTGGATATAAGGAGTGGGCGGGGCAGTGACCATGTCAAGTTGGCCGACCCTTTCACTTTGGAAATTGGAGAACAAATGAAATGGAAAACTTTGTAAATCCATTGGAGATATTATGTGCCTGAAATCCTTTTTTAAATGATCTTCTCACATGGCCCTACTCAGCAGAAATCACTGAATGGGCTAGCAAGCTAACATGTTTCAGGCACTGGGGGTCGGATTGGGCATTTTACTTGAGAATGGAGAGCAGACAACTCTTCAGAAGTGCCTTAGTCCTTATATACAGTCCATAGAGGGCCGGTGACACAGGAGGAGCCAGTAGTGAATAGTGGGGACACAGTACTGGGTATATACAGTGCCTTGCTAAAGTATTCGGCCCCCTTGAGCTTTGCGACCTTTTGCCACATTTCAGGCTTCAAACATAAAGATATAAAACTGTAATTTTTTGTGAAGAATCAACAACAAGTGGGACACAATCATGAAGTGGAACGAAATTTATTGGATATTTCAAACTTTTTTAACAAATAAAAAACTGAAAAATCGGGCGTGCAAAATTATTCAGCCCCCTTAAGTTAATACTTTGTAGCGCCACCTTTTGCTGCAATTACAGCTGTAAGTCGCTTGGGGTATGTTTCTATCAGTTTTGCACATCGAGAGACTGAAATTTTTGCCCATTCCTCCTTGCAAAACAGCTCGAGCTCAGTGAGGTTGGATGGAGAGCGTTTGTGAACAGCAGTTTTCAGTTCTTTCCACAGATTCTCGATTGGATTCAGGTCTGGACTTTGACTTGGCCATTCTAACACCTGGATATGTTTATCTGTGAACCATTCCATTGTAGATTTTGCTTTATGTTTTGGATCATTGTCTTGTTGGAAGACAAATCTCCGTCCCAGTCTCAGGTCTTTTGCAGACTCCATCAGGTTTTCTTCCAGAATGGTCCTGTATTTGGCTCCATCCATCTTCCCATCAATTTTAACCATCTTCCCTGTCCCTGCTGAAGAAAAGCAGGCCCAAACCATGATGCTGCCACCACCATGTTTGACAGTGGGGATGGTGTGTTCAGGGTGATGAGCTGTGTTGCTTTTACACCAAACATAACGTTTTCCATTGTTGCCAAAAAGTTTGATTTTGGTTTCATCTGAGCAGAGCTCCTTCTTCCACATGTTTGGTGTCTCCCAGGTGGCTTGTGGAAAACTTTAAACGACACTTTTTATGGATATCTTTAAGAAATGGCTTTCTTCTTGCCACTCTTCCATAAAGGGCAGATTTGTGCAGTATACGACTGATTGTTGTCCTATGGACAGAGTCTTCCACCTCAGCTGTAGATCTCTGCAGTTCATCCAGAGTGATCATGGGCCTCTTGGCTGCATCTCTGATCAGTCTTCTCCTTGTATGAGCTGAAAGTTTAGAGGGACGGCCAGGTCTTCGTAGATTTGCAGTGGTCTGATACTCCTTCCATTTCAATATTATCGCTTGCACAGAGCTCCTTGGGATGTTTAAAGCTTGGGAAATCTTTTTGTATCCAAATCCGGCTTTAAACTTCTCCACAACAGTATCTCGGACCTGCCTGGTGTGTTCCTTGTTCTTCATGATGCTCTCTGCGCTTTAAACTGACCTCTGAGACTATCACAGTGCAGGTGCATTTATACGGAGACTTGATTACACACAGGTGGATTCTATTTATCATCATTAGTCATTTAGGTCAACATTGGACAACATTTGCACGCCCAATTTTTCAGTTTTTTATTTGTTAACAAACTTTGAAATATCCAATAAATTTCATTCCACTTCATGATTGTGTCCCACTTGTTGTTGATTCTTCACAAAAAATTACAGTTTTATATCTTTTATGTTTGAAGCCTGAAATAAGGCAAAAGGTCGCAAAGTTCAGGGGGGCCGAATACTTTCGCAAGGCACTGTATGGTATGGCAGGTGTGTTAATCTGATGACTGGCTGAACAGAAATACAAATGTTTTGGCAGATTAACCCGCTCACCTGTATGTATTTTAACAGCTATTTGCTAGCTTTAATGCTGAAGTTTAATCATTTTAGACTATGGCTGCCCCAGGCATGGCAGGGCAGAGACAAGGGGTGGGCAGGAGGGGGCAGCTGCCCTGGGCGCAATGGTTTATTGCAGAGATGGGGGAACCCTGTGCCAGTTGCTTCTGTTAAAATGCCGACAGTAGTGGTGACACAGCGATATCACTGCTAACCCTAACACTAAGGGGAGGTGGGGGGGGGGGGGCACAGTTTGGTATCTTTGCTCTGGGTGCTGAAGGACTTTGTTCCAGCACTGATCCCGGTACACCCCCCCCCCCCCCCCCCCACCTCTTCATTAATGACATTGACATATTTTAGTTTCAGTGATATCATTACTGGGTCTCAGTGCTTTCCTATGCAATGCAGGCAAGGTTGAAAGAACTGAAATCCAATGAATGAAAGAGGCAGGCCAGGGACAGTCAGGCTGGAGGAGGAAAAGGCTAGAAGATGATGGACATCCTCCAGCCAGGAAGTCTTTCAGGTTTATGATAGATCCATTGAATATCTCAGGCCCTGAGCGATACGATAAGAAGAGATGCAGGCTGCTGGATCTTATCCATCGCTTATATCTGTGCTAATCGCTTCAATCTGCTCCCAAATGATAACCATATTGATTGTAGATCTTACACAGGGTGTGGGCCCTCCATATATCTCCCTGCTGTCATCACAATGCATTGCAGTGATATGAGCTATGGCGTGTATATCCCCGGGTATTTATCTACATGGGTGAAAACTGGGAATGAGAACCGGAGATTGGACTGTCCAGGTCCAACATGTGATAATCGTACAACTCCTCTAAGTGTATTGGGGCCTGTTATGTCCTGCTGATGGTTGTGTCTTGGAAAGGAAGTGAAGGTCATTGTCCCATATGGGGACACAGCAATTAAAACCAACAGGATCGCTCTCTTCCCTGCTCTGTCCAAACAAAAAAGGAATTTCTCTGCAAGGAATCGGGCTTTAGAATGGACCTCTACTCTCCTGGTGATGGAGGTAAGCTTCTGGTGTCATCATTTTCGCTCTTCTTACCATCTCTGAAAGAGAGAGGATTATAGTAATGGATGGAGACATCTACATACTGGTTCCCTTTAAGGAAGGTACTAAGAAGGGAGACCTGGTGACTTCTCCTGAAGGATCATTCTAGAGCAATGCTCCATCTCCATACAAAGGATTATAATAATGGAGACATCTATGAACAGCCAACCCTAATGAAGGCACTAAGAAGAGAGACCTGGTGACTTCTGAAGGATCATTGTAGAGCAATGCTGCATCTCCATACAAAGGATTATAATCATTGAGACCTCTACATACAGGTCCCTTTTAATGAAGGCACTAAGAAGAGAGACCTGGTGACTTCTCTTTCTTGAGGGATCATTGTGCAGCAATGCTCTGTCTCCATACAAAGGATTATACTAATGGAGAAGTCTACATACAGGTCCCCTTTAATGAAGGTACTAGGAAGGGAGACCTGGTTACTTCTCCTGAAGAATTATTGAGGAGAAATGCTCCATCTCCATATAAAGGATTTTAATAATGGAGATGTCTACATACAGGTCCTCTTTAATGATAGTACTAAGAAAGGAGACCTGGTGACTTCTGAAGGATCATTGTAGAGCAATGCTGCATCTCCATACAAAGGATTATAATCATAGAGACATCTACATACAGGTCCCCTTTAATGAAGGCACTAAAAAGAGAGACCTGGAGATTCCTCCTGGAGGATTATTGTAGAGCAATGCTCCATCTCCATACAAAGGAATATAAAAATGGAGACAATTATGAACAGCCAACCCTAATGAAGGCACTAAGAAGATAGACATGGTGACGACTTCTGAAGGATCATTGTGCAGGAATGCTGCATCTCCATACAAAGGATTATAATAATGGAGACCTCTAAGAACAGTCAACGCTAATGAAGGCACTTGGAAGAGAGACCTGGTGACTTCTCCTGAAGAATCATTGTAGAGCAATGCTCCATCTCCATACAAAGGATTATAATAATGGAGACCTCTATGAACAGTCAACGCTAATGAAGGCACTTGGAAGAGAGACCTGGTGACTTCTCCTGAAGAATCATTGTAGAGCAATGCTCCATTTCCATACAAAGGATTATAATAATGGAGATGTCTACATACAGGTCCCCTTTAATGAAGGTACTATGGTAAGTAGAGACCTGGAGACTCCTCCTGGTGGATCACTGTAGAGCAATGCTCCATCGTACAGAGGATTATAATAACAGAGGCATTTACATACAGGTGTCCTTTAATGAAGGCACTAAGAAGCAGGGCCGGGACAATAGGTGGGCAGGAGGGGCGCAGTAAACGTATGTGAAGGATGGGGGCGCCGAATGATGAGTTCCCATGTAGTATATTGCAGGCACAATAGGAGGGGAGGAATTGAATTTGTGGTAGGAAAGAGGATATGGGGAGACGATAGAATTTGTGCTAGGAAGGGAATTTGAGGGGAGGGGGGGGGGTTGTACTAGTGACCTTGTCCCAGTACAGCTAAGAAGAGTGACCTAATCCTTCTCCTGAAGGATCATTGTAGAGCAATGTTCCATCATCCAAAGGATTCAAATAATGGAGACATCTATGAAAAGTCAACGCTAATCAAGGCACTTGGAAGATATACCTGGTGACTTCTCCTGAAGGATCATTGTAGAGCAATGCTCCATCTCCATACAAAGGATTATAATAATGGAGATGTCTACATACAGGTCCTCTTTAATGAAGGTACTGAGTAGAGACCTGGAGACTCCTCCTGAAGGATCATTGTAGAGCAATGCTCCATCGTACAGAGGATTATAATAATGGAGATGTCTACATACAGGTTCTCTTTAATGAAGGTACTGAGTAGAGACCTGGAAACTCCTCCTGAAGGATCATTGTAAAGCAATGTTCCATCATCCAAAGGATTATAATAATGGAGACATCTATGAAAAGTCAACGCTAATCAAGGCACTTGGAAGATATACCTGGTGACTTCTCCTGAAGGATCATTGTAGAGCAATGTTCCATCTCCATACAAAGGATTATAATAATGGAGATGTCTACATACAGGTCCTCTTTAATGATGGTACTGAGTAGAGACCTGGAGACTCCTCCTGAAGGATCATTGTAGAGCAATGCTCCATGGTACAGAGGATTATAATAACAGAGACATTTAGATACAGGTTTCCTTTTCCAGGGGGGAATTTGAGATGGGAGAAGGGGGAATTATTGCATTTTTATTTAGGGAAAGGTCTTTTCGCTAAGACTTGATGCTCACACTTTTCGAGGGGAGGGAGCACTTTGTCATCTTCGCCCGGAGCACTAAATGACCTTGTCCCAGTACTGCTAAGAAGAGTGACCTAATCCTTCTTCTGAAGGATCATTGTAGAGCAATGTTCCATCATAAAAAGGATTAAAATAATGGAAACATCTACATACAGTCTCCTTTAATGATGGTACTAAGGGAGACCTGGTGACTTCTCCTGAAGGATCATTGTAGAGCAATGTTCCATCATCCAAAGGATTATAATAATGGAGACGTCTACATACAGTCTCCTTTAATGAAAGTACTAAGAAGAAAGTCCTGTAGATTTCCTCTGCAGATCATTGTGGATCAATGCTTTATTTCTATACAGATAATTGTAGGCCTAGCCTGAGTCCCGATGTAAAACTCGCTTCTATTTTAGTATTTAAGACGGTCGCCGCTCTCGGTAAGATGGTAAATGTAGGATTACACAATAATTGCTCTGATGAAGACCGTAATGATATTCCTAGAGGCGAGAAATCCAATCCGCAGTGACGTTCTGCGAGGTTTTTCGAAGAATGGATTCCAGCCAAATGGCTGACGTGCATATATGAACTGCTTTACATGCCAAAGTATTCCTATTCAGCTTTTCCAGCAATTCACACACCCGCCAACACCTCATACGTGTCATAGGGAAGGAGGTAAGGATCTCAGGGGTATGGTGAGGATCATTTATGGGGCAGGCTGGAGGTCTGAACTCTGCTCTAACCGACCTGGCTTGTGCAGTGTGGCGAGTGTCTGGGTCTTTAGCTGCTTTTTAGATGTTTAAAAGACAATATAACATCGTCAACGTATCTTTCAGTGATAAATTATTATCAATTCATCTTTATTTCATCAGAATAGACAAAGCTAAAAAGCTAAAGGTGTACACTATATTGCCAAAGGTACAGTATATGGACCTCAAATGAATGAGTTTAGGTGTCTCCAGTGAAGGATCATGGTAATATTGCATCATACAAAGACATTGTAGACCACTGTTATCTTCCAACCTTGTGGTAACAGTTTGGTGAAGACCCTTTTCTGTTCCACCATGATGGTGCCCATGTATACAAAGCCAGAACCATAAAGACATGGTTTGACCAGTATAGTGTGGAGAACCATTAGTGGCCTCCACAAATCCCTGATCATAATCCTACTGAACACCTTTGGGATGAATTGGAATGCCAAATGCAAGCCAGGTCTTCTGTATACAGTGCCTTGAAAAAGTATTCATACTCCTTGAAATTTTCCACATTTGTCATATTACAACCAAAAAACGTAAATGTATTTTATTGGAATTTTATGTGTTAGACCGACTCAAAGTGCCACATAATTGTGAAGTGGAAGGAAATGATAAATGGGTTTTCAAAATTTCTTACAAATTAATATGGGAAAAGTGTGGGGGTGCATTTGTATTCACCCCCCGGAGTCAATAATTTGTAGAACCACCTTTCCCTGCAATTATAGCTGCAAGTCTTTTTGGGGATGTCTCTACCAGCTTTGCACATCTAGAGAGTGAAATTTTTGCCCATTTTTCCTTGCAAAATATCTTAAGCTCTGTCAGATTGGATGGAGAGCGTCTGTGAACAGCAATTTTCAAGTCTTGCCACAGATTCTCAAAGTGATTTAGGTCTGGACTGTGACTGGGCCATTCTAACACATGAATATGCTTTGATGTAAACCATTCCATTGTAGCTCTGGCTGGATGTTTCGGGTCGTTGTCCTGCTGGAAGGTGAACCTCCACCCCAGTCTCAAGTCTTTTGCAGACTCTAACAGGTTTTCCTCTAAGATTGCGTTGTATTTGGCTCCATCCATCTTCCCATCAACTCTGACCAGCTTCCCTGTCCTGCTGAAGAAAAGCATCCCCACAACATGATGCTGCCACCGCCATGTTTTACGGTGAGGATGGTGTGGTCAGGGTGATGTGCAGTTTTAGTTTTCCGCCACACATAGCGTAGTAAAATACTAGCTCCACAAAGACATGGTTTGACCAGTACGGTGTGGAGGAACTTGAGTGTCCTGCACAGAGCCCTGACCTCAACCCAAATGAACATATTTGGGATGAGTTGGAATGTTGTTTGTGAGCCAGGTCTTGGCATTCAAAATCAGTACCTGACCTCGCAAATGGACACTAAATTTTTATAGACACCCTCCAACATTTTGTGGAATGTCTTCCCAGAAGAGTGGAGGCTGATACGGCTTCAGAGAGGGCAACTCCATATTAAAGGCCATAGGAAAGGGGGGTCAACTCTATAATAATGGCCATAGGGATGGAGGCAACTCCATATTAATAGCCATTGGGGGTGGAGGCAATTCCATATCAAAGGTTATGGTTTTGGAAAGGGATGTCCAACAAGCCCATATAGATGTAATGGTCAGGTGTCCACCAACTTTTGGCCATGTAGTGTATTTTCAAGGGGCATGAATACTGTTTCAAGCCCCTGTACAACACTAGCCACAAAGACATGGTTTGACCAGTAGGGTGTGGAGGAACTTGAGTGTCCTGCACAGAGCCCTGACCTCAACCCTAATGAACATATTTGGGATGAGTTGGAATGTTGTTTGTGAGCCAGGTCTTGGCATTCAACATCAGTACCTGACCTCACAAATGGACACAACATTTTTGTAGACACCCTTCAACATTTTTTGGAATGGCTTTCCAGAAGGGTGGAGGCTGATAAGACTTCAGAGAGGGCAACTCCATATTAAAGGCCATAGGAAGGGGGGTCAACTCTATAATAATGGCCATGCCATTGGGATGGAGGCAACTCCATATTAATAGCCACTGGGGGTGGAGGCAATTCCATATCGATGGTTATGGTTTTGGAAAGGGATGTCCAACAAGCCCATATAGATGTAATGGTCCAGTGTCCACCAACCTTTGGCCATGTAGTGTATTTTGATAGAAATGTTTATTGCACCCTTCCTCGGGTCTTTGTAGAATGTGAGTTCCTCTTTTGTGGTATTTTTGTTGTTGGTTTTGTTGTTAGGGACACAAAGAAAATAAATGATATTTCCATTGTTCCTAAGGGAAGTCCTTCAGAGTGCAACACCAAGTGACATCTTTTCACTCATCATAAATACACGCGACTTTTCAAGCAATCACTGCTTACGAAGGATTATTATTTGTTCAGATAGATTCAGGTATTAGTCAGGAACAAATTACATTTTTTTATACAATATTAAAACAAGCATTAAATATTACACAGTGTTACATTCTGTGGTAGAAGTTACTAAAGGCTCGTTGATGGAGGTAGGGATGGAGGTGGGGGGAAGGCTCTTTGATGGGGGGGGGGGGGGGTTGGAGGCTCATTGATGGTGGGGGAAGGGAAGGCTCATTGATGGAGGTGAGGGGAGGGGAAGGCTCATTGATGGAGGTGGGGGAAAAAGGTTCATTGATGGAGGTGGGGAAGAAGGCTCATTGATGGTTGTGGGGGAGGATGGGGGAAGCTAATTGATGTGTATGTGGGAAGGCTCGTTGATGGAGGAGGGGGAGGAAAGGCTCATTGATGGAGGTGGGGGAGGGAGGGCTTGTTGATAGAGGTGGAGGAGGGAAGTTTCATTGATAGAGGTGTGGAGGGATGCCTCATTAATGGAGGTGGAGAGGGAAGGCTCATCGATGGATGTGGATGGAAGGCTCATTGATGGAGGTGGGGAGGGAAGGCTCATTGATGGAGGTGGGAAGAGAAGGCTCATTGATGGAGGTAGGGGAAAGGAAGGCTCATTGATGGAGGTAGGGGGAGGGAAGGCTCGTTAATGGAGGTGGGGAGGGAGGGCTCATTGCAAAATGCTTGGTGGGGGGGGGGTATGAGGGAGGCTTATTGATGTGTTGTGGAGGGCTCATTGATGTGTGTGAGGAGAGAAGGTTTGTCGATGGAGGTGGGGAGGAAGGCTTATTGATGTATATGGGAATGGAAGGCTTGTTGATGGAAGTGGGGGGGTGGGAGGCTCATTGATGGAGGTGGGAAGGAATGTGCATTGATGTTTGTGGGGGGGTGGTCTCGTTGATGGAGGTGAGGAGGGAAAGCTCATTGATGGAGTTGAGGAAGGAAGGTTCATTGATGGAGGTAGGGAGGGAAGGCTCATTGATGGAGATGAGGAGGGAAGGCTCATTGATGGAGGTGGGGAGAGAAGGCTCATTGATGGAGATGTGGAGGGAAGGCTCATTGATGGAGGTAGGGAGAGAAGGCTCTTTGTTGGAGTTGTGGAGGGAAGGCTCATTGTTGGAGGTGAGGGAGGGAAGGCTCATTGATGAAGGTGAGGAGGGAAGGCTCATTGATGAAGGTGAGGGAGGGAAGGCTCATTGATGAAGGTGAGGGAGGGAAGGCTCATTGATGGAGGTGAGGGAGGGAAGGCTCGTTGATGAAGGCGAGGAGGGAAGGCTCATTGATGAAGGTGAGGGAGGGAAGGCTCATTGATGGAGGTGAGGGAGGGAAGGCTCGTTGATGAAGGTGGGGGGGAGGGAAGGCTCATTGATGGAGGTGGGGGAGGGAAGGCTCACTGATGGAGGTGGGGGGGGGGGTTCATTGATTGAGGTGGGGAAGTAGGGCTCCTTGATGGAGGTGGGGGGGAGGGAAGGCTCATTGATGGGTGTGGTGGGGGGGTGGCTTATTGATGGAGGTGGAGGAATGCTCAATAAGGGAGGTGGGGGGGGGTAAGACTCATTGATGGAGGTGGGGGGGAGGGAAGACTTGTTGATGGGTGTGGGGGAGGGAAGGCTCGTTGATGGGTGTGGGGGGGGAGGCTTATTGATGGAGGTGGAGGAAAGCTCAATGATGGAGGTGGGGGGGTAGGGCTCATTGATGAGATGGGGAGCGCCTGCAATGGGCACGTGAGCATCAGAACTGGAGCACGGAGCAATGGAGGAAGGTGGCCTGGTTTGAAAACTTAAGAATGGTTTGAGGAACACAACGAGTTTGAGTCGTTGATTTGGCCTCCAAATTATCCAGATCTCAATCCAGTGGAGCATCCGTGGAATGTGGTGGAAAAACAAATCCAGATCCATCAATGAGCCTTCCCTCCCCACCCCACTCAACATTAGGTGGGTGGTCATAATGTTATGGCTGATCATTGTATACGGTGATGTGTGATCTTGGTGTTGATTGCGAGCTTAGAGTCGGGTGAAGTGTTGTCGTACGATGAGGACTACTTTGGAGCCTGCAGTTAACTCAGCGTTTTGGTAATCCGGTTAATCAGACGTCGGATCCTCAGCTATTCCAGCTGTGCGGTAATCCAGGTACCGACACCGGCACTTCCTCTCCCGCCTCGTCTTTCCATTGCAGCTCGGGGCGGGTTAAGTGATTGTTTATAAGCGGTCGCAGATGATGAGCCCCTGGCGGCGCTCCAAGCCGACTCCTGCCAGAAGTTGCCTTTTGCCAAAACTTTTATTTACGTGAGTCGTTCCATTGACATTCCGCACTCGTTTGTCTGGATGATTTCTGGTTGTGACAAGCGTTTGGCCGGGGCCAGGAATGCCACGTTCCTGATGGATCTCACCTGGAATGATGGATTCCTGGCATGCCCAGCAGTCCTGAGGGTCTGTGATGGCGGAATGTCCTATAATGAGGAGATCAGACACTCCAGTGATGGCGCTGTGCCATGTGACCCCCCCCAGATCTGTAATAACACCCCTTAACCACTTTACCACCGGAGGATTTTCCTGCTTTACCTCCAGGCCACTTTTTGCGATTCGGCGCTGTGTGACTTTAACTGACAATTGCGCGGTCATGCAACGCCGTACCCAAACAAAATTTACGTCCTTTTTTTCCCACAAACAGAGCTTTCTTTTGGTGGTATTTGATCACCTCTGCGCTTTTCAATTTTTGCGATATTCATAAAAAAAAGTGACAATTTTGAAAAAATAACAATATTTTTCTACTTTGACAGTTAAAAAATATCCAATATATTCAATTTTTGTCATATATTTAGGCCAAAATGTATTTAGCTACATGTCTTTGACAAAAAAATTCTCAATGAGCGTATTTTTAACCGCTTTAAGACCGGGAGGTTTTACCCCCTTCCTGACCAGGGCCTATTTTGCGATTCGGCACTGTGTGATTTTAACTGACAATTGCGCGGTCGTGCGACGCTGTACCCAAAAGAATTTGACGTCTTTTTTTTCCCCACAAACAGCGCTTTCTTTTGGTGGTATTTGATCACCTGTGCGATTTTTACTTTTTGCGCTATAAACAAAAAAAGAGCGACAATTTTGCAAAAATAACAATATTTTTCACATTTTTTTTATATGAAATTCCCCCCCAAAAAAAAAATGTAAAAATCTGAATTTTTTAACATTTTCGGCCAATTTGTTTTATGCTACATATGTTTGGTTAAAAAAAAAAAAAATTGCAAAAATCGTATTTTGATTGGTTTGCGCAAAAGTTATTGCGTTTACTAACAAAGGGAAAGATTTTTGTCATTTTTTTTTTTTTTAACGTGTAATGGCGGCGATCTGCGATTTTATTTTTTTTTGCAGGACTGCGACATTGAGGCGGACAGATCGGACCCCTGACTGACATTTTTGACACTTTTGGGGTTACCAGTGACTTTACTACAGTAATCAGTGCTATAAATATGCACTGTCACTGTAAAATGACACTGGCAGTGAAGGGGTTAACTTTTTTTGAGAGCGAGGGGTTAAGTGTGTCCCTAGGGGCGTGCTTCTAACTGTGATTGGCTGTGACTTGAGGTGTAAGAACAGTGATCAACGATCCTACATAGTAGAACCGTATGATCTCTATTCATACACCGGGGAAAATGACAGGCGGCTGTGTTTACATTAGCCGCCTGCCTTTCTCCCTCTGCACCAGACGATCGCGAGTGCCCAGCGGACATCGGGTCCGCCGCTCACACGCGCGGGGGGGTCCGTGACCGAGTGGGAGCACGCCTCTGGGGGCGCGCTCGCTCCCTAGATCCTCACAGGCTAGTGACGTAGTACTACGTTGCTTTGCCTGTGAGGGGCTGACCGCCGCAGTAAATAGTCGTGCGGCGGTCGGCAAGCGCTTAAAAAAATTAAAAAATCCCATGTACATAAGTATTCACACCCTTTCCCATGACTTTCAAAACTGAGTTCAGATACATCCTGTTTCCATTGATCATCCTTGAGATGTTTCTACAACTTGATTGGAGTCCACCTGTGGTAAATTCCATTGATTGGACATGATTTGGAAAGGCACACACCTGTCTATATAAGGTCCCACAGGTAACAGTGCATGTCAGAGCACAAACCAAGCCATGAAGTCAGAGGAATTGTCTGTAGACCTCCAAGACAGGATTGTATGGAGGCACAGATCGGGGGAAGGGTACAGAAACATTTCTGCAGCATTGAAGGTCCCAATGAGCACAGTGGCCTCCATCATCTGTAAATGGAAGAAGTTTTGAACCACCAGGACTCTTCCTAGAGCGGCCGCCCGGCCAAACTGAGCGATCGGGGGAGGAGGGCCTTAGTCAGGGAGGTGACCAAGACCCCGATGGTCACTCTGACAGAGCTCCAGCATTTCTCTGTGGAGAGAGGAGAACCTTCCAGAAGAACAACCATCTCTGCAGCACTCCACCAATCAGGCCTGTATGGGTGTGGCCAGATGGAAGCCACTCCTCAGTAAAAGTCACATGACCCCCCGTCTGGAGTTTGCCAAAAGGCACCTGAAGAAGTCTCAGATCACGAGAAACAAAATTCTCCGATCTGATGGAACAAAGATTGAACTCTTTGGCCTGAATGGCAAGCGTCATGTCTGGAGGAAACCAGGCACCGCTCATCACCTGGCCAATACCATCCCTACAGTGAAGCATGGTGGTGGCAGCATCATGCTGTGGGGATGTTTTTCAGCGATAGGAACTGGGAGACTAGTCAGGATTGAGGGAAATATGAATGCAGCAATGTACAGAGACATCCTTGATGAAAACCTCCTCCAGAGTGCTCTGGATCTCACACTGGGGGGCAAAGGTTCATCTTCCAACAGGACAACGACCCTAAGCACACAGCAAAGATAACAAAGGAGTGGCTACAGGACAACTCTGTGAATGTCCTTGAGTGGCCCAGCCAGAGCCCAGACTTGAACCCGATTGAACATCTCTGGAGAGATCTGAAAATGGCTGTGCACCGACCCTCCCCCCATCCAACCTGATGGAGCTTGGGAGGTCCTGCAAAGAAGAATGGGAGAAACTGCCCAAAAATAGGAGTGCCAAGCTTGTAGCATCATACTCAGAAATACTGGAGGCTGGAATTGGTGCCAAAGGAGCTTCACCAAAGTATTGGGCAAAGGGTGTGAATACTTATGTACATGGGATTTTTTATTTGTAAAAAATTTGCAAAGATTTCAACAAACTTCCTTCACATTGTCATTATGGGGGATTATTTGTAGAATTTTGAGGAAAATAATGAATTGAATCCATTTTGGAATAAGGCTGTAACATAACAAAATGTGGAAAAAGTGAAGCGCTGTGAATACTTTCCGGATGCACTGTAAAATCTCAGAGTCTCGTTCAGTTGTGGTATTTCTGTGTTCCATTGGTTGATGGCGCCCCCATGTCTCCTCTGCGCCCTAGGCAGATTTCCCTGCAGCCCTCCCCATATATATCCCTACACACCCCAGATTCAATGCAGGAAGTCCTCACCGGTAAAATCGGCTTCTGTAGATGTAAATAAAGCTGTGAAAATAAAGCGCAAACTACAACACACATTTTCATTTTACTGCCATATAGAAAATAAATGCCTCACTTTAATGTATTTTTCATGTTTGTATCACATTATCTGTGATTTGCTGACACCTAGTGGAGGTTTTGGGCCACTACAACTTGTTTACTAATGGGATTTTGGTGCATTTCCCTGTCCTCCCCTCCTGTTTAATGCTAGTTAGTTTGGTCTTAGCTGGACCGCCCCCCCCCCCCCCCCTTCCTCCATGTTCCCTCAGTCAGTAGTAGGGCAGCCATAGATGCAGTGCTGGGACAAGGTCATTCAGTGCCAAACTGCCCAGCCTTGTAACAGAAGGAAGGCGCCCCCATCCCTACAGTAAACCATTGCGCCCAGGGCAGCGAAACGGACAGTTTAAAAAAAATAAAAATGTTTACATTTATTTTATGTGGCTGGCATATTTTTATTGAAGTCAATGGGGTGCAATTTTTCATTAAAATCAATAGGGTGGAAATTTTGCATTGAAGTCAATGGGATGTGATTGTGCATTGCAGTCAATAGGGGGGCGATATTGCATTGAAGTCAATGGGACGCAATTTTGCTTTAAAATCAATGAGATGCAATTTTGCATTGAAGTCAATGGGACGTGATTTTGCATTGATGTGAAAAGGATGCAATTTTGCATTGAAGTCAATGGGATGCTATTTTGCATTGCAGGCAATAGTGAGAGGGTTTCAAGTCAATGAGATGTGATTTTGCACTGAAGTCAATAGGATGCTTTTTTGTATTGCAGTCAATAGAGAACGTGTTTGCATTGAATTCAAGAGGATGCCATTTTACGTTGCAGTTATTAGGGGACGCATTGAAGTGAATGGGATAAAATTTTGCATTGAAATCAATGGGACGCGATTTTGCGTTGCAGTTATTAGGGGACGCTTTTGCATTGAAGTCAATAGGGTGTGATTTTGCATTGCAGTCAATAGGGGGAGTGTTTGCATTGAAGTCAATGGGACTCGATTTTTCATTGAAGTCAATGGGACTCGATTTTGCATTGGAGTCAGTGGGATGTGATTTTTGCATTGTAGTCCATAGTGGGTGGGGGTTTGAATTGAAGTCAATAGGACATGAATTTGGTTTGCATTGAAGTCAATAGGATGCGATTTTGCATTGAAGTTAATAGGAATGCAATTTTGTATTGCAGTCAATAGAGAGCATGTTTGCATTGAAGTCAAGGGGATGTGATTTTCCATTGAAGTCAACAGGATGCGATTTTCCATTGAAGTCAATGGGATGTGATTTTGCATTGTAGTCCATAGTGGGGGAAAGGGGGGGGGGGGGTGCATTGAAATCAATAGGATGCGATTTTCTATTGAAGTCAGTAGGAATGCAATTTTGCATTGCAATCAATAGAGAGCGATTTTTGCATTGAAGCGAAGGGGACGTGATTTTGCAATGAAGTCAACGGGAGGCAATTTTGCATTGCAGTTAATAAAGGGGCGTTTTTGCATTGAAGTCAAAAGGATGTGATTTACTATTAAAGTCAATGGGATGCAATTTTATTTTTTTACGATTATTGAAGTCAATGGGATGTGATTTTTTCCATTGAAGTCAATGGGACGCAGCATGCAATTATCGGCAGCTTTTTTTTTTCTATCTGCAAAACGCCGATAACCCCATTTTTGGCCGATATACCGGTTGCTTCCCTAGTAGTGACCCAAGGCTGTGTGTTGGAAGAGGCCAATGGGTAGATCCAGGTGGCTGATTATTGGGTGATAATTGGATTGTCTCTGTTGGGGGGGGGGGGGGTGTAGATGTTGGGGGAGGGGTGAGGACTGGCTCGTGTCCCCAGGGGAGGGATTGCAGCCAGCGGAGGTGATAATAGAATGGCTCGGTGTCATCAGACAGGAAAAGTGAACATTTCTCCGGTATTAGGAGGTGATTTACTAATGATAGACAGGGGGGGGGATGGGGGGGGGGATGGGCAAATGTTCCTCTTTGGATGTGTCACCCAGTGTACTGCTGGAGGAATCCTCCTGAGATAAATCTTCGTCCACCGTCCCTTTAACTCTCCAAATTCCAGGAGGGTACAAAGGGGACTTCCAGTGTGACCAACCAATGAGAGATAATCATTAACCCCTTCAATAGCGGCCGCTGTCACCCCCTTCCTGCCCAGAGCAATTCTCAGCTTTCAGTGCTCTCACATTTTGAATGACAATTACACCGTCATGCTACGCTGTACCCAAATTACATTGTTATTTTTTTGGGACAGACAGAGATTTCTTTTGGTGGGATTTTTTTTTTTTTTTTGCTAAACAAAATAAAAAAGACAAAACATTTAGGGAAAAAAAAAACGTTTTGTTAGTGCCGGTTCACAATACCGCGGCACGACTTTGGGGGCGACTTGCACGGACTTTATATAATTGAAGTCAATGCAAGTCGCCTCCAGGTCGCCCCAAAGTAGTACAGGACCCTTTTTCTAAGTCGGAGCGACTTGTGTCGCTCCTATTAGAACGGCTCCTGTACTACACAATGGACCGCGACCTACCGCGACTTGTCAGGCTGACCAGACGCCTGACAAGTCGCGGTAGTGTGAATGGGCACTAAGTTTGTTATAAAACTTGTAAATAAGTAATCTTTCTCCTTCACTGATGGGCACTGATATATGGCACTGATGGGCACTGATATGCTGCACTGATGGGCACTGATATACAGCACTGGTTGGCACAGATGAGGCTGCATTGATATGTGACACTAATAGGCAGCACTGATGGGCACTGATAGGCGGCAATGATGGGCAGCACTGATAGGTGGAAATAATAGGTGACACTGACAGGCATCATTAATGGGCACTGATTGGCAGCACTGATAGGCAGCATTGATAGGCACTGGTTGGCAGCATTGATAGGCACTGGTTGGCAGCATTGATAGGCACTGATAGGCAGCATTGATGGCACTAATAGGCAGCACTGATGGCACTGCTAGGCAGCACTGATGGGCACTGCTAGGCAGCACTGATGGGCACTGCTAGGCAGCACTGATGGGCACTGATAGGCAGCATTGATGGCACTGATAAGCAGCATTGATGGCACTGATAGGCAGCACTGATAGCACTGATGGGCACTGATAGGCAGCATTGATGGCACTGATAAGCAGCATTGATGGCACTGATAGGCAGCACTGATAGCACTGATAGACAGCACTGATGGGCACTGATAGGCAGCATTGATGGCACTGATGAGCAGCATTGATGGCACTGATGAGCAGCATTGATGACACTCATGAGCAGCATTGATGGCACTGATGAGCAGCATTGATGGCACTGATATGCAGCACTGATGGGCACTGATAGGCAGCACTGATGGGCACTGATAGGCAGCATTGATGACACTGATAGGCAGCATTGATGGCACTGATAGGCAGCACTGATTGGCAGCATTGTTGGACACTCATTGGCAGCACTGATTGGCACTGATTGGCAGCATTGTTGGACACTGATTGGCAGCACTGATAATCAGTTGGCTTATTGTCTCTCCTATCAGTTAGGAGAGGATTCCCAATAACTGGCAAATCCTGTTTACATCGTGATCAGCTGTGATTGCTACACTGGTCACATGGTAAAGAGCCGCTGTGATTGGCTCTTAGCCCGATTGGACACATCGATCACTGCCGATGCGCAACACAAAGGAAACGCAGGAAGCACGATCGTGGGAAAACGTCAATAGACGCCCTCCTAGAAATGTGCGCCCTCGCTGTAACCGTCATTCAGCCATGGCACGGTTATAAACATCATAAATGTACGCCGTTCTGTGTCATGGGTGCGAGTTTATGGTTTCCCGGTTGGTGTGATTGAGTGACGCGTTACGCTACATCCTCGCTTCTTCAGGATCCACGCCGTATATGGAAAAAAAATGTATCTACAGAACTACTGACACTCCACCCACCTACAATAACCCAGAGAAAGAGAATTACATTGTTACAAAAAGGAACAAAGAAACTTTATCACAACAACAAAAAATAATAATAATATAATATGATATGAAACCTTCAGGAGAGAGAAAAAAAGGTGTGGCTCCTGAAGAAGCGAAACGCGTCGATCCATAACACCAATCTGGAACCGTATACAGTTGTTGCACCCATTAAAAAAAACATTGACATGCGGCAACCGTGATCTCTGGTTTTATGATTTTTGTAATTATGTAATAAAGATGTTTAAGGATTTTTTTACTGATCTGTCATTGGACGTTCTCTCTGTGGCACATTGACAGTCCTCTTTTAGCCGCCTCCTTCTTCCTAGGAGGAAGGCTATTGGAGGACGTTCCTCATTGGACGTCCCACCCGTCACCGCACTGCCTGCTCAGAAAACATCACCTGATGTTGGCTGCTTGTCACATGTCTAAGAATTTTAAAAGAGCGGTCATTGGTCTGAGGCTCCTCCCCCTCAGCTTGTTATACATGTAGGTGGTGGGTGTGGCCACAGACAGAACACGCCTCCCACTGACATCTCCCATTGTGAGAAATATATGTTGAGTGTCCAATGCTGGAGAACATCTAATTTCCTTATTTCCTTTTCTCCTAACCCCAGACCATCTACAATGCGTATTATAAACATGTACAACTTTTATTCTATTATTTTCTGTTCTATTCTGTTCAGTTCTATTCTATTCTGTGCTTTTCTATTCTTTTCTATTTTTTTTCTATTCTGTTCTATTCTTTTCTGTTCTATTCTTTTCTGTTCTGTTCTGTTCTATTCTTTTCTATACTGTTCTATTCTTTTCTGTTTTGTCCTATTCTTTTCTGTTCTGTTCTTTTCTATTCTTTTCTATTTTTTTCTATTAATTTCTTTTCTAATCTTTTCTGTTGTGTTGTATTTTTTTCTATTCTGTTCTATATTTTGTTGTATTTGGTTCTATTATATTCTGCTCTTTTCTTTTCTATTCTATTATATTTTGTTCTGTTCTATTCTACTCTATTCTGTTCTATTCCCTTATGTTCTATTTGATTCTGTTCTATTCTGTTCTGTTTGATTCTATTCTGTTCTATTATATTTTGTTCTAATCTGGATTGTGCTGTTATATTCTCTTCTGTTCTTTTCTGTTCTATTGTGTTCTATTCTGTTATTTTCTATTCTACTCTGTTGTGTTCTATTCTGTTCTGTTCTATTTTATTCTGTTATCTTCTATTATATTCTCCTCTGTTCTATTCTGTTATGTTCTATTCTATTCTACTCTGTTCTATTCCATTCTGTTCTGTTATATTCTATTCTACTTTATTCTACTCTGTTTTGTTCTGTTCTATTATATTTATATTCTTTTCTGTTCTGTTCTATTCTTAACTACGCTATTTGTTCACCATTTGTTCCATCCCAGCGCTGCTGATCTCCTGCAGACTCTTTGCAGCCACTTCCCATCTACACATATCCAGTGATGTCTGGCTGGTGTTTTCCTTGATGGTGACAACACTGGTCCCATGTCTATGCATGAAACAGTCACTTGTAGTCCCCATCAGGAGCCCGTGTGACAGGGTGACAACGCTTGGGAGAAAGGGATGGAGTGTTGTCACCTCCAGAACAGGAAGTGCCTGAAGCAGGACCCCCCATGGCAGGATCACCAGGGATTACATTAAGAAAAGCTGCTGAGTCTAAAAAATTTAAATTCATTTTGAAATGACGGCGCACGTGTGTAACTTTCTCCATTAGAATGCAGCAAATGCCGGATCTCTGTGCTTCTCTATGCAGTGCGGGCAGATCATGGCTGGTGGGAGGAGCTGTACATAGCTTTCTGAAGACATCACAGCACCCCGCCTCTGTACTCTTCTTAGGAGCCTGCAAGCCATGGGAGGAGTTATGCAAATACTGAAATGCCTTGATGGGCCAGTTTCTAAAGATTGGGCATTCCTAGGCAGGCTTTATTTGCATAGATAACGCCCACCTGGGATGCTGAACCCCCATGATTGAAAGGATTAATCCAATGAAAAACAGGGGGCGGGACCAGGAACAATAAGGCTGGAGAGGAAAGGGCTGGCTCTTGGGAGGAGTTATGCAAGTATGGAAATACCTTGATTGGCAGGTGTCAGTTTGGAGGAATGGGCGTTCCTAGGCAGGCAGTATTTGCATAGGTAACGCCCACCTGTGATGCTGAACCTCCATGATTGGAAGGACTGTAATCCAATGAATAAAAGGGGGTGGGGCCAGGGACAATAAGATTGGGTGTTCCTAGACAGGCAGTATTTGCATAGGTAACGCCCACCTGTGATGCTGAAATTCCATGATTGGAAGGACTGTAATCCAATGAATAACAGGGAGCAGGGCCAGGGACAATAATTTTGGAAAGGAAAGGGCTGGCTTTTGGGAGGAGTTATGCAAATACTGAAATGCCTTGATGGGCGGGTGTCTGAGGATTGGGCATTCCTAGGCAGGCTTTATTTGCATAGGTAACGCCCACCTGTGATGCTGAACCTCCATGATTGGAAGGACTGTAATCCAATGAATAAAAGGGGGTGGGGCCAGGGACAATAAGATTGGGCGTTCCTAGGCAGGCAGTATTTGCATAGGTAACGCCCACCTGTGATGCTGAAATTCCATGATTGAAAGGACTAATCCAATGAATAAAGGGGCGGGGCCAGGAACAATAAGGCTGGAGAGGAAAGGGCTGGCTCTTGGGCGGAGTTATGCAAATATGGAAATACCTTGATGGGCGGGTATCAGTCTGGAGGATTGGGCGCTCCTAGGCAGGCAGCATTTGCCTAGGTAATACCCACCTGTAATGCTGAACCTCCATGATTGAAAGGACTGTCAGCCAATTAATAAAAGGGGGCGGGGCCAGGAACAATAAGGCTGGAGTGGAAAGGACTGGTCCTTGGGAGGAGTTATGCAAATACTGAAATGCCTTGATGGGCGGGTGTCTGAGGATTGGGCATTTCTAGGCAGGGCAGTATTTGCATAGGTAACGCCCACCTGTGATGCGGAACCTCCATGATCCTAAGGACATTAATCCAATAAATAAAAGGGGGTGGGGCCAGGGACAATCATTTTGGAAAGGAAAGGGCAGGCTCTTGGGAGGAGTTATGCAAATACCGAAATGCCTTGATGGGCGGGTTACTAAGGATTGGGCGTTCCTAGGCAGGCTTTATTTGCATAGGTAACACCCACCTATGATGCTGAACCTCCATGATTGGAAGGACTGTAATCCAATGAATAAAAAGGGGCGGGGCCAGGGACAATAAGATTGGGCATTCCTAGGCAGGCAGTATTTGCATAGGTAACGCACACCTGTGATGCTGAACCTCCATGATTGAAAGGACTGTAATCCAATAATTAAAAGGGGGTGGGGCCAGGGACAATAATTTTGTAAAGGAAAGGGCCGGCTCTTGGGAGGAGTTATGCAAATATTGAAATACCTTGATGGGTAGGTGTCAGTCTGGAGAATTGGGCGTTCCTAGGCAGGATTTATTTGCATAGGTAACGCCCACCTGTGCAGCAGAACCTCCATGATTGAAAGAACTGAAATCAAATAATTGAAAGGGGCGAGGCCAGTCGGGCTGGGGAGGAAAGGGCTAGATGATGCTGGACGTCCTCCAGCCAGGAAATGAGGCGGGGCTGTAATGCACATGGTGAGCAGCTCGCAGTGTGCGGTGAAATCAGAGGAAGCCGTTTCAGTCCAGGAGAGGAGCCGCTACAACTATAGGATGGAGGTTGGGTTTAATGATGGGGTTTGGAGCTTCTTTATTAGGGTCCAATCAGCTGTGTGGAATAATTGACTAGCGGCGCGCTCTGGTGCACTGACTCAATGTTGTTTTGCTGTGACAGGTCTGAAGCTGGGCATGGAGCGGGACGCCTATGTGATGATCGCAGAGAAAGGCGAGAAGCTCTATCACATGGTCAGCAAGAAATCCAACCTCATCAAGGACCGCAGGAGGAAATTCAGCACCGTCCCCAAATGCTTCTATGGAAAGTGAGTAGAAAAGATCCATTCATGGCGCTGACCTGAAGTCCGCGGGGGCCGCATATGTAATGAGCTCGCCGCTCACAGGGCGCCCCATTCACCCACTTTGAGGGCCTCGCGTGAATCTTCAGACCTCCGGAGACAATTCACAAAGAGAGAAGAAGAAAGTTCCCTCTTATCAGCTCCAAATCCTCCCCCGTCTGCCCGCCGCTCCGTCCTGCGCAGTCCCAGGTCCCCGATTATTGTCACCCCAAAATATCCTTCAATGGATGAGGAGCTTCCATGGCATTCAATAGCTGAAGCTGCTGTTCTGGGGGAAGAAGACCCTGAACATCCACCATCCCTGTGCTGAGTTCCTGGGTCTGTACACCCGCTGTGCCCATTATGAGGGGTTCCCACCATCCCTGTGCTGAGTTCCTGGGTCTGTACACCCGCTGTGCCCATTATGAGGGGTTCCTACCATCCCTGTACATCTTCTGTGCCCATTATGAGGGGTTCCCACCATCCCTGTGCTGAGTTCCGGGGTCTGTACACCCACTGTGCCCATTATGAGGGGCTCCCCCATCCCTGTGCTGAGTTCCCAGGTCTGTACACCCACTGTGCCCATTATGAGGGGCTCCCCCCATCTCTGTGCTGAGTTCCCGGGTCTGTACACCCGCTGTGCCCATTATGAGGGGTTCCCCCCATCCCTGTGCTGAGTTCCCGGGTCTGTACACCTGCTGTGCCCATTATGAGGGGTTCCCCCCATCCCTGTGCTGAGTTCCCGGGTCTGTACACCTGTTGTGGCCATTATGAGGGGTTCCCCCCATCCCTGTGCGGAGTTCCTGGGTCTGTACACCTGCTGTGCCCATTATGAGGGGTTCCCCCCATCCCTGTGCGGAGTTCCTGGGTCTGTACACCTGCTGTGCCCATTATGAGGGGTTCCCCCCATCCCTGTGCGGAGTTCCTGGGTCTGTACACCTGCTGTGCCCATTATGAGGGGTTCCCCCCATCCCTGTGCTGAGTTCCCAGGTCTGAACACCTGCTGTGCTCATTATGAGGGGTTCCCACCATCCCTGTGCTGAGTTCCGGGGTCTGTACACCCACTGTGCCCATTATGAGGGGCTCCCCCATCCCTGTGCTGAGTTCCCAGGTCTGTACACCCACTGTGCCCATTATGAGGGGCTCCCCCCATCTCTGTGCTGAGTTCCCGGGTCTGTACACCCGCTGTGCCCATTATGAGGGGTTCCCACCATCCCTGTGCTGAGTTACCACTGTGCCCATTATGAGGGGTTCCCCCCATCCCTGTGCTGAGTTCCCGGGTCTGTACACCTGCTGTGCCCATTATGAGGGGTTCCCCCCATCCCTGTGCTGAGTTCCCGGGTCTGTACACCTGTTGTGGCCATTATGAGGGGTTCCCCCCATCCCTGTGCTGAGTTACCATTGTGCCCATTATGAGGGGTTCCCCCCATCCCTGTGCGGAGTTCCTGGGTCTGTACACCTGCTGTGCCCATTATGAGGGGTTAATTTTGTTTATTGAAAAATCTTACAAACAACAACTTATATACAATAAAACCATAATAAATAAATTAATAAATAACATATTTACAAAATAATTAAATATAACTATACAAAACCAAAAACCAAACAAGAACATAATAAATAAACCAAATTGCGCACAGCATAAACCCTACGAGAGAGCCAGACTAAGGAACATCACCGTCACCATGCATGTAGCCTTTTATCAAAAATATATTTTATCTGAAAATCTAGGGGAGTGAAGCAAGGACAGAAAGAAAAGCCGCACACCCCGAGATCAACAGGCAGCAGCTACAGAGTCCTGATATTCCTCCACGCCTTTATCCAGGCCTCCTGCCGCCACCTGTCTTTCTCAAGACCCCGAATCTTCCCAACCTCACCCAGAATGTTCTGCACCACCACCTCAACAGGGAGGATTTTACTCCGTAAGGATACCTGGCACCGTGCACTCCACGTGAAATAACGGACTACTACACTAACTAAAAAAAGTGTTTCCAAATCATAATCCCGGCGAGTCTGGAATGCCCCATACACCCACTCTGCATAACTCATATGGGGGAGGAAGGGTACACTCAGAGCCCTCCCTACCCTCTTGTACACCTCTATATTAAAAGGGCACTGAAGCAAAAAATGATCCATGGACTCCACCGCACCTCCACACTCTACTCTCGGGCAGCCACGATCACTCACAGAGAGAAACTTCAGGTTGCCCTTCACATATAGTTTTCCATGGAAAGCGAGCCAAGCCTGATCCCTAAACTTCATTGGGATTCTCTCCAAATTAATCAAACGCAAACCCTCCCCCAAAACTAGGCTTGGGCAATCCCTTAAGGCCAGTGGTTCGCAAAAAACAGAGCTCATGATCCGCTTCTCAAGAAGTTTCCTTGGAAGAGATCTGATCTCCCCTGCCGTTACTTGCCACTGCCGAAGTATTTTCAAACACGGGGCAACATAAGTCGGGAGCTTATCATGCTTGACCCTCAGGCTTTTCACTGGCCCACCATTTTCCCAGTTTCGCAGAAAGGGCCTAAACCAGGACTGGAAAATACCAACCCACCCAGGCGGTCTCTCTGCCAACATGTTACCAAGGTTGTACTTTACAAACATCAGAGAGAAAAAGACTACAGGGTTGATCATTCCTAGACCACCCTCCCGCCTAGGAAGATAAGTCACACTCCTTTTGACAAGGTTTATTCTGTTTCCCCATAACAGCTGGAAGAAACAACTATAGATCCTGGTATAGAGAGACACTGGCAAAATGCAGACAAAACTGACATACAGAAAAATTGGAATCAGGTAACCTTTGATCAGATCAACCTTTTCCCTTAAGGAAAACCGCCAACTTTTCCAGCTCGCCACCTTGGCATTGGCATTCTCCAGCCTGCTCACCCAATTTGCATGACCATAGTCACCTGGGCCAAATTCAATGCCTAGAACTCTAATTTTTTGTTGGGGCTCCGGGAAGTCATCCGGGAGAACAAAGCTCTCACCTTCCACGCCCATCCAGAAAGCTTCACACTTGTCCTGGTTGACCTTTGAACCTGATGCTTCCGCATACTGCCTTGTCACTGAGACCACCTCCTGCGCTTCCCCAGTCCCAGAGACAAAAACAGAAACGTCATCAGCATAAGCCACAACCTTCAAAGGAGGCTCACCAGCGATGCCCAAAGGTACCCCACACAATGGTCCACTCTCTAGCCTTCTAATGAAGGGGTCGATTGCAAACGCATATAGCAGAGGACTCAAAGGACACCCCTGATGCACACCTGAGCCAACCACAAAGGGCTGCCCAACCCAACCATTAACCAGAGGAAAGCTTTCAGCCCCTTTGTACAAAATCTTGAGCCAATCAATGAAACCCCCCTCCAGGCCATACTTGCCAAGAAGGAGCCATAGGTACTCATGATTAACCCTATCAAAGGCCTTAGCCTGATCCAATGTCAGCAGATATTTACCCCAACCAGCAGCCCTACAACGCTCCAAGGCCTCCCGGACAGCTAACACAGCTGAGAAAGTGCTTCTACCCTGGATTGCGCAGTGCTGGTGATGGGATAACAAATCGCCTGCTCCTGATGATAATCGCCAGAAAAAAATCTTTGCCAGTATCTTTCTATCGACATTAAGAAGGCTAATGGGGCGCCAATTCTCAATCATCGAAGGATCTTTGCCCTTTGACAGAAGAACCACTGCAGATTGCCTCATGGAAGGAGGGAGAGAACCCTCATGCAAACAGCCATTAAAAACCTCCGCAAGGTGTGAAGCCAGGATCTTCTTAAAACATTTATAAAATTCGGCTGTCAAACCATCTGGCCCTGGCGTTTTCCTGATGGCTAGTTTATCAATAGCCTGGATCACCTCATCTGCAGTGATTTCATCTGTCAAATTCATCAAAGGAACAATATTTTCCAGACCTGGCGTAGAGTCCAAAAAACTCAACATCCCTGTCCGATCAAGGTTCTTTCCTCCCAGGAGATCAGCATAGTATGACCTGACGACCTCCAGGATCCCTGACCTAGACTTCGTCAGAGAGCCCGTACTGTCCTTCAGGCCATTGACCGTCTTAACTGCTACGCTCTGTTTACAATTCTGGTAAGGGTCAGGCGAATGGTATTTCCCATAGTCCCTTTCCTGAACCAAAGAGGCGTGCCGGTCATATTGATGGGTCCTCAGGAGGAGCTTCACCTCAGAGATCGCCCCAGAATCTCCTCCATTCGATACAAGGCGGTCAAGTTTCCTCCGCAAACGCTGGTAGGTGATATACTTATCTTGCTGTCTCTTTCTCCCTATGGCCTTGAAAAGCCTAACAGTCCGCTGTTTTATAAGCTCCCACCATTCTGACTTACTGTTGCAAAAGTCTAGGATAGTTACCTGTGCCTGAAAAAATTCCTCAAAGGATTGTCTTACTTCCTCGTCATCCAGGAGGGCCGAATTCAATCTCCAGATACCCCTCCCCCTAGGTGGCACGCCTGAGGCATTCAGAGTCAAATATAGAATACAGTGATCAGAAAACTCCACTGCCCGACAAACAGGTGCCGAAAAAGCAGAGTCCTCCTTTAAAAAAAACCTATCTATCCTACTCTGACTATTACCTCGCTGAAAAGTGAACCCCGTGCTGTCTGGGCAGCGCTTAATGTGCACATCTACCAGACCTGCTTCCCTAACCATTGCATTCAGGAAAAGGCTGTCATAGCCCAGCTTATCTCTGAAACCTCTCCTGTCTTTAGGCCTAGTAATGGTGTTGAAGTCACCTCCAAAGATAACCTGCTGAGCCGTAAAAAGAAAAGGCTTAATCTTTGTAAAGAGGCATTTCCTGTCCCATTTTGTCTGGGGACCATAGATGTTAATCAGGCGCAGGTCCTGCCCCCTCACAGAGACATCCAAAATCATGCATCTCCCAATCTCTACCTCAATTACCCGTCGGCATGTTACCATACCAGAAAAAAGGACCGCAACCCCGCTGTAAGGCTCGGCCGCAAGAGACCAAAAGGAGGGACCACGCTTCCACTCCTTCTTTGCCAGATGTATATCAGCCAGACTACTCAGATGGGTCTCTTGCAAAAACAAAATGTCAGCATCAAACTCGCTGAGCAAAAATAAGGCCATATGACGAGCACTCACTGATTTTAAGCTGGCAACATTAATGGTTGCCACTTTTAACGGAGTGGGAACTGCCATTAGGATAATTGAGGCAGCCGTTTCTTAGCCTGACTACTCTCTCTCCCAGGAGAACCAGTGCGCTTCAATGCACCCTGGGACTCATCATCCATAGAAGACGCCGTACTCAACGAGTCCCATTCATCGTCATCATCTGACAGGACCCCAAACTTATTTTTCAAGGGCAAAACCTTAGGACTTTGGGCAACTGAACACCTTTTTTTTTTTCTTTTGCCCTTCTTCCTTTTCTCCTCCAACCATTCCACATCATCCTTGGACAAACTGCAAATTACAGTCTCCCCACTCTTAGCCTCCCCTTCACCCCCACTCTCCCTTACCTTATCTGCCACCAGGCCAGCCTCTTCACCATTTTCCCCACTCCTCTGCATCCCCTGGTCCCCAATAGAAGCCCTGAAATGTCGAGGGGGTGGGACTGGCACTGCACTTGATGCCCCTGCATCAGCACCTCTTGCGGCCTCTGCAATTTTGGAGGACATAGACACAGAAGGATTGGACACATTCTCGGTAACTGATACATGCAAACGCACAGACTGGGGCACCACAGATTTGGAAGACACTGACACACTGGGAATTGGCACAGACTGGGAAATCACAGACTGGGAAGACACAGGCACACTAGGCAAACGCACAGACTGGGAAGACACAGGCACACTAGGCAAACGCACAGACTGGGAAGACACAGGCACACTGGGCATTGGCACAGACTCAGAGGGAATCGCAGGCACCCTAGCTGCTGAGCTCTGAGCATCCTCCATGTCCAGGCGGAAGAACTCTCTCATGAGCTCAGGCTGGTTATGCATTGCCTCGGGACACTGGCTATAAGGATGCCCAACCGAATTGCACAAGTTGCACCTTATAATGTTGCAATCCTTTGCCAAATGCCCTAAATCCTGACACAGAGAGCATTTCATCACTGGACAGGAGGATGCAAAGTGCCCTTTATCCCCACATTTATTACACAGTTTTGGCTGGCCTGGATAAAAGATGGTCAGCCTGTCCCTTCCCAGGAAAGCTGAGGATGGCAGATGCTGGATGACATTATCCATGACTTTTAGTTTTAGCTGCACAGACCATCCCCCCGTCCATATTCCTCGGTCATCCATAATTTTGTGTAAGGGGCTCAGGATGTCTCCATATCTCCTCAGCCATACAGATAAATCCCCTTGTGGTATGGACTCATTGCGCACAAGAATCGTCACCATTTTAATAAGTGGCTGACGTGACACAACTTTGGGGATGAGCCCTCTCCAGTCCGGCAGGCTCCTACACACATGCTCATATTTCTCCCAAAATATGTCCAAAGACTCCGGACGGATAAAGGACAAATCATACTCATAGGAGCCGGTCGGACTGATCAGGGCGAAGATATCTTCGGGTCTAAACCCCATCTGCAGAATCTTATCAACCACAGCTCTCCTATATGGGGGAATACCTTCGCCTTCCCATCTGAGCTGAACCACATTCCTCCTTTTAAATAGTGAGGAAGATAAACCATTTCCATGCTCCCCCCTACCAGATCCTGTAGCAGCACCAGCATAGGTTTTCCTCCCAGACATACCAGTAATTACAGCATTGTCCTTAGACACAGCCACACCTGCTGACAAGGAGCCTGAAACATCCCTTGCAGTCTTTGGAGCAGCAGAGACAAGACCCACCCCTTCCCCCTTCTCAAAGCACTCAGCTGCTTTCCTGGGTTCAATCACAGTTTTTTTAACTGCAGAATCCCCAACAGTTGTAGCACTACTGCTCCCAGCATCTCCTGCACCATTTTCAGGAACAACAGCTTTATCTGGGTCAGGAAAAGCCTTTGCAATGTCCGTGGTGCTCCTCTCTGCAGACACTTCAACCAAAAGCTCAAAGTTATTTTCAGTTTTCCCACCAATCGCATTTAAAGTTTTTTTAGCAGGTGCATCAGGTTGCACTGCATGCTGCACATTGTCTATGGGTGTGGGCTGACAGCCCATAGCACTACAACCCTCAGCAAGCACATTGTCATTAAAGTTCACATCACCACCTTGCACACACACTGTACCTGCTTGCTGTGTTGTTACCTCTGCAGTGTCATGGCTGATGGTGGGATCAAACTTCCTCCTGGTTGTTGCAGGCTTCATGGTGAATGTTCCTCTCTCCACAGGTCTCTCTTTCATAGGGCGAGGAACGGTATCCATCTCCTCATCTGAGGAATCCGCAGAAAAATGTAACTTTCTTCCATCCAGAGGGGTTTCCAGCTCAGCGATGAACTCCAACATGCCAGTACCCCCCTCAACCTCCTGCTCAGATGTTCCACATTGCTGCTGCAGAGGGAGGGAGACAGAGGCCTCCGCCATTGGGGGCTCAGCAGATGTCTGAGGTGTTGAAGAGCTGGGCTCATCCTCCGGGCCCACTTTCTCACTCTCTGCTGACTCTGTCGGTACCTGCATCTCTTCACTGGCTGGGTCACTCTCCATGCTGGAAACGGTTCCTCTCCTCATACGGCTGAAACGTTCCTCATTCCTGTATTTTTCCTTAAAAGCTCCGCTACTTTCCTTCAGAGAGCTCACCAACTCTTTCTGCTTCCTCAAAGCTTGCTCCAAGTCCTTTAATTCAGGCCTCAGAGCCGGTCTCTTCTTACTGTACAGTTTGGCACAATACAACTTTTTCTTTTTAAATTCAGTTTTTAAAGCTGCCAATTTCTCCTCCTCTTTCTCAATCCTTGTCAGCTTGTCCACAATCCTCCGTCTAAAGGTAGATAGGGATTCACCCCTCCTTGGGCCGAGCTCCATGTCTTCCATAGGCTGAGGCCTAGTCTCAGGCCTATCCAGGGGGCCCCCCCCGGGGTCCTCCCCAGGATCCAGCATCCCTCCTGGGGCAGAGAAACAACTCTAGCCCCTGGCTTCTGGAAGCACACGAGCTAAGGAATCAGCAACCTCACACCTCGCTGTCAGGGAGTGGAATGGCAGTTTCCCACCATCCCTGTGCTGAGTTCCCGGGTCTGTACACCTGCTGTGCCCATTATGAGGGGTTCCCACCATCCCTGTGCTGAGTTCCTGGGTCTGTACACCTGCTGTGCCCATTATGAGGGGTTCCCACCATCCCTGATGGACTTGTATTCATTTTATGGCGCTGGGATATGCAGTACCCCTCAGAAATGGGGAATCTTACTTCTGGGAGTGTCCAGCAGAGAAGGGTTCCATTCACAGGACACATTTTTTCTTACACCGATAATTATCCTGACACCTGCCATCATGACACACCGCTCCCCATCTGGCTTTTGTAGGAGAAGTTCCTTTTTTTAGGGTTGTCGTCTCTTTAAGTCTGTGGTCGGCCGGGTGCTGCGCTGGCGCGGGATTTGACGTCATGCTGTAAACACATTTACTGGACGCTGTTTCTCATTCAGCACAAGCAGCTCGCCGAGTTAAAAGGAATCTTTCATTTTAATAATGGCAGGAAGTGGCTTCCCATGAAATGGATTTTCCTCACAGGGAGCGGGGGGGGCGATGGCAGATGGGGGGGGGGGGGATATTTGGTCTCGGCTAATTATAAATGGGAATGGGAAGACGTTTGATGCCGAGTATTAGAGAGCGCTCAGTACTGGAGACGTCCTCTGCTCCCGATGTGTTGTGACAGAGCGTGTGACAACGCCGAATGGTGTCCTGATGTCCGTGACGGTGGAGAATCGCTGTGTCATCAGACCAGAACTGGCTCCAGAAGAAGACACAACACCGGACCTGGAGGAGTCATTCACTGACACCAACAATGACACTGCCCTCATCAAACCAGTCCTGTGCCATAGATTAGGACCAGGGGACACCAAGAGCAATTGTCTAACATGGTGGGACGGAGAACCGGCCTCCATCAATCTATTCCAGGAATATATGACTCCGGGGACCATCCCAGCACCCAACCCAAACCTATTCATCAATGCCTTGGCCAAAACCACCAGCAGATGTATCTATCCAAAGCTTCCCACACCTCTATGGATCTGGACACATTCCTTAGCATAGTTACCCCCCCCCCCTTCCCTTCTCAAATCAACTGCACTGGACACCAACTCAAGACGAGAACTTCCACCCTATCACTCCACCATCTTTAGTCTAGACGAGAAAACCTCCACCCTATCACTCCACGATCATTACTCTAGACGAGAGAACTTCCACCCTATCACTCCACCATCTTTAGTCTAGCCGAGAGAACTTCCACCCTATTTCTCCACCATCTTTAGTCTAGACAAGAAAACTTCCACCCTATTACTCCACCATCTTTAGTCTAGACAAGAGAACTTCCACCCTATCACTCCACCATCTTAATCTAGCCGAGAGAACTTCCACCCTATCACTCCACCATCTTTAGTCTAGACGAGAAAACTTCCACCCTATCACTCCACCTTCTTTATTCTAGACGAGAGAACTTCCACCCTATCACTCCACCATCTTTACTCTAGATGAGAAAACTTCCACCCTATCACTCCACCATCTTTAGTCTAGACAAGAGAACTTCCACCCTATCACTAAGAGAACTTCCACCATATCACTCCACCATCTTTAGTCTAGACGAGAGAACTTCCACCCTATCACTCCACCATCTTTACTCTAGATGAGAAAACTTCCACCCTATCACTCCGCCATCTTTAGTCTAGATGAGAAAACTTCTACCCTATCACTCCGCCATCTTTAGTTTAGATGAGAAAACTTCTACCCTATCACTCCGCCATCTTTAGTCTAGGCGAGAGAACTTCCACCCTATCACTCCACCATCTTTAGTCTAGCCGAAAGAAATTCCACCCTATCACTCCACCATCTTTATTCTGGACAAGAAACCTTACACCCTATCACTCCACCATCTTTAGTCTAGACGAGAAAACTTCCACCCTATCACTCCACCATCTTTATTCTAGACAAGAGAACTTCCACCCTATCACTCCACCATCTTTAGTCTAGCCGAGAGACCTTCCACCCTATCACTCCACCATCTTTAGTCTAGACAAGAGAACTTCCACTCTATCACTCCACCATCTTTAGTCTAGACGAGAGAACTTCCATCCTATTACTCTACCATCTTTATTCTGGACAACAGACCTTCCACCCTATCATTCCACCATCTTTAGTCTAGACATGAGAACTTCCACCCTATCACTCCACCATCTTTAAGCTGGCTACACACTATACGTCTTTTTTATAATTTTCTTGTACAACCTTCCTTTAGATTTACCAAAACTGTATAATATGAGGTCAAACCTAAATACTTTCAGTTTGTATGCAGTCAGGCCGGCCCTTATACTACATAGTTGAAGGTATATCTAAAGGAAATGAAACAACAAAAGTTGTATAATGTGTATCCAGCTTTAGTGTAGACGAGAGAACTTCCACCCTATCACTCCACCATCTTTAGTCTAGAGGAGAGAACGTCCACCCTATCACTCCGCCATCTTTAGTCTAGACGAGAAAACTTCCACCCTATCACTCCACCATCTTTAGTCTAGCCGAGAGAACTTCCACCCTATCACTTCACCATCTTTAGTCTAGACAAGAGAACTTCCACCCTATCACTCCACCATCTTTAGTCTAGAGGAGAGAACTTCTACCCTATCACTCCACCATCTTTAGTCTAGACGAGAGAACTTCCACCCTATCACTCCACCATCTTTAGTCTAGACGAGAAAACTTCCACCCTATCACTCCACCATCTTTAGTCTGGACAAGAGAACTTCCACCCTATCACTCCACCATCTTTAGTCTAGACAAGAGAACTTCCACCCTATCACTCCACCATCTTTAGTCTAGACAAGAGAACTTCCACCCTATCACTCCACCATCTTTAGTCTAGACGAGAGAACTTCCACCCTATCACTCCACCATCTTTAGTCTAGACAAGAGAACTTCCACCCTATCACTCCGCCATCTTTAGTCTAGCTGAGAGAACTTCCACCATATCACTCCACCATCTTTACTCTAGATGAGAGAACTTCCACCCTATCACTCCACCATCTTTAGTCTAGCTGAGAGAACTTCCACCCTATCACTCCACCATCTTTAGTCTAGATGAGAGAACTTCCACCCTATCACTCCACCATCTTTACTCTAGATGAGAGAACTTTCACCCTATCACTCCACCATCTTTAGTCTAGCCGAGAGAACTTCCACCCTATCACTCCACCATCTTTAGTCTAGACAAGAGAACTTCCACCCTATCACTCCACCATCTTTAGTCTAGACGAGAGAACTTCCACCCTATCACTCCACCATCTTTAGTCTAGACAAGAGAACTTCCACCCTATCACTCCACCATCTTTAGTCTAGACGAGAGAACTTCCACCCTATCACTCCACCATCTTTACTCTAGGCGAGAGAACTTCCACCCTATCACTCCACTATCTTTACTCTAGATGAGATCTTCCACCCTTTCACTCCATCTTCACTCTAGAGGAGAGCATTTCCACCCTAGCACTACACCATCTTGACTGTAGATAAGATAACCTCCACCCTATTACTCCACCATCTTTACTCTAAGGCAGAGAACTTCCACCTTCTCACGCCACCATCTTTACTCTAGATGAGAGAAATGTCACTCTATCACTCCACCATCTTTACTCTAGATGAGAGAACTTTCACCTTATCACTCCAACACCCTTAGTCTAGACGAGAGAACTTTCACCCTATCACTCCACCATCTTTACTCTAGACGAGAGAACTTCCACCCTATCACTCCACCATCTTTACTCTAGACGAGAGAACTTCCTCCCTATCACTCTACCATATTTACTCTAGACGAGAGAGCTTCCACCCTTTCACTCCATCTTTACTCTAGAGGAGAGAATTTCCACCCTAGCACTACACCATGTTAACTATAGAAAAGATAACCTCCACCCTATTACTCCACCATCTTTACTCTAAACCAAAGAACTTCCACCTTCTCACTTCACCATCTTTACTCTAGACTAGAACTTCCACCCTTTCATTCCACCATCTTTATTCTAAACGAGAGTACTTCCATCCAATAACTCCACCATCTTTAGACGAGAGAACTTCCACACCATCTTTAAATGAAAGAGCCCCCACTCTATCACTCCACCATCTTTAGTCGATAGAGCTTCCACCCTATCACTCCACCATCTTTAGATGGGAGAGCTTCCACCCTATCACTCCACCAACTTTAGATGGGAGAGCTTCCACCCTATCGCTCCAGCCTCTTTACTCTAGACAAGAGACCTTCCACTTGCAGTATGGGAAATTTGCTTTAAGGTACACTAATTGTATAGGCCAGTGATCTCCAAACTGTGGCCCGACGGGCAGATGTGGCCCTTTGCTTGCCTTTATCTGGCCCTTGGGGCACTGTTCCCTTAACTGACACCAATGTTAGAGGGCACCGTTCCCCCTACTCACACAACAATGGGGCAATTAAAACCAAACATGCAGTACTGATGTTAGGGAATTTTCTACTCCCACTGGCCATAGTCCGGTCCCCGTATGCCTGAACTGGCCCTTTGCTTAGAAAGTTTGGAGTCCCCTGTTTTAGGCAGTCTTTATCCTTGCTGAACTCGGTGATGTATGATTCTGATGGTATGCTGTCTGCACCAGAGTCACAAAATAACTAACAAAAAAACTTGCCACGTATCCTAATACACCACAGAGTCTCACTTCAATCAGTGCCCAGTGCGATTGGATATGTGAACATAAGCTGATGTATAGGATGTGCTGGTCACCTGATTTATAGAATATGATGGGCACCTGATTTATAGGATATGATGGGCACCTGATTTATAGGATATGATGGGCACCTGATTTATAGGATATGATGGGCACCTGATTTATAGAATATGATGGGCACTTGATTTATAGAATATGATGGGCACCTGATTTATAGGATATGATGGGCCCCTAATGTGTAGCATATGCTGGGCACCTGATTTATCGGATATGAGAGGCCCCTAATGTTTAGTCGAGAAAGGGCACCTGATTTATAGCATATGATGGGCCCCTAATGTGTAGTGTATGATGGGCCCCTAATGTGTAGTGTATGAAGGGCCCCTAATGTGTAGTGTAGGATGGGCACCTGATTTATAGGATATGCTGAGCCCCTAATGTGTAACGTATGCTGGGCACCTGTTTTATAGGATATGATGGGCCTCTAATGTGTAGTATACGATGGGCACTGGATTTATAGGCTATCATAGACCCCTAATGGGTAGTATAAGATGGGCACCTGATTTATAGGATATGATGGGCCTCTATTGTGTAGGATATGATGGGCCCCTAATGTGTAGGATATGATGGGCACCTGGTTTATAGAATATGATAGGCCCCTAATGTAGAGTATATGATGGGCCCCTAATGTGTAGTATATTATTGGCACCTGGTTTATAAGATATGATAGGCCCCTAATGTGTAGTAAATGATGGGCCCCTAATGTGTAGTATATGATGGCACCTGGTTTATAGGCTATGATGGGCCCCGTTATGTGTAATATATGATGGGCACATGGTTTATAGGATATGATGTGCCCCTAATGTGTAAAATATGATGGGCCCCTAATGTGTAAAATATGATGGGCCTCTAATGTGTAGTATATAATGGGCTCCTAATGTATACTATATGATGGGAATTTGGTTTATAGGATATGATGGGCCCCTAATGTGTAGTATATGATGGGCACCTGGTTTATAGGCTATGATGGGCTCCTAATGCATAGGCTATAATGAGCACCTGGTTTATAGAATATGATGGGCCCTTTATGTGTAGGACATGAGGGGCCCCTAAGGGTGATACATACATGTTCCTCACATATACTGTAGTCTACATGAAATAAGACTTAGTTGTCATCCATGGACGGGATCCTGGGAAATAATGAAACCACAAAGCGAAGTCTGTTCATCTTTGCTAAGGGGATCAAAAAGTCCTCCAGAGACACATATGGTTCACAGGCAACTGGAAGAGGGGGGCCAGAGCCGGGGAAACATCACAGACACGAATGTTCACAGTCTTTTTACTGACACTTTACTGACGAGACAGAACAATTTCTGGATTTGTATCAGAGAATGAAGATCCTTTTATCTTCAATGAAGGGGTGGCACAGGAAATTGTCATTATTTCTTATTGTGTGCCAACGGAAGGCCAACCTTGTGTCCCAATGGCAGGTCAACCTTGTGTCCCAATGGCAGGTCAATCTTGTGTCCCAATGGAAGGCCAACCTTGTGTCCCAATGGAAGGCCAACCTTGTGTCCCAATGGAAGGCCAACCTTGTGTCCCAATGACAGGTCAACCTTGTGTCCCAATGGAAGGCCAACCTTGTGTCCCAATGGCAGTTCAACCTTGTGTCCCAATGGCAGGTCAACCTTGTGTCCCAATGGCAGGTCTACCTTGTGTCCCAATGGCAGGTCAACCTTGTGTCCCAATGGAAGGCCGACCTTGTGTCCCAATGGAAGGCCAACCTTGTGTCCCAATGGAAGGCCGACCTTGTGTCCCAATGGAAGGCCGACCTTGTGTCCCAATGGAAGGCCAACCTTAATATATCCATAATAAGTCACCAATAGGAAGATACAACCACTGCTCCATTGTAGGTCATAGCGAGCCTATGTAATATGGGCCCTGTAATCTTATGGGCCCCCCCAGGTCACTCTGTCCTATGCATCCACTCTGGTCACTTCCTAACATTATACTTCATGGAGAACCAGTCTAATGAAGGAATACATTTCCTGCCTGTAACTTGTCACATTCTGTGTCCCCGCAGTGAATTGGTCTCCTGGCTGATGGAGAACGGAGAGATCGGCAAGCCGGAGGAAGGGGTCAACCTGGGCCAAGCTCTGCTGGAGAACGGCATCATCCACCATGGTGAGTTCTCCGGGACTCTACACCCCAAAGTTCTGTCTTCCAGCTAATCAGCATGTATCATGAATGGAGGTCAAAAGCCAACACTTTTTTTAAACTGTGGATGGAGTAGAGTAGGGATCCTCAAACTACGGCCCTCCAGCTGTTGGGGAACTACACATCCCATGAAGCATTGTAAAACTCTGACGTTCACAGACATGACCAGGCTTGATGGGAATTGTAGTTCCTGAACAACTGGAGGACCATAGTTTGAAGACCGCTGGAGTAGAGAATGGTTTAAACTTCTAAAGTTCTAAACCTTCCATACTGAGGCTACCTAGACTCACCGGCCACTTTTCTAGGTACACCTGTTCAATTGCTTGATAACACAAATTGCTAATCAGCCAATCACATCGCAGCAACTCAATGCCTTTAGGCATCTAATTGTGGTGGAACCATCCTGCCTTGTATCACCGGTTCAGGCTGGTGGTGGTGTAATGGTGTGGGGGAGGAGGAGGGGGGGGGGGGACGGTTCAGGCTGAAGGTGGGGGTGCAATGGTGTGGGGGGAGTGGGGGGGGGTAACGGTTCAGGCTGGTGATGATGTAATGGTGTGGGGGGGGGGGTAACGGTTCAGGCTGGTGGTGGTGGTGTAATGGAGTGGGGGGGGGGGGGGGTAACGGTTCAGGCTGGTGGTGGTGGTGTAATGGTGTGGGGGGAGGAGGGGGGGGTAACGGTTCAGGCTGGTGGTGGTGGTGTAATGATGTGGGGGGGGGGGGGTAACGGTTCAGGCTGGAGGTGTAATGGTTTGGGGGAGGAGGGGGTAATGGTTCAGGCTGGTGGTGGTGTAATGGTGTGGGGGAGTGGGTTAACGGTTCAGGCTGGTGATGGTGGTGTAATGGTGGGGGGGGGGGGGGGGGTAAGGTTCAGGCTGGTGATGGTGGTGTAATGGTGGGGGGGGGTAAGGTTCAGGCTGGTGATGGTGGTGTAATGGTGGGGGGGGGGGTAAGGTTCAGGCTGGTGGTGGTGGTGTATTGGTGTGGGGGAAGGAGAGGGGGGTAATGGTTCTGGCTGGTGGTGGTGGTGTAATGGTGTGGAGGAGGGGGGGGGGAGGGGGTAAAGGTTCAGGCTGGTGGTGGTGGTGTAATGGTGTGGAGGAGGGGGGGGGAGGGGGTAAAGGTTCAGGCTGGTGGTGGTGGTGTATTGGTGTGGGGGAAGGAGAGGGGGGTAACGGTTCAGGCTGGTGATGGTGGTGTAATGGTGGGGGGGGGGGGTAAGGTTCAGGCTGGTGGTGGTGGTGTATTGGTGTGGGGGAAGGAGAGGGGGGTAATGGTTCTGGCTGGTGGTGGTGTAATGGTGTGGAGGAGGAGGGGGGAGGGGGTAAAGGTTCAGGCTGGTGGTGGTGGTGTAATGGTGTGGAGGAGAGGGGGGAGGGGGTAAAGGTTCAGGCTGGTGGTGGTGGTGTAATGGGGTGGGGGGGTCTTGGCACACTTTGGACTCCTTAGTACCAATTGAGCATTATTTAAACGCCACGGCCTACCTGAGTATTTTTGCTGACCATGTCCATCCCTTTATGACTACAGTGTCCCCATCTTCTGATGGCTCCTTCCAGCAGGATAATGCACCATGTCACAAAGCTCCAATCATCTCACCACTGGTTTCTTCACCATGACAATGAGTTCACCGTCCTCCAATGGCCTCCACACTCACCACATCTCATCCAATAGAGCACCTTTGGGATGTGGTGGAATGTGAGATTGGCATCATGTCACTATGGAGCAAAATCTCTGAGGAACGTTTCCAACACCTTGTTGTATCTATGCCACCAAGAATGAGGGCAAAAGGGGGTCCAACCCGCTAATAGCAAGGTGTACCTAATAAAGTGGCCGGTGACACACATGGATTTTTCTTTCCACATTACCAGTATGAATGGGTGAATCTGCTCTGCTGGCTGTTATATGCAAGACTAGGTGGAGGGGAGGCGTTGGATGCGTCCCTCTACCAATAGACTTGAGGTCCTTATGCTGGCCATAGATGGGATTCCCCCATCCATACAGGAGCAGTATAGATAGAGGAATCCTGATCCAACACAAATGTTCCAACAAGCCTGTTCATGAGAAGTTGATCATCAGATGGACTTCTCAGACGTGGGAACAGCCATAGATGGGTCGAAATTCAGGCAGCCGTATTTCAATCTACAGTATCAACCAAAAGTAAGTACACCCCTCAAATTTCTGTAAATATTTTATTCTATCTTTTCATGTGACAACACTGAAGAAATGACACTTTGCTACAATGTAAAGTAGTGAGTGTACAGCTTGTATAACAGTGTAAATTTGCTGTCCCCTCAAAATAACTCAACACACAGCCATTAATGTCTAAACCGCTGGCAACAAAAGTGAGGACACCCCTAAGTGAAAATGTCCAAGTTGGGCGCAATTAGCCATTTTCCCTCCCCGGTGTCATGTGACTCGTTAGTGTTACAAGGTCTCAGGTGTGAATGGGGAGGAGGTGTGTTATATTTGGTGTTATCGCTCTCACTCTCTTATAATGGTCACTGGAAGTTCCACATGGCACCTCATGGCAAAGAACTCTCTGAGGATCTGAAAAAAAGACATTAATGGCTGTGTGTTGAGTTATTTTGAGGGGACAGTAAATTTACACTGTTATACAAGCTGTACACTCACTACTTTACATTGTAGCAAAGTCTCATTTCTTCAGTGTTGTCACATGAGAAGATAGAATAAAATATTTACAAAAATGTGAGGGGTGTACTTACTTTTGTGAGATACTGTGTCTGTGGCCAGCTTTAGTGGAGCCAAATGGGTTGGGTTGGGCTAATGACCACAATCATATCTTCATACCTCTCCTGTATGTTGGTGAGATGTCCATTGTCAGGGGTGGGATGTCCTTGTTATCCCCCTGCGTGAGACGGTTATTGTAGACGCGCGGCGCCCCCCATACGATGGGTGATATCGGAGATATTTGCACTGTATAGAGACATAAACATGAACTTCTGGAGGGAGCCGGCTGTTGTCTAGACGGACGCTATAAATACAAACACACAGCAATGTAAACATCCTTCATCCAGGGGAAATCCTGGCATCTTCTATTCACTGCGTTTCCTCTCCTTCGTTCCTATACACGGCGCGCAGCGACAACGCAGACATTGTATACCGTATGGAGGGCGCGGTCTCACCCCCTACTCATATTATTCATTTTATTTATTTATTTTATTATTTATTTATTATTACTATTTATTTATTTTATTTATTCATTTTATTTATTATTTTTTTTATTATTTATTTATTTTATTTATTCATTTTATTTATTATTATTTATTTATTTTATTTATTCATTTTACCATTCGCTTTGTATTACGCTCACAGCTATTCATGTTCATTCTGGAACTCTTCTTCATCCAGTTGTTGCTGATGGAGATAAATCTGAAATCTATGGCTGTGCACGCAACTCGGCGGGGCTGACAACACCGCTTGGGATTGCAGTGCAGCAGAGCATGAGAGGGGGGGGTGTCCTGTGGTCCAGCAGAAGAAAACCGGACAGGGCTGATACCACTGCTTGACTGGAAGAGCAGAAAATGTCAGTTGATCCTGCCAGATATCCAGTGAGCTCCTGACTTCCTGTAGTGAGCTGACAATGCTGCCTCTGCTGCACTGAAATCCCAAGCAGTGTTGTTAGCCCCGCCTAAGTTCCCATCTGCCGGACTACAGAACACCTCCCCCAAGTCATTATCTAAATGAAATATAGTGGAGGTGCTCTGTAGTCTGGCAGTGGAGAACTGTGCAGGGCTGACAACACTGCAGTGCAGCAGAGGCAGCGTTGTCAGCTCACTACAGGAAGTTAGGAGCTCATTGGATATCTGGCAGGATCAACTGACATTTTCTGCTCTGGCAGTCAAGCAGTGGTATCAGCCCTGTCCGGTTTTCTTCTGCTGGACTACAGGACACCTCTCAAATCTCTTCTTCTCCTTAACATGGGAAGGAGGAGTTTTGTAGTCCAGCAGAATACTTAGCAACACTGCTTGGGATTTCAGTGATCTGTCTGTGTACGCAGGGCCATAATGGGGGAATCCGATAATGTACTTTGCAATTTGAAGATGCAGAAGGAGGCCCGGCAGGGAGGGAATTGTAGATTGCTGTAGCGCCCTCCTGCTCCATTACAGACTGAGAATTTCCCAGAATTGATCCCCAGTTGGGCCAGAGATCTGACCTGTTGGATCCACTTGGAGTCAGACCAGATCTGATTGTATTGAGGGCTGAGTCATCTGTGATCTGGCCTGTTGGTTCCAAATGGAGTCAGACCAGATCTGATTGTATGGAGGGCTATGTCTCCTGTGATCTGGCCTGTTGGGTCCACATGGAGTCAGAGCTGATCCGATTGTATTAAGGGGTGAGTCTCCTGTGATCTGGCCTGTTGGATCCACATGGAGTCAGACCAGATCTAATTGTATGGAGGGATGAGCCCGCTGTGATCTGGCCTGTTGGGTCCAAATGGAGTCAGACCAGATCTGATTGTATGGAGGGCTGAGTCTCCTGTGATCTGGCCTGTTGGATCCACATGGAGTCAGACCAGATCTAATTGCATTGAAGGCTGAGACTGCTGCGGTCGAAGAATTTTCCTCCCCTGTCAGCTGCTCGGTCTTGTGAAATCTATTGTGAAATCTCTCTGACTTCTTTGTTTGCTGCCTGTCGAGTAAATTATTTATCTGCACTGAGACATTTTATCATCTGGTTGTGCCACTCATCCGCATCAAGAGAGACGGCGCCCCCTACAGCTCTCAGTACCGGGCACACAGACATTCATATATATCCTCTATATACATTGTGTCTTGTATTTCCACCTCTGCAAACACATCTGAGAACCCCTGGCACTGTGTGTGTGTTATGTGTTCCCATACACACTGCATACCTACAAATCATTCCAAAATATCTCTTCCCTTTGGAGCAGCTTTACACATAGGACTCCATAGGCAGCCTGGATTGTTCAGAATCATCTGCATTGTGCTGATTTAGGGACATTTCGGGGACAGACGGGACTGAAATGCATCAGCAATCCCCTAACCATGAGATCTTTAACCCTTTTTTAGGACAGATATTCCTGTACATCTAGTTCACAACTGATAATGAGATCTGAAGGCTCAGAACACACACAGGGTTAACTATAGTAAGTAGAGAACTGATGATGAGATCTGGCAGCTCAGTACACACATGGTTAATTATAGTAAGTAGAGAACTGATGATGAGATCTGACAGCTCAATACACACAGGGTTAATTATAGTAAATAGAGAACTGATAATGAGATCTGACAGCTCAGTACACACAGAGTTAATTATAGTAAGTAGAGAACGGATGATGAGATCTGACAGCTCAGCACACACAGGGTTAATTATAGTAAATAGAGAACTGATAATGAGATCTGACAGCTCAGTACACACAGGGTTAATTATAGTAAGTAGAAAACCGATAATGAGATCTGACAGCTTAGTGCACACACAGGGTTAATTATAGTAAGTAGAGAACTGATAATGAGATCTGACAGCTCAGTACACAAATAGGGTTAACTATAGTAAGTCAAGAACTGATAATGAGATCTGACAGCTCAGTACACACAGGGTTAACTATAGTAAATAGAGAACTGATAATGTGATCTGGCAGCTCAGTACACACAGGGTTAATTATAGTAAATAGAGAACTGATAATGAGATCTGACAGCTCAGCACACACAGGGTTAACTATAGTAAATAGAGAACTGATAATGAGATCTGGCAGCTCAGTACACACACAGGGTTAATCATAGTAAGTAGAGAACTGATAATGTGATCTGGCAGCTCAGTGCACACACAGGGTTAATTATAGTAAATAGAGAACTGATAATGAAATCTGACAGCTCAGTACACACAGGGTTAACTATAGTAAATAGAGAACTGATAATGAGATCTGACAGCTCAGTACACACACAGGGTTAATTTTAGTAAGTAGAAAACTGATAATGAGATCTGACAGCTCAGCACACACAGGGTTAACTATAGTAAATAGAGAACTGATAATGAGATCTGACAGCTCAGTACACACACAGGGTTAATCATAGTAAGTAGAGAACTGATAATGAGATCTGGCAGCTCAGTACACACAGGGTTAATTATAGTATATAGAACTTCCCAGCCCCCTCCTTGACTTAATAAAGACGGGGAACACTAAGTAGGATTTTTTTTTTCCACTTATGGGGTTTAAAAAAAAAAAAAAACATGTAAAAAGGTAAGAAGCCGTTTATAAATGTGGATGGGAAGAAATCCATTCAGATAGCTGGGGGCGGCCCTTTGTTCTCTGGGGTGTCCCCCCTTTATATCCATTCTGCATTCCAATCCCCCTCACATCTGATCAATGAAACCTTTACCCAGATCAATATTAATATCAGATTCATTATTAGTTACATTTATATGATTCATGGAAATATTTGTTTTACTTGGACGGCTCCTTTACATGTAGAAGATGAAGAGAGGAGGACATTATTGTAAATCTTTTATATAATATCAGGTAGAACAGGAAATAGGTAAAACCCTTCCCCCGTTTATTTCCAGCTTTGTGCGTCCCATTGGGGAGATTTCCCTTCACTTCCTGTCCTGTAGATGCAACAGGAAGCCAAAAAGGAAATCATTTTATATGGTTGTCACAGTTTGTACTTTGTAACCTGTACATCCAGTAACGGCTCTTCGCGTTGTAACATTGTAACAGTATGGTGTGGGGTCATTACCTGTAGAATATGCCTGTGAGGTCATTACCTGTAGACTGTACCTGTGGGGTCATTACCTGTAGACTGTACCTGTGGGGTCATTCCCTGTAGACTGTACCTGTGGGGTCGTTACCTGTAGACTGTACCTGTGGAGTCATTACCTGTAGAATGTACCTGTGAGGTCATTACCTGTAGACTGTATCTGTGGGGTCATTCCCTGTAGACTGTACCTGTGGGGTCATTCCCTGTAGAATGTACCTGTGGGGTCATTCCCTGTAGACTGTACCTGTGGGGTCGTTACCTGTAGACTGTACCTGTGGGGTCATTCCCTGTAGACTGTATCTGTGGAGTCATTACCTGTAGAATGTACCTGTGAGGTCATTACCTGTAGACTGTACCTGTGAGGTCATTACCTGTAGACTGTACCTGTGAGGTCATTACCTGTAGACTGTACCTGTGGGGTCATTACCTGTAGACTGTACCTGTGAGGTCATTACCTGTAGACTGTATCTGTGGAGTCATTACCTGTAGAATGTACCTGTGAGGTCATTACCTGAAGAATGTACCTGTGAGGTCATTCCCTGTAGACTGTACCTGTGAGGTCATTCCCTGTAGACTGTACCTGTGGGGTCATTACCTGTAGACTGTATCTGTGGAGTCATTACCTGTAGACTGTACCTGTGAGGTCGTTACCTGTAGACTGTACCTGTGAGGTCATTCCCTGTAGACTGTACCTGTGGGGTCATTACCTGTAGACTGTACCTGTGGGGTCATTACCTGTAGACTGTACCTGTGAGGTCATTCCCTGTAGACTGTACCTGTGGGGTCATTACCTGTAGACTGTACCTGTGGGGTCATTACCTGTAGACTGTATCTGTGGAGTCATTACCTGTAGACTGTACCTGTGGGGTCATTCCCTGTAGACTGTATCTGTGGGGTCATTACCTGTAGACTGTACCTGTGGAGTCGTTACCTGTAGAATGTACCTGTGGGGTCATTCCCTGTAGACTGTATCTGTGGGGTCATTACCTGTAGACTGTACCTGTGAGGTCATTCCCTGTAGACTGTACCTGTGGGGTCATTACCTGTAGACTGTACCTGTGGGGTCATTCCCTGTAGACTGTACCTGTGGGGTCATTACCTGTAGACTGTACCTGTGGGGTCATTCCCTGTAGACTGTACCTGTGGGGTCATTCCCTGTAGACTGTATCTGTGGGGTCATTACCTGTAGACTGTACCTGTGGGGTCATTACCTGTAGACTGTACCTGTGGGGTCATTCCCTGTAGACTGTACCTGTGGGGTCATTCCCTGTAGACTGTATCTGTGGGGTCATTACCTGTAGACTGTACCTGTGGGGTCATTACCTTTAGACTGTACCTGTGGGGTCATTCCCTGTAGACTGTACCTGTGGGGTCGTTATCTGTAGAATGTACCTGTGGGGTCGTTATCTGTAGAATGTACCTGTGGGGTCGTTATCTGTAGACTGTACCTGTGGGGTCGTTATCTGTAGAATGTACCTGTGGGGTCGTTATCTGTAGAATGTACCTGTGGGGTCGTTATCTGTAGACTGTACCTGTGGGGTCGTTATCTGTAGACTGTACCTGTGGGGTCGTTATCTGTAGAATGTACCTGTGGGGTCGTTATCTGTAGAATGTACCTGTGGGGTCGTTATGTGTAGACTGTACCTGTGGGGTCGTTATCTGTAGAATGTACCTGTGGGGTCGTTACCTGTAGACTGTACCTGTGGGGTCATTACTTGTAGACTGTACCTGTGGGGTCATTATCCATAGAGCCGTTACCTGTGGTGCCATTACCTATAGGCTGGCCATACATGTTCAATTCCCTTGTACAATTTTCCTTTAGATTTACCTTAACCTATGTAGCGTAAGGGCCGGCCTAATTAGATACAATTGAAAGTTGTTTAGTTTGACCTCCTATTATGTTTTTTTGGAAAATCTAAGGAAAAATTGTAAAAGGAAATTGGACATGCATGGCCAGCCATAGAGTCATTTTATGTGGTGTGATTATAGAGTCCTTACCTGTAGAGTCAATACCTGTTGGATTATTGCCTGTAGAGTCATTACCTGTGGAGTCAATACTTATGGAGTCATTAGCTGTGGACTGTACCTGTGGGGTCATTACCTGTTGAGTAATTACCTGTAGAGTCATTATTAACTAGAGCATCATTATCTATAGAGTCATTACCTGGGGTTTCATTACCTGTGGACTGTACCTGTGGGGTCATTACTTATAGAGTTTACCTAAAGAGTCATTACCTGTGGGGTCATTGCCTGTAGCATCAAATACCTGGTGATTCATTACTTGTAGAGTCCTTACCTGGTGGGTCATGGCCTGTAGAGTCGTTACCTGTGGACTGTACCTGTGGGATCATTTACCTATAGAGTCACTACCTGTGGGGTCATTACCTGTAGAGTTGTTACCTGTGGGCTCATTACCTGTAGGGTCTTTACCTCCATAGTCCATACCTACAGAATCATTACCTGTGAGGTCAATACCTGTGAAGTCATTACCTACAGAATCATTACCTGTGTGCAGTACCTGTGGGGTCATTACCTGTGAGGTCAATATCTGTGGGGTCATTACCTGTGAGGTCAATATCTGTGGGGTCATTACCTGTAGAGTCATTACCTCCATAGTCCATACCTACAGAATCATTACCTGTGTTCAGTATCTGTGGGGTCATTACCTGTGGAACCATTACCTATATAGTCATTACCTGTGGGCTCATTTCCTGTGTAGTCCTTACCTGTAGAGCCATTACTTGTGGAGTCAATACTTATGGAGTCATTGCCTGTGGACTGTACCTGTGGAGCCATTACCTATAGAGTTATTACCTTTAGAGTCATTACCTGTGGGGTCACTGCCTGTAGCATCAAATACCTGGTGGTTCATTACTTGTAGAGTCATTACCTGGTAGGTCATGGCCTGTAGAGTCGTTACCTGTGGACTGTACCTGTGGGATCATATACCTATAGAGTCACTACCTGTGGGCTCATTACCTGTAGAGTCGTTTCCTCCATAGTCCATACCTACAGAATCATTACCTGTGAGGTCAATACCTGTGAAGCCATTACCTACAGAATCATTACCTGTGTGCAGTACCTGTGAGGTCAATATCTGTTGGGTCATTACCTCCATAGTCCATACCTACAGAATCATTACCTGTGTTCAGTATCTGTGGGGTCATTACCTGTAGAGCCATTACCTGTGTGCAGTACCTGTGTAGTCCTTACCTGTAGAGCCATTACCTGTGGTTGATCCCCATCATTAATTAATCTCCGGTTTCCTTAGTTTCAGACAAGCACCAATTTAAGAACGAGCAAGTTCTGTATCGCTTCAGATACGACGATGGGACGTACAAAGCCAGAAGCGAGCTGGAGGACATCATGTCAAAGGTGAGACCCCATAACCTGCAGCCCGGCACCATCACTAACCAATCATTCATCCCGCTTTACTCATCCGTCCATCCATCCATCCATCCATCCATCCATCCATCCATCCATCCAGTATATTTGATTTATAGGGGGAGTTGGCAGATGAGAACTTCTTGCCGAAGTTCCTGTTCTCGCACCTGTGATCTTATCAATGATCCATGTGGCAGGGTGGGACCCCTGGAAATGTGTGTGGAGCTGAGGACCCACCAGAGATCCCCCCCCCCCCCCCCCTCTGGTTGCATCCCCAGCATGTGCCAGACACTCCGTAATATTTCCCACAATGCATAGCATGTGGCAGGTCAATATTTATGGCTCCCGGTGTTGGTCATACTGCCATTAGCTGATTGGACTGAGTGCTCCAGTAGATTGGGAAGTACAGATGTGACCGGGTGCTCACCGGTATACCCCCCCATCCCCCGAGGTTCATCTAAACATTTTATGTGACTTCATCTCATTTATTGCTTTGATGTATTTAAATCCATCCATCAGATGACTCGCGAATAGCTGACATGTACTGCGCCACGGCTCCTGTTGTGTTTTATAGAATACGCCCCATTGTGTGTTATATAGAATACGCCCCATTGTGTGTTATAGAATACGCCCCATTGTGTGTTATATAGAATACGCCCCATTGTGTGTTTTATAGAATACGCCCCATTGTGTGTTATATAGAATACGCCCCATTGTGTGTTATATAGAATACGCCCCATTGTGTGTTATATAGAATACGCCCCATTGTGTGTTATATAGAATACGCCCCAATGTGTGTTATAGAATACGCCCCAATGTGTGTTATAGAATACGCCCCATTGTGTGTTATAGAATACGCCCCATTGTGTGTTATAGAATACGCCCCATTGTGTGTTTTATAGAATACGCCCCATTGTGTGTTATATAGAATACGCCCCATTGTGTGTTATATAGAATACGCCCCAATGTGTGTTATAGAATACGCCCCATTGTGTGTTATAGAATACGCCCCATTGTGTGTTATAGAATACGCCCCATTGTGTGTTATAGAATACGCCCCATTGTGTGTTATATAGAATACGCCCCATTGTGTGTTATATAGAATACGCCCCATTGTGTGTTATATAGAATACGCCCCATTGTGTGTTATAGAATACGCCCCATTGTGTGTTATAGAATACGCCCCATTGTGTGTTATATAGAATACGCCCCATTGTGTGTTATATAGAATACGCCCCATTGTGTGTTTTATAGAATACGCCCCATTGTGTGTTATAGAATACGCCCCATTGTGTGTTATATAGAATACGCCCCATTGTGTGTTATATAGAATACGCCCCATTGTGTGTTTTATAGAATACGCCCCATTGTGTGTTATAGAATACGCCCCATTGTGTGTTATATAGAATACGCCCCATTGTGTGTTATATAGAATACGCCCCATTGTGTGTTTTATAGAATACGCCCCATTGTGTGTTATAGAATACGCCCCATTGTGTGTTTTATAGAATACGCCCCATTGTGTGTTATATAGAATACGCCCCATTGTGTGTTATATAGAATACGCCCCATTGTGTGTTATAGAATACGCCCCATTGTGTGTTTTCTAGAATACGCCCCATTGTGTGTTATATAGAATACGCCCCATTGTGTGTTATATAGAATACGCCCCATTGTGTGTTATATAGAATACGCCCCATTGTGTGTTTTATAGAATACGCCCCATTGTGTGTTATAGAATACGCCCCATTGTGTGTTTTATAGAATACGCCCCATTGTGTGTTATATAGAATACGCCCCATTGTGTGTTATATAGAATACGCCCCATTGTGTGTTATAGAATACGCCCCATTGTGTGTTTTCTAGAATACGCCCCATTGTGTGTTATATAGAATACGCCCCATTGTGTGTTTTCTAGAATACGCCCCATTGTGTGTTATATAGAATACGCCCCATTGTGTGTTTTCTAGAATATGCCCCATTGTGTGTTATAGAATACGCCCCATTGTGTGTTATAGAATACGCCCCATTGTGTGTTATATAGAATACGCCCCATTGTGTGTTATATAGAATACGCCCCATTGTGTGTTATATAGAATACGCCCCATTGTGTGTTATATAGAATACGCCCCAATGTGTGTTATAGAATACGCCCCAATGTGTGTTATAGAATACGCCCCAATGTGTGTTATAGAATACGCCCCATTGTGTGTTATAGAATACGCCCCATTGTGTGTTATAGAATACGCCCCATTGTGTGTTATATAGAATACGCCCCATTGTGTGTTATATAGAATACGCCCCATTGTGTGTTTTATAGAATACGCCCCATTGTGTGTTATAGAATACGCCCCATTGTGTGTTATAGAATACGCCCCATTGTGTGTTTTATAGAATACGCCCCATTGTGTGTTATATAGAATACGCCCCATTGTGTGTTATATAGAATACGCCCCATTGTGTGTTATAGAATACGCCCCATTGTGTGTTTTCTAGAATACGCCCCATTGTGTGTTATATAGAATACGCCCCATTGTGTGTTATATAGAATACGCCCCATTGTGTGTTATATAGAATACGCCCCATTGTGTGTTATATAGAATACGCCCCATTGTGTGTTTTATAGAATACGCCCCATTGTGTGTTATAGAATACGCCCCATTGTGTGTTTTATAGAATACGCCCCATTGTGTGTTATATAGAATACGCCCCATTGTGTGTTATATAGAATACGCCCCATTGTGTGTTATATAGAATACGCCCCATTGTGTGTTTTCTAGAATACGCCCCATTGTGTGTTATATAGAATACGCCCCATTGTGTGTTTTCTAGAATACGCCCCATTGTGTGTTATATAGAATACGCCCCATTGTGTGTTTTCTAGAATATGCCCCATTGTGTGTTATAGAATACGCCCCATTGTGTGTTATATAGAATACGCCCCATTGTGTGTTATATAGAATACGCCCCATTGTGTGTTATATAGAATACGCCCCATTGTGTGTTATATAGAATACGCCCCATTGTGTGTTTTATAGAATACGTCCCATTGTGTGTTATATAGAATACGCCCCATTGTGTGTTATAGAATACGCCCCATTGTGTGTTATAGAATACGCCCCATTGTGTGTTATATAGAATACGCCCCATTGTGTGTTATATAGAATACGCCCCATTGTGTGTTATAGAATACGCCCCATTGTGTGTTTTATAGAATACGCCCCATTGTGTGTTATATAGAATACGCCCCATTGTGTGTTTTCTAGAATACGCCCCATTGTGTGTTATAGAATACGCCCCATTGTGTGTGTTATAGAATACGCCCCAATGTGTGTTATAGAATACGCCCCATTGTGTGTTATAGAATACGCCCCATTGTGTGTTATATAGAATACGCCCCATTGTGTGTTATAGAATACGCCCCATTGTGTGTTATATAGAATACGTCCCATTGTGTGTTATATAGAATACGCCCCATTGTGTGTTATAGAATACGCCCCATTGTGTGTTATAGAATACGCCCCATTGTGTGTTATATAGAATACGCCCCATTGTGTGTTATATAGAATACGCCCCATTGTGTGTTATAGAATACGCCCCATTGTGTGTTATATAGAATACGCCCCATTGTGTGTTATATAGAATACGCCCCATTGTGTGTTATATAGAATACGCCCCATTGTGTGTTATATAGAATACGCCCCATTGTGTGTTATATAGAATACGCCCCATTGTGTGTTATATAGAATACGCCCCATTGTGTGTTATATAGAATACGCCCCATTGTGTGTTATATAGAATACGCCCCATTGTGTGTTATATAGAATACACCCCATTGTGTTCTCCGCTGTTCTCATTCTAAATATTTAATCCGCTGTTTCTCCTCTTCATTTTCCAGGGTGTGCGACTCTACTGCCGCCTGCACAGCCTGCTAACGCCAGTTGTCAAGTAAGTGCACAAAAAGACGCTTCCCGCGGTTGTATGTGGTAGAGGAGTATAAGGTTATTATGGGGAATCCATGAGCCGAGGCGGCCCTCTGTATAATGTGTGTATGTAGGATTATATATAGTGCTGACAGGAGACATTGTACCCACTAAGCAAAAATTCCTCCTCCTACCAGTACAAATCACACCCCCTGCCTAAATCTCCCCTCCCAGTACAAATCACACCCCCTGCCTAAATCTCCCCTCCCAGTTCAAATATTTGCCCTCTCCATCCCCCAAATCCCCCCCCCCCCAAAAAAAGAAAAAAAATCACCCCTCCTTGTACAAATCCCCCACCCCTCAAATTTCCCCTCCGAGTGCACACCCTCCCCTCCAAATCTCCTTCCTAGCATGAATATCCCCCCTCCCAGCTCAAACACCCCCCCCCCCTATCATTCCTACTAACACAATCCCCCACCCAAAAAAAAATGTCTTCTTCTAGCACAAATCTCCCCCTCCCCCCCCCCCCCCACCATATCCCCTCTCCTAGCACAAATCCCCTTCCCTAGTACAAATCCTGCTCCCCCTCTACCATATCACCTCTTCTAGCACAAACCCCCCAAATCCCCTCTCCTAGTACAAATTCTCCTCCCCCCTCTACCATATCATCTCCTATAGCACAACCCCCCCCCCCCCCAAATCCCCTTTCCTAGTACAAAATATCCTCTCCACTCTACCATATCCCCTCTTCTAGCACACACACCCCAAATCCCCTTTCCTAGTACAAACCCTCCTCCCCACTCTACCATATCCCCTCTTCTAGCACAAACCCCCCAAATCCCCTCTCCTAGCACAAATCCCCTCTCCTAGTACAAATCCTCCTCCCCCCCTCTACCATATCATCTCCTCTAGCACAAATCCCCTTTCCTTGTACAAATTATCCTCTTCACTCTACCATATCCCCTCTTCTAGCACACCCCCCCCCCCCAAATCCCCTTTCCTAGTACAAACCCTCCTCCCCACTCTACCATATCCCCTCTTCTAGCACAAACCCCCCAAATCCCCTCTCCTAGCACAAATCCCATCTCCTAGTACAAATCCTCCTCCCCCCCTCTACCATATCATCTCCTCTAGCACAAATCCCCTTTCCTAGTACAAATCCTCCTCCCCCCCTCTACCATATCATCTCCTCTAGCACAAATCCCCTTTCCTTGTACAAATTATCCTCTTCACTCTACCATATCCCCTCTTCTAGCACACCCCCCCCCCCCCAAATCCCCTTTCCTAGTACAAACCCTCCTCCCCCTCTACCATATCACTTCTTCTAGCACAACCCGCCCCCCCCCCCAAATCCTTACTCCTAGCACAAATCCTCTTCGCCCAACCCCATCACAACACAAATCACCCTGAATCGCAACTCCTTGCAACCCCCACCCCCAATTTTCTCTCCTAGAACAATTATTTTCCCCTGCTGCCCCCCAAATTCCTTGTACCACAAATCAACTCCCCCATCAATCTCCTTGCTGTGCCCCCCCCCCCACCTCTCATGATACCACAGTACCCGGGGCAGCCATCCCTCCTACCCAACCCTTGTGCCAGCCCTGTATGCCATGTCACCAGTTCACCGTTCCGCCTATCTATAAAGCTGCTAATTTTTACCAAAATTTTAACATAGATGAAATGAAGCCAATTAAATGTATTTTCTACAAAGGTTTTCCAATTTGTAACATTTTTTCACCCCTGTTGATCATTAAAAATGGACATCACCCATTGGCTCTGAGGTATTATTGCCAATGGTCATGAAAATGGAAAAATTGTATCAAATACTTACCGTAATTTTCCTTTCCTGGCCCCAATCCATGGCAGCAAACACATCACTTACTGTTTGATTATTCTTGCACATTTATTGCTAATTTTTCTTTATTAGTCCATCTATTTCCTTCTATATTGTCTATTTTAGTATGACAACCTTCGTTTAAAATTTTGATAGGTTGAACGTTTTCAAATTTCGTTTTAAAATGGGATGACCCACAGGAAAGGTTAATGGGTTTTTCTGGTGCAAAAATAGAGACCAAAAAAATTGGGACTTTGAATGAGGTCAGCCAGGCATATGGATTTTAATGGAAAAATACATAAACAGATACATTACAGGAAAATGACATATGATATACACTTTATAATCAATACAATTCGTTACAAAGTTACATGGATCAAACATGGATCTCTCAATATTAAGGTAAATTCAACAGGACATCATAGTTTCTGTATGTACACAGTCTCTAAAATGTATCAAAGTAGGGATATGACATCTGAGTTAATGTAGGCTCGACGCGTTTCATGGACCTCCGTCCATTCATCAGGAGCTTGCTAAAAAGTTTTACAGTATTATTATGTATCTGAAAATAGGAATAAAAGTTATAGTACAGTATAGTTATAAAAGGATTAAGATTAAATAGGGGGGGGGGGTTGTTGTTATATAATAAACACTACCTTAGATTAGGTCAATTAACAAAGACAATCCAATGCTGGAAAGGGGGGACAGGGATGACTCAGGAAAAGTCTGACCCGGGGCTGAGGCACAGACAAACGCCCAACACAGAAGGGGCACCAGGAAGACCTTTTAACCTTCGTTTAAAATTTTGATAGGTCGAACGTTTTCAAATTTTAGTTTTAAAATGGGATGACCCACAGGAAAGGTTAATGGGTATTTCTGGTGGTCTTCTATGTTGGGGGACACACAGCTGAGGGCAGATTACGAGGGTCTATTCCCCGGAGCTCACACCCGTTTGTTCAGACAGTACTGATGAGCCGCCATTGTCATGATAACGAGAGCTGTGGTGAGGTCATCTTATCAGTCACAATTACCATAATCACCGTAATCAGATCAGTCAGGAAAATTCTGAATAAAAGGATAAGACCACCACAAAGCAACAACGGATTCTGTATCTGCAATATTACAACATGAATATCATTGTTATATGATAAGTGAGGGCTTTAGTAAATTGACTCCTGAAGGCGAAATTCAATATAAACCGTTCTATCTACATCGGGTGTGATTGCCCTGGAAGCACGTACAGTAGATATGTAAAGAATCTCCCTATTATTAATGAATGACTTTGTATATTACAAAAGAGAATAAAATGAAATGACTTTAGCTGCTTGTAGTGGAAACATTTCTTATGACACCATTTTGGATAACGTATCAGGAGATGTGAGGTTTCAGCACTCCAAATATGCATTTCACATGTTTATTTATAGAACGATGTCACTTTAAGTCAGAGACGGCCGACCTTTCAGGAGATCAGAGGGATCCTTCATCAAAGTGAGATGGTTCTCAAGATCAGATAGACTTCAGGGTGACATAATCCTCAAGGCAACACAGTTCTCAAGGTGACACAGTCCACAAATTGACCTTGTTTCCTAAAGTGACATAATCCACAATTTGACATTGTCCTCAAGGTGCCATAATCCTCAAAGCAACATAATCTTGAAGGCAACATAGTCCTCAAAACTAGATAATCCACAAGTTGACATACTCCTCAAGGTGACACAGTCCACAAGGTGGCATGGTCATCAAGGTGACCCAATCCACAAGTTGACATAGTCTTCAAGGTGTCATAGTCCTCAAGGCAACATAGCCCTCAAGACGACATAGACCACATGTTGACATACTCCTCAAGGTGACATAGTCCACAAGGTGGCATGGTCATCAAGGTGACATAATCCACAAGTTGACATAGTCCTCAATGTGTCATAGTCCTCAAGGCAACATAGCCCTCAAGACCGCATAGACCACATGATGACATACTCCTCAAGGTGACATAGTCTACAAGGTGACACAATCCACAAGTTGACATAGTCCTCGGGGTGCCATAGACTTCAAGGCAACATAATCCTGAAGGCAACCTAGTCCTCAAGACGAGATAGTCCACACGTTGACACAGTCCTTAAGGTGATAAAGGCCAAAGGTTTGCATAGTCCTCAAGGCGACATAATCCTGAAGGCAACATAGTCCTCAAAAAGAGATAATCTACAAGTTGACATACTCCTCAAGGTGACACAGTCCACAAGGTGGCATGGTCATCAAGGTGACACAATCCACAAGTTGACATAGTCTTCAAGGTGTCATAGTCCTCAAGGCAACATAGCCCTCAAGACGACATAGACCACATGTTGACATACTCCTCAAGGTGACATAGTCCACAAGGTGACATGGTCATCAAGGTGACACAATCCACAAGTTGTCATAGTCCTCAAGGCAACATAGCCCTCAAGACCGCATAGACCACATGTCGACATACTCCTCAAGGTGACATAGTCCACAAGGTGACACAATCCACAAGTTGACATAGTCCTCGGGGTGCCATAGACTTCAAGCAACATAATCCTGAAGGCAACATAGTCCTCAAGACGATATAGTCCACACGTTGACACAGTCCTTAAGGTGATAAAGTTCAAAGGTTTGCATAGTCCTCAAGACGACATAATCCTGAAGGCAACATAGTCCTCAAAAAGAGATAATCTACAAGTCGACATACTCCTCAAGGTGACACAGTCCACAAGGTGGCATGGTCATCAAGGTGACACAATCCCCAAGTTGACATAGTCTTCAAGGTGTCATAGTCCTCAAGGCAACATAGCCCTCAAGACGACATAGACCACATGTTGACATACTCCTCAAAGTGACATAGTCCACAAGGTGGCATGGTCATCAAGGTGACACAATCCACAAGTTGACATAGTCCTCAAGGTGTCATAGTCCTCAAGGCAACATAGCCCTCAAGGCAACATAGACCACATGTTGACATACTCCTCAAGGTGACAAAGTCCACAAGGTGACACAATCCACAACTTAACATTGTCCTCGGGGTGCCATAGACTTCAAGGCAACATAATCCTGAAGGCAACATAGTCCTCAAGACAAGATAGTCCACACGTTGACACAGTCCTTAAGGTGATAAAGTCCAAAGATTTGCATAGTCCTAAAGGCGACATAATCCTGAAGGCAACATAGTCCTCAAGATGGGATAGTCAACGTGTTGACATAATTCTCAAGATGACCTTGTCATCAAGGTGACATAATCCACAAGTTGACATAGTCCTCGGGGTGCCATAGACTTCAAGGCAACTCAATCCTGAAGGAAACCTAGTCCTCAAGACGGGATAGTCCACAAGTTGCCATATTCCTCAGGGTAATTAAGTCCACAGGTTTACATAGTCCTCAAGGTGACATTATCCTGAAGGCAACATAGTCCTCAAGATTAGATAGTCCACATGTGGACATAGTTCTCAAGGTGATAATGTCCTCAAGGTGACATGGTCATCAAGGGGACATAGTCCTTAAGGTATCATAGTGACGACTCTGTTGACTTTGAGAAAAGGACCTTGCAAGGCTGTCTGTGACTTACGTGATGTTTTTCTCACAATAAACATGTGAAAGGCATATTTGGAGTGCTGTGACTTTATATTGGCTGATACGATATCTGGTGGCACCATCAGGTGCGGATGTGGACTTCACAGCCACGCAAAGTGCATTTGTGTTCTAGACAGAGACCTTGCAGCAAATACTTGGTGATCTCACTGGAGGAGTCCATTGTAGCCAACTGCAATCCTCAGCTGTCTTGTCTCACAGGAGTGGTGACACCAGAAATGGTAGATTTGCTGCTATTTTATTGGGGTGTCACCAGAGACACACATCACAATTATTGTTAGTGATTATTAGTGTTTGTTTCCTTTATTTAAAAAAAAACGGTACAGCTGTGTGTAAGTTGATTATGCTGCACATTTCATGCATATCGGGTGTATAGCATATCGGATGTATAAGCTGAAACCCCCAGAGGATGAAGGCTGAAACATGGAGTTTCCTCCGGATCCCAGCTTCTATGGCCCTCAGCTCTGGGTGTTTTTATTACCAATCCCATACTGTTTGTGGTCTCTGCGTTGTATAAAAGAATAGACTTCCATCATTCACTGGTAATTGTCCTCACTAGAAGAGGGTGGACAGGGCCGGAGATGGACAGCCTCACCCCAGACCTCCACTAAACCTAGAGGAGCGGCTAGATCTCCCCCTGTGAATTCTTCATCCCCTCCTGTTCTTTTCATCTTCTGTTCTCCGCTATAAATCTTTTCCTTGTTTGTGTTCTCCTCTATTAACTCATTCTGGTTGTCTGCCTCATATCCATAATAACAGCTCCGGAGTACCCCCACAGGCACACTGTCTATAAAGCAGCTCTTTGCAACCTTTTTACCCCAGAGGAGCCCTTAAAATAAATTTCAGGTCACAGGGAACCCTTAGGACCCAATCGTTGTCCTGGGGCCCCAGCGACAACCTTCGTCCTCCTGCAGTAAATCAAATGGTGAAAGTTGTACACCAGTCGGTCACCCTACAAGGGGGAATTTATCAAGGACACAAATATCCCTTATAAACTCCTGCAGAGGTCCAATGCTCTGTCCCTGGAAATGGCCCTAGTTCTCTCCATTAAAATGGTCCTGCTTCTCTCCATGGAAATGACCCTGCTTCTCTCCATGGAAATAGCCCTGCTTCTAGCCATGGAAATTGTCCTGCTTCTCTTCATTGGAAATAGCCCTGCTTCTCTTCATTGGAAATAGCCCTGCTTCTCTCCATGGAAATGGCCCTGCTTCTCTCCATGGAAATGACCCAACTTCTCTCCATGGAAATGGCCCTGCTTCTCTCCATGGAAATGGCCCTGATTCTCTCCATGGAAATGGCCCTGCTTCTCTCCATTAAAATGGCCCTGCTTCTCTCCATGGAAATGGTCCTGCTTCTCTCCATGGAAATTACCTTCCTTCTCTCCATGGAAATGGCCCTGATCCTCTCCATGGAAATTGCCCTGCTTCTCTCCATTGGAAATGGCCCTGCTTCTCTCCATGGAAATTGCCCTGCTTCTCTTCATTGGAAATAGCCCTGCTTCTCTTCATTGGAAATGACCCTGCTTCTCTCCATTGCAAATGACCCTGCTTCTCTCCATGGAAATGACCTTCCTTCTCTCCATGGAAATGGCCCTGCTTCTCTCCATGGAAATGGCCCTGCTTCTCTCCATGGAAATGGCCCTGCTTCTCTCCATGGAAATGGCCCTGCTTCTCTCCATGGAAATGGCCCTGCTTCTCTCCATGGAAATGGCCCTGCTTCTCTCCATGGAAATGACCCTGCTTCTCTCCATGGAAATGACCTTCCTTCTCTCCATTGGAAATGACCCTGATTCTCTCCATGGAAATGGCCCTGCTTCTCTCCATGGAAATGGCCCTGCTTCTCTCCATGGAAATGACCTTCCTTCTCTCCATTGGAAATGGCCCTGATTCTCTCCATGGAAATGGCCCTGCTTCTCTCCATTGCAAATGACCCTGCTTCTCTCCATGGAAATTGCCCTGCTTCTCTCCATTGCAAATGACCCTGCTTCTCTCCATGGAAATTGCCCTGCTTCTCTCCATTGCAAATGACCCTGATTCTCTCCATGGAAATGGCCCTGCTTCTCTCCATGGAAATTACCTTCCTTCTCTCCTTAGAAATGGCCCTGCTTCTCTCCATGGAAATTGTCCTGCTTCTCTCCATGGAAATGGCCCTGCTTCTCTCCATGGAAATAGCCCTGCAGCAGGGGGTCAAATACTTTTTTCCCCTCACTGTACATATTTCGTAGCCTGATGCCATTTGTCCTGTGTGTATATATGATGTACAGTGCCTTGCAAAAGTATTCGGCCCCCTTGAACTTTGTGACCTTTTTCCACATTTCAGGCTTCAAACATAAAGATATAAAACTGAAACTTTTTGTGAAGAATCAACAACAAGTGGGACACAATCAAAAAGTGGAGTGAAATTTATTGGATATTTCAAACTTTTTTAACAAATAAAAAACTGAAAAATTGGGCATGCAAAATTATTCAGCCCCCTTAAGTTAATACTTTGTAGCGCCACCTTTTGCTGCGATTACAGCTGTAAGTGGCTTGGGGTATGTCTCTATCAGTTTTGCACATCGAGAGACTGAAATGTTTGCCCATTCCTCCTTGCAAAACAGCTCAAGCTCAGTGAGGTTGGATGGAGAGCGTTTGTGAACAGCAGTTTTCAGTTCTTTCCACAGATTCTCAATTGGATTCAGGTCTGGACTTTGACTTGGCCATTCTAACACCTGGATATGTTTATTTGTGAACCATTCCATTGTAGATTTTGCTTTATGTTTTGGATCATTGTCTTGTTGGAAGACAAATCTCCGTCCCAGTCTCAGGTCTTTTGCAGACTTCCTCAGGTTTTCTTCCAGGATGGTCCTGTATTTGGCTCCATCCATCTTCCCATCAATTTTAACCATCTTCCCTGTCCCTGCTGAAGAAAAGCAGGCCCAAACCATGATGCTGCCACCACCATGTTTGACAGTGGGGATGGTGTGTTCAGGGTGATGAGCTGTGTTGCTTTTACACCAAACATAACGTTTTGCATTGTTGCCAAAAAGTTTGATTTTGGTTCCATCTGACCAGAGCACCTTCTTCCACATGTTTGGTGTCTCCCAGGTGGCTTGTGGCAAACTTTAAACGACACTTTTTATGGATATCTTTAAGAAATGGCTTTCTCCTTGCCACTCTTCCATAAAGGGCAGATTTGTGCAGTATACGACTGATTGTTGTCCTATGGACAGAGTCTCCCACCTCAGCTGTAGATCTCTGCAGTTCATCCAGAGTGATCATGGGCCTCTTGGCTGCATCTCTGATCAGTCTTCTCCTTGTATGAGCTGAAAGTTTAGAGGGACGGCCAGGTCTTCGTAGATTTGCAGTGGTCTGATACTCCTTCCATTTCAATATTATCGCTTGCACAGAGCTCCTTGGGATGTTTAAAGCTTGGGAAATCTTTTTGTATCCAAATCCGGCTTTAAACTTCTCCACAACAGTCTCTCGGACCTGCCTGGTGTGTTCCTTGTTCTTCATGATGCTCTCTGCGCTTTAAACAGACCTCTGAGACTATCACAGTGCAGGTGCATTTATACGGAGACTTGATTACACACAGGTGGATTCTATTTATCATCATTAGTCATTTAGGTCAACATTGGATCATTCAGAGATCCTCACTGAACTTCTGGAGAGAGTTTGCTGCACTGAAAGTAAAGGGGCTGAATAATTTTGCATGCCCAATTTTTCAGTTTTTTATTTGTTAAAAAAGTTTGAAATATCCAATAAATTTCGTTCCACTTCATGATTGTGTCCCACTTGTTGTTGATTCTTCACAAAAAAATACAGTTTTATATCTTTATGTTTGAAGCCTGAAATGTGGCAAAAGGTCGCAAAGTTCAAGGGGGCCGAATACTTTCGCAAGGCACTGTATCTGGTTTAGTAGTTGGTGGGGTGGCGGGAGAGTAATATTTGCTACTCAGCTCCAGGTAGGAAGATACTGGCATGGTGAAGAGTTTCCTTTTACATTCAGAGCCCTGCCAGCTCTTTTTTTTTCCGCTCAGTCCCGGAGCCGGCAGTGTGAACAAGGTGGCGTCTGTCTTGAGGTTTGGCCCTGGAACAGTTTTGCTTTAGAAGCAAAATACCAGTGTTGGTGCAGCGAGAAGAGCCAGTGTTTGATGATGACTCCGGCAATCCTTCCAGTCCCACAAAAACATGATCCGGCAACTTCTTCCATTCTATTTACATGAGCACAGCCAGGGAGTTCTGGGATGAAGCCACCTTGGGGCGCAGCCCATCAGATAAGACGTATTGTGTGAAGGGATTGTAGGCCTGGCACGGCGCGGTGTGGGGGCGGCCATGAGAGCCGTGTACCAACATATCCCAAACTGACCTGCCACCTGCATTACTCTTATTTCTATAACTCTGGAGCTCAGGGATTATCCCGCACACATCCTCCGCTGCCCAATCACAAATATGTGCTTACACCGTTCTTCTCAATGAGCAGTCGCTGCACGGTGTGCAAAGTTCAGCACATCCGGACAACTATTGCTGATTCTGCATTGAGTCATCCTGAATCTCAGGCCCTTCTTCATCAACTCGTTATTGGTCAGGAGGGGAATTGGGAGGAGGTCCCCCCATAATGATCACTATAAAGAATTTATGTCTGCAGATTCTCCATTTATAATCATCCTCTCATTTCTATTCAGTATCTGCGGACATTTCTATCTCCCTCCTCATTGGGAGCATTCTTCTCACTGACCACCAATGTAAGGGACATTCTTCGCACTGACCACCAATGTAAGGGACATTCTTCCCACTGACCTCCAATGTAAGGAGCATTCTTCCCACTGACCACCAATGTAAGGAGCATTCTTCCCACTGACCACCAATGTAAGGAGCATTCTTCCCACTGACCACCAATGTAAGGGACATTCTTCCCACTGACCTCCAATGTAAGGGACATTCTTCCCACTGACCTCCAATGTAAGGAGCATTCTTCCCACTGACCACCAATGTAAGGGACATTCTTCCCAATTTTGTTTATTAAAAGTCTTGCAATCAATAAGCATAAAATCAATATACATAAATAAATATATACATATTTACATGAAAAGGGGAAAAAAAAAATACATAGCAAATTCTGCTCTCAAATAAAGACTGCCTTTACAGCAAAAACAAAACTCACATCATGAAACACATCATTACCGGGAAAAATAATCTTAATTAGACTCACACCACCACACCAGACATCAAACCTGCGAGGTCAAGAAACAAAAACCACTCCCATTATGCATGCAGCCCTTCTTCAAAAATGAAGATATTAACTAACAAAAGCTAAGGGTGTGAAAGAAATAGCATAGGAAAAAAGCTTTTCACCCAGAGATGGACAGTTCACCAAAAGCAGGTCTGATATTCCTCCACGCCCTTATCCAGACCGCTCGAGGCTCCCTGCCCTTCTCAAGACCCCGAATCTTACCAACCTCACCCAGAATATCGTACACCACCACCTCGACAGGGAGGACTTTCTTCCGCAGGGTAATCTGGCACCGTGCATTCCACGTGAAGTAACAGACAACTATACTAACTAGAAAAAGTGTATCCAAATCAAAATCCCAGCGAGTCGGGAATGCCCCATACACCCACTCCGCATAACTCATGCGATAGAGAAAGGGGATGCCTAGAGCCCTCCCCACCCTTTTATACACCTCTATGTTAAAGGGACACTGGAGCAAAAAGTGGTCCATAGACTCCACTTTACCAACACACTCCGCTCTAGGACAATCCCGATCATCCACAGGGCGATGCTTCAGGTTCCCTCTCACATAGAGCCTTCCATGGAAAGCGAGCCAGGCTTGATCCCTAAACTTCAAAGGGATTCTTCCTAAGTTAATTAAACGCAACCCCTCCCTCATTACGGGGCCTGGGCAATCCCTTAAGGTCAGCGACACACTGAAAGCAGAGCCCAAAATCCTCTTCTCCAGAAGCTTTCTGGGGAGGGACTTGATATCCCCCACTGTCACCTGCCACTGCCTAAGTATTTTCAGACACGGGGCAACATAAGCCGGAAGCTTGCCATGTCGGACTCTCAGACTTTTCACTGGCCCGCCATCTTCCCAGCATCGCAGAAAAGGCCTAAACCAAGATTGAAAAATACCCACCCATCCCGGCGGGGTCTCTGCTAACATATTACCAAGATTATACTTTAAAAAAAGCAGAGAAAAGAAAACTATAGGGTTGACCATTCCTAGACCACCTTCCCGCCTGGACAGGTAAGTTACATTGCGTTTAATCAGGTTCAGCCTATTTCCCCATAACAGTTGGAAAAAGCAGCTGTACACCCTTGCATAGAGAGATTCCGGCAAGATACAGACAAAACTGACATATAAAAAGATTGGGATCAGGTAAGTTTTAATCAAGTCAACCCTTTCCCTCAAGGAAAGTTTCCATTTCTTCCAGCTTGCCACCTTGGCATTGGCATTCAACAACCTGCTTTCCCAATTTCGATGACCATAGTCACCAGGACCAAATTTGATGCCCAACACTTTAATTTCCTGCTGGGGCTCTGGGAAGGCATCCGGAAGTTCGAAGCTTTCACCCTCCTCACCCATCCAGAAAACTTCACTCTTTTCATGATTGATTTTAGAGCCAGAAGCCTCAGTGTACTGCTCTATCACAGAGACCACCTCCTGCGCCTCCTCCATCCCAGAGATAATAACAGACACATCATCGGCATAAGCCACGACCTTCAAAGGCGGCACACCAGCAATGCCCAAAGGCACCCCACACAACGATCCACTCTCTAACCTTCTTATGAAGGGGTCAATTGCGAATACATATAGCAGGGGGCTCAAAGGACACCCCTGGCGCACCCCAGAGCCAACCTCAAAAGGCCGTCCAACCCAACCATTAACAAGTGGGAAGCTCTCAGCCCCTTTATATAATGTTTTCAGCCAATCAATAAACCTCCCCTGCAGGCCGTATCTACCAAGTAGCAAATACAGGTACTCATGATTGACTCGATCAAAAGCCTTCGCCTGATCCAATGCCAGCAAGTACTTTCTCCATCCAGCAGCCCTGCATCGCTCCAAAGCCTCCCGGACAGCTAAAATTGCTGAAAAGGTACTTCTGCCCTGGACCGAGCAGTGCTGATGATTGGACAACAAATCACCTGCTACTGACGACAAGCGCCAAAAAAGAATCTTCGCCAAGATCTTTCTATCAACATTGAGAAGACTGATGGGGCGCCAGTTCTCAATTATTGAGGGGTCTTTACCTTTTGACAGAAGAATCACAGCGGATTGCCTCATGGAGGGAGGGAGAGAACCCTCATCTAAACAGCTGTTATAAACCTCCGCTAAAAAGGGAGCCAGAATGGACTTAAAACACTTGTAAAATTCAGCTGTCAACCCATCTGGCCCAGGCGACTTTTTGGTAGCCAGCTTCTCTATAGCACAAACTACCTCATCCGCTGAAATTGGTTCTGTCAAATCCATCAAAGGCAATGTATCATTTCCCAATCCTGGAGTAGAATCCAGAAAGCTTTCCATCCTGTCCCGACTAAGGTCCTTTCTTCCCAGAAGGTCTGCGTAATATGACCTGAAGATCTCCAGGATCCCTGATCTGGACTTCACCAGGGAACCCGTACTATCCCTCAGACCTATGACCGTCTTAACTGCTATGCCTTGCTTACAGTTCTGGTAAGGATCAGGCGAGTGATATTTCCCATAATCTCTCTCCAGAACCAAGGAGGCATGCCGGTCATATTGACACTTCCTAAGAAGAAGCTTTACCTCCGAGATCTCCCCTGGATCTCCTCCATACGAGACAAGACGATCAAGCTTCCTCCGCAAATGCTGGTAGGCAATATACATACCAAGCTGCTTCTTCTTACTTATGGCCTTGAAAAGTCCAATCGCCCTTTGTTTCACAAGCTCCCACCACTCTGACTTACTGCTGCAAAAGTCCAGAATAGAAACCTGTGCCTGAAAAAAATCCTCAAAGGATTGTCTTACCTCTACATCTTCCAGGAGAGCCGAATTCAGTTTCCAGGTACCCCTTCCCCTGGGTGGAGTGTCCGAGGCATTCAGAGTCACAGACAGCATACAGTGGTCAGAGAACTCCACCGCCCTCAACTCAGGAGCCGAGAAAGCAGAGTTCTCCTTTAAAAAAAACCTATCTATCCTACTCTGACTATTCCCTCTCTGAAACGTGAATCCCGTGCTGCCAGGGCAGTGCTTAATGTGCACATCTACCAGGCCTGCTTGTCTAACCATATCTCTAAGAAAAACGCTATCATAACCCAGCCTGTCTATGGAGACCCTCCTGTCTTCAGGCCTAATTATGGTGTTAAAGTCACCTCCAAAGACAACCTGCTGGGATGTAAAAAGGAAGGGCTTGATCTTTGTGAAGAGGCATTTCCTGTCCCATTTTGACTGCGGTCCATAGATATTGATCAGGCGCAGGTCCTGCCCCCTAACAGAGACGTCTAAGACCATGCATCTCCCCATTTCTACCTCAATTATCCGCCGGCACGTTACCATATCGGTTTTAAAAAGAACCGCAACTCCGCTGCAAGGCTCAGCCGCAAGAGACCAAAAGGAGGGACCGCATCTCCACTCCCTTTTTGCTAGATGGACATCGGCCAAAGTATTGAGCCAGGTCTCTTGCAAAAATAAAATCTCAGCATCAAACTCACTGAGCAAAAATAAGGCAATATCACGAGCTCTTGCAGATTTCACGCTGGCGACATTAATGGTCGCCACCTTTATCAGAGCGGGCACTGCCATCAGGATGATTGGGGTAGTCGTTTCTTAACCTCCACCACACTCTCATCACCCGAAACAGCTCTCTTTACACTATGTGACTCCCCCTCATCCATAGATGATAAAGTAGATAAATCGGATACTAACTCCTCCCCTGATAAAACCGAAAATGTGTTGCCAAGAGGAACCCCTCCTGGCTCTAACTGTAAGGAAGAAGTGACCGCTTTACTGGTCTTCCTCTTCTTCTTTTTCTTCCTCTTTGTCCTCTCCCACCCCTCATCATCCGAATCCTCCACAACAGAGGGTGAGACATGGGACATGGACACCCCTCCCTCAACCCCATCGACCCCACCACCATCCAGCACCCCTGCACCCTCTTGGCCGCGTTTGCGGTGTCGAGAGACAGGGACTGGAGGTGGAGTAGGCCGAGGGGGAAGATCCACTATACCCGCCCCCCCAGCAGCTTCCGCTAGTCTGGAGGATCTACGCACAGTAGATGTAGGAACAACAGGAGGGACAGACTCAGGGACCACATCACTAGGGGAAACAGAATCTGACACAACAGACACAGACTCAGGGACCACATCACTAGGGGAAACAGAATCTGACACAACAGACACAGGAGGGGCAACAACAATTTCCTCTCTAACTTCAGCTGCTTCATCTTCTTTATCAAGCCTCTGCAGCTCAGTCTCCAATCCTGGCAAGTTATGCAGTGCCTCTGGGCACTGGCTATATGGATGACCCAGCTGCTGGCACAAATTGCACCGAATCTGGGTGCATTCTCTGGCCAAATGGCCTAAATCCTGGCACAGTGAGCACTTCTTGTGGGTGCAGGACGATGCAAAGTGGCCTTTATCACCACATTTATTACATACCTTAGGCTGACCTTGGTAGAAAATGGTCAGCCTATCCCTACCCAGAAAGGCTGAGCAGGGAAGGTGCTGAACTACATCGCCCAGCACCCCCAATTTTAGCGACACTGTCCAGGCCCCTGTCCATATCCCATGCTCATCAAGGACCTTCCGCAGTGGAGTGAGGACCTCGCCATATCGGCGTAGCCATACTAATAAATCAGCCTCTGGTATGGATTCGTTACGCACCAAAATGGTCACTGATTTTATCAGAGGCTGCCTTGAAATCACTTTTGGCACCAAACCACTCCACTGCTGAAGGCCCTTGCACCTCCTAAATCTCTCCCAGAAGAGATCCAAACTTTCAGGTTTTACAAACGACAAATCGAATTCATAACTCCCCACCGGGCAAATTAAAGCAAAAATATCACAAGCTTTAAACCCCATTTCCAAAATCAACTCAGCCACCCTCCCCCTTACAGGTGGAGTTCCATCCCCCACCCACCTCAACTGTACCACATTCCTCCTCCTATACCCACCAAACCTCCCTGAATTTTGACCAATAACAGAATTCCCACCACCCACCCTGGTGTGACTCCCCAAAGCTGAAGCATAGCTTCCAACATTCCTCCCAGCAGAAAATCCATCAGTTTTTTTTAAATTATCTGACACACACTTAGCAGATAACGATTGCACAGATTCGGGATTGATCTGTGCAATCGAATCTTTCCTCTGCTGAGCAGGAGGAGAAATGTCATTTTTATTTTTCCCAGCATTACTAACCCCTTCACCACCACCCACCACATTCATTGCTTTAACATTGTCATTTTTTATACTTGCTGGGATACTTATTATTGCTGTTGTCTTCACAGCAGAATCCATAGTTGCTGCTGCATTGGTAAGAACTCCAGCTGTCATCTTCTCTTCCACTAGGACAGGGTTTTCAGCTGTGGAAATAGCATTCTGTTTTAACACAGCAGCAGGTAAAGCATTGCAGGATATTTCCATTGCTACTTCCATTCCACTTCCAGAACTATGTTGATCCCCTCCCCCATCAGCAATCAGCACTGGAAGACTGGGAGGCTCAGGTGAACATGAAGCAGGCTCTTTGGAGCTGGCAACCATTTTGCTTGCCGTGGGACTACTGGTCTCAGCCAGACCAGCAAAATCCATGCCTGGGGTGTTTAATGCAGGTCCATCCACATTCGTCTGATGGTCCGGGGCTTGCATGTCTGCACTCGGTTTCTCCACAGCGGTAACTCCAATAGGTAGCTGTATGCAGAGCTCTTTCTCACCTGGGACACCATCCACTACAGCAGATGGGGCAGACATGTTGGATGGCAGCATGGTGTACTGGGATTTCTCCACCATTACTGGCTTTGCTGACTTGAATCTCCTCTGCCCATCCTCAGGGATTTCTGATGGATCATCAGAAAATACAAACCTGTCTGCTTTCAGGGGTGACTCCATCTGCTGGATGAATGTCAGGGATCCATGTCCACTCTCAACCCCCTGGCTGGTTGCCGCTGGTGATTCCCAGTTCTGGCATGGGGGGAGAGGTGCAGAGGCAGATGGAGCCTGGTCATCCATTAACTGAGGCTGCTGATCCACAGAACTTGCTGATGCTTGGCTGGTAAATCGCCTCTCATTGTCAAATTTTTCTTTAAATGCTCCACTTCTGTCTTTCAGCCTTTCCAATAATAAAGTTTGTTCCTTTACCTTTTCTTCCAATTCCTGTAACTCAGGCTTCATGGCTGTGCGATTTTTACTCCAGGCCTGGAAATACTTGGTTTTGAAGGATTTGTGTTCAGCCTTCAAAACTTTAAGTTTTTCTTCCGCTCTCCCAATCGCCCTAAAACGATTGATAATCTTCTGGCTGAAGACATCCGCATTCTCACCAGGGCCTGGACCCACAGACAGGTCCTCCACCTCCTCCTCACTAGGCCCCGTGTCATCAGGGGGATCCCTCCCAGGGCCTCCCCCAGGATCAGGCATTGTTCCTGGGCCAAGCTAGCAAGCAAGGCCCAGGCTTGAAAAGGGCTGGTTCTCTGAGAGAGCTCTTTGGGTGTGTCCTCCTCCTTCTTCCCACTGACCACCAATGTAAGGGGCATTCTTTCCACTGACCACCAATGTAAGGAGCATTCTTCCCACTGATCACCAATAAAAGGGATATTCTTCTCACTTACCACCAATGTAAGGAGCATTCTTCCCACTGACCACCAATGTAAGGAACATTTTTCCCACTGACCACCAATGTAAGGGACATTTTTCCCACTGACCACCAATGTAAGGGACATTTTTCCCATTGACCACCAATGTAAGGGACATTCTTCGCTCTGATCACCATTATAAGGGACATTCTTCTCACTGACCACCAATGTAAGGAGCATTCTTCCCACTGATCACCAATGTAAGGAACATTCTTCCCACTGACCACCAATGTAAGGGACATTCTCCCCACTGATCACCAATAAAAGGGATATTCTTCTCACTGATCACCAATGTAAGGGACATTTTTCCCACTGACCACCAATGTAAGGAGCATTCTTCCCACTGATCACCAATGTAAGGAACATTCTTCCCAATTTTGTTTATTAAAAGTCTTGCAATCAATAAGCATAAAATCAATATACATAAATAAATATATACATATTTACATGAAAAGGGGAAAAAAAAAAAAATACATAGCAAATTCTGCTCTCAAATAAAGACTGCCTTTACAGCAAAAACAAAACTCACATCATGAAACACATCATTACCGGGAAAAATAATCTTAATAACACTCACACCACCACACCAGACATCAAACCTGCGAGGTCAAGAAACAAAACCACTCCCATTATGCATGCAGCCCTTCTTCAAAAATGAAGATATTAACCAACAAAAGCTAAGGGCGTGAAAGAAATAGCATAGGAAAAAAGCTTTTTACCCAGAGATGGACAGTTCACCAAAAGCAGGTCTGATATTCCTCCACGCCTTTATCCAGACCGCTCGAGGCTCCCTGCCCTTCTCAAGACCCCGAATCTTCCCAACCTCACCAAGAATATCGTACACCACCACCTCGACAGGGAGGACTTTCTTCCGCAGGGTAATCTGGCACCGTGCATTCCACGTGAAGTAACGGACAACTATACTAACTAGAAAAAGTGTATCCAAATCAAAATCCCAGCGAGTCGGGAATGCCCCGTACACCCACTCCGCATAACTCATGCGATAGAGAAAGGGGATGCCTAGAGCCCTCCCCACCCTTTTATACACCTCTATGTTAAAGGGACACTGGAGCAAAAAGTGGTCCATAGACTCCACTTTACCAACACACTCCGCTCTAGGACAATCCCGATCATCCACAGGGCGATGCTTCAGGTTCCCTCTCACATAGAGCCTTCCATGGAAAGCGAGCCAGGCTTGATCCCTAAACTTCAAAGGGATTCTTCCTAAGTTAATTAAACGCAACCCCTCCCTCATTACGGGGCCTGGGCAATCCCTTAAGGTCAGCAACACACTGAAAGCAGAGCCCAAAATCCTCTTCTCCAGAAGCTTTCTGGGGAGGGACTTGATATCCCCCACTGTCACCTGCCACTGCCTAAGTATTTTCAGACACGGGGCAACATAAGCCGGAAGCTTGCCATGTCGGACTCTCAGACTTTTCACTGGCCCGCCATCTTCCCAGCATCGCAGAAAAGGCCTAAACCAAGATTGAAAAATACCCACCCATCCCGGCGGGGTCTCTGCTAACATATTACCAAGATTATACTTTAAAAAAAGCAGAGAAAAGAAAACTATAGGGTTGACCATTCCTAGACCACCCTCCCGCCTGGACAGGTAAGTTACATTGCGTTTGATCAGGTTCAGCCTATTTCCCCATAACAGTTGGAAAAAGCAGCTGTACACCCTTGCATAGAGAGATTCCGGCAAGATACAGACAAAGCTGACATATAAAAAGATTGGGATCAGGTAAGTTTTAATCAAGTCAACCCTTTCCCTCAAGGAAAGTTTCCATTTCTTCCAGCTTGCCACCTTGGCATTGGCATTCAACAACCTGCTTTCCCAATTTCGATGACCATAGTCACCAGGACCAAATTTGATGCCCAACACTTTAATTTCCTGCTGGGGCTCTGGGAAGGCATCCGGAAGTTCGAAGCTTTCACCCTCCTCACCCATCCAGAAAACTTCACTCTTTTCATGATTGATTTTAGAGCCAGAAGCCTCAGTGTACTGCTCTATCACAGAGACCACCTCCTGCGCCTCCTCCATCCCAGAGATAATAACAGACACATCATCGGCATAGGCCACGACCTTCAAAGGCGGCACACCAGCAATGCCCAAAGGCACCCCACACAACGATCCACTCTCTAACCTTCTTATGAAGGGGTCGATTGCGAATACATATAGCAGGGGGCTCAAAGGACACCCCTGGCGCACACCAGAGCCAACCTCAAAAGGCCGTCCAACCCAACCATTAACAAGTGGGAAGCTCTCAGCCCCTTTATATAATGTTTTCAGCCAATCAATAAACCTCCCCTGCAGGCCGTATCTACCAAGTAGCAAATACAGGTACTCATGATTGACTCGATCAAAAGCCTTCGCCTGATCCAATGCCAGCAAGTACTTTCTCCATCCAGCAGCCCTGCATCGCTCCAAAGCCTCCCGGACAGCTAAAATTGCTGAAAAGGTACTTCTGCCCTGGACCGAGCAGTGCTGATGATTGGACAACAAATCGCCTGCTACTGACGACAAGCGCCAAAAAAGAATCTTCGCCAAGATCTTTCTATCAACATTGAGAAGACTGATGGGGCGCCAGTTCTCAATTATTGAGGGGTATTTACCTTTTGACAGAAGAATCACAGCGGATTGCCTCATGGAGGGAGGGAGAGAACCCTCTTCTAAACAGCTGTTATAAACCTCCGCTAAAAAGGGAGCCAGAATGGACTTAAAACACTTGTAAAATTCAGCTGTCAACCCATCTGGCCCAGGCGACTTTTTGGTAGCCAGCTTCTCTATAGCACGAACTACCTCATCCGCTGAAATTGGTTCTGTCAAATCCATCAAAGGCAATGTATCATTTCCCAATCCTGGAGTAGAATCCAGAAAGCTTTCCATCCTGTCCCGACTAAGGTCCTTTCTTCCCAGAAGGTCTGCGTAATATGACCTGAAGATCTCCAGGATCCCTGATCTGGACTTCACCAGGGAACCCGTACTATCCCTCAGACCTATGACCGTCTTAACTGCTATGCCTTGCTTACAGTTCTGGTAAGGATCAGGCGAGTGATATTTCCCATAATCTCTCTCCAGAACCAAGGAGGCATGCCGGTCGTATTGACACTTCCTAAGAAGAAGCTTTACCTCCGAGATCTCCCCTGGATCTCCTCCATACGAGACAAGACGATCAAGCTTCCTCCGCAAATGCTGGTAGGCAATATACATACCAAGCTGCTTCTTCTTACTTATGGCCTTGAAAAGTCCAATCGCCCTTTGTTTCACAAGCTCCCACCACTCTGACTTACTGCTGCAAAAGTCCAGAATAGAAACCTGTGCCTGAAAAAAATCCTCAAAGGATTGTCTTACCTCTACATCTTCCAGGAGAGCCGAATTCAGTTTCCAGGTACCCCTTCCCCTGGGTGGAGTGTCCGAGGCATTCAGAGTCACAGACAGCATACAGTGGTCAGAGAACTCCACCGCCCTCAACTCAGGAGCCGAGAAAGCAGAGTTCTCCTTTAAAAAAAACCTGTCTATCCTACTCTGACTATTCCCTCTCTGAAACGTGAATCCCGTGCTGCCAGGGCAGTGCTTAATGTGCACATCTACCAGGCCTGCTTGTCTAACCATATCTCTAAGAAAAACGCTATCATAACCCAGCCTGTCTATGGAGACCCCCCTGTCTTCAGGCCTAATTATGGTGTTAAAGTCACCTCCAAAGACAACCTGCTGGGATGTAAAAAGGAAGGGCTTGATCTTTGTGAAGAGGTATTTCCTGTCCCATTTTGACTGCGGTCCATAGATATTGATGAGGCGCAGGTCCTGCCCCCTAACAGAGACGTCTAAGACCATGCATCTCCCCATTTCTACCTCAATTATCCGCCGGCACGTTACCATATCGGTTTTAAAAAGAACCGCAACTCCGCTGCAAGGCTCAGCCGCAAGAGACCAAAAGGAGGGACCACATCTCCACTCCCTTTTTGCTAGATGGACATCGGCCAAAGTATTGAGCCAGGTCTCTTGCAAAAATAAAATCTCAGCATCAAACTCACTGAGCAAAAATAAGGCAATATCACGAGCTCTTGCAGATTTCACGCTGGCGACATTAATGGTCGCCACCTTTATCAGAGCGGGCACTGCCATCAGGATGATTGGGGTAGTCGTTTCTTAACCTCCACCACACTCTCATCACCCGAAACAGCTCTCTTTGCACTATGTGACTCCCCCTCATCCATAGATGATAAAGAAGTGGATAAATCGGATACTAACTCCTCCCCTGATAAAACCGAAAATGTGTTGCCAAGAGGAACCCCTCCTGGCTCTAACTGTAAGGAGGAAACGACCGCTTTACTGGTTTTCCTCTTTTTCTTTTTCTTCCTCCTTGTCCTCTCCCACCCCTCCTCATCCGAATCCTCCACAACAGAGGGTGAGACATGGGACATGGACACCCCTCCCTCAACCCCATCGACCCCACCACCATCCAGCACCCCTGCACCCTCTTGGCCGCGTTTGCGGTGTCGAGAGACAGGGACTGGAGGTGGAGTAGGCCGAGGGGGAAGATCCACTATACCCGCCCCCCCAGCAGCTTCCGCTAGTCTGGAGGATCTACGCACAGTAGATGTAGGAACAACAGGAGGGACAGACTCAGGGACCACATCACTAGGGGAAACAAAATCTGACACAACAGACACAGGAAGGACAGACTCAGGGACCACCTCACTAGGGGAAACAGAATCTGACACAACAGACACAGGAGGGGCAACAACAATTTCCTCTCTAACTTCAGCTGCTTCATCTTCTTTATCAAGCCTCTGCAGCTCAGTCTCCAATCCTGGCAAGTTATGCAGTGCCTCTGGGCACTGGCTATATGGATGACCCAGCTGCTGGCACAAATTGCACCGAATCTGGGTGCATTCTCTGGCCAAATGGCCTAAATCCTGGAACAGTGAGCACTTCTTGTGGGTGCAGGACGATGCAAAGTGGCCTTTATCACCACATTTATTACATACCTTAGGCTGACCTTGGTAGAAAATGGTCAGCCTATCCCTACCCAGAAAGGCTGAGCAGGGAAGGTGCTGAACTACATCGCCCAGCACCCCCAATTTTAGTGACACTGTCCAGGCCCCTGTCCATATCCCATGCTCATCAAGGACCTTCCGCAGTGGAGTGAGGACCTCGCCATATCGGCGTAGCCATACTAATAAATCAGCCTCGGGTATGGATTCGTTACGCACCAAGATGGTCACCGACTTTATCAGAGGCTGTCTTGAAATCACCTTTGGCACCAAACCACTCCACTGCTGAAGGCCCTTGCACCTCCTAAATCTCTCCCAAAAGAGATCCAAACTCTCAGGTTTCACAAACGACAAATCAAATTCATAACTTCCCACCGGGCAAATCAAAGCAAAAATGTCACAGGCTTTAAACCCCATTTCCAAGACCAACTCGGCCACTCTCCCCCTTACTGGCGGCGTTCCATCGCCCTCCCACCGCAACTGAACCACATTCCTCCTCCTATACCCACTAACCAACCCCCCAACAAACCTCCTTGAATTGCGATTACTAACCAAATCCCCACCACCCACCCTGGTGCGACTCCCCAAAGCTGAAGCATAGCTTCCAACATTCCTCCCAGCAGAAAATCCATCAGTTTGTTTTGAAACATCCGACACAGACATAACAGATAACGATTGTACAGATCCGGGATTGATCTGTACAATCGATAAATCTTTCCTCTGCTGAGCAGGGGGAGAAATGTCATTTCTATTTTTCCCAGCAATATTATCCCCTTCACCACCACCCACCACATTCATTGCTTTATGATTATTGTCATTTTTAATACTTGCTGGGATATTTGTTGTCTTCACAGCAGAATCCATAGTTGGTGCTGCACTGGTAAGAGTTTCAGCTGTCATCTTCTCTTCCACTGGGACAGGGTTTTCAGCTGTGGAAATGGAATTCAGTTCTAGCACAGCAGCAGGTAAAACACTGCAGGTAACTTCCATGGCTGCTTCCATTCCAAAAACAGCAGCATGCTGATCCCCTCCCCCACCAGCAATCAGCCCTGAAACACTGGGAAGCTCTGGTGAAAGTGAAACAGACTCCTTGGAGCTGGCAGCCATTTTGCTTTCAGAGGGACTACTGGTCTCAGCCAGACCAGCAAAATCCATGTCTGGGGTGTCAGATGCAGGTCCATCCACATTCACCTGATGGTCCGGGGATTTCACGGTCAGGGATTTTCCCTGCATGTCTGTACTGGTTGTGTTCACAGCAGAATCTCCAATAGGTAGCTGTAGGCAAAGCTCCTTCTCACCTGGGACACCATCCACTACAGCAGGTGGGGCAGACATGTTGGATGGCAGCATGGTATACTGGGATTTCTCCACCAGTACTGGCTTTGCTGGTTTGTATCTCCTCTGCCCATCCACAGGGATTTCTGATGGATCATCAGTGAATGCAAACTTATCTGCTCTCAGGGGGGACTCCATCTCCTGGATAAATGTCAGGGATCCATGCCCACTCTCAACCCCCTGGCTGGTTGCCGCTGGCGATTCCCAGTTCTGGCATGGGGGGAGAGGTGCAGAGGCAGATGGAGCCTGGTCATCCATTAACTGAGGCTGCTGATCCACAGAACTTGCTGATGCTTGGCTGGCAAATCTCCTCTCATTATCAAATTTTTCTTTAAACACTCCGCTTCTATCTTTCAACTTTTCCAGTAATAAAGATTGTTTCTTTACCTTATCTTCCAATTCCTGTAGCTCAGGCTTCATGGCTGTGCGATTTTTACTCCAGGCCTGGCAGTATTTGGCTCTGAAGGATTTATGTTCAGCCTTCAAAACTTTAAGTTTTTCTTCAGCTCTCCCAATCGCCCTAAAACGATTGATAACCTTCTGGCTGAAGACATCCGCATTCTCACCAGGGCCTGGACCCACAGACAGGTCCTCCACCTCCTCCTCACTAGGCCCCGTGTCATCAGGGGGATCCCTCCCAGGGCCTCCCCCAGGATCAGGCATTGTTCCTGGGCCAAGCTTGCAAGCAAGGCCCAGGCTTGAAAAGGGCTGGTTCTCACAGAGAGCTCTTTGGGTGTGTCCTCCTCCTTCTTCCCACTGACCTCCAATGTAAGGGACATTCTTCCCACTGACCTCCAATGTAAGGAGCATTCTTCCCACTGACCACCAATGTAAGGGACATTCTTCCCACTGACCACCAATGTAAGGGGCATTCTTTCCACTGACCACCAATGTAAGGAGCATTCTTCCCACTGATCACCAATAAAAGGGATATTCTTCTCACTTACCACCAATGTAAGGAGCATTCTTCCCACTGACCACCAATGTAAGGAACATTTTTCCCACTGACCACCAATGTAAGGGACATTTTTCCCACTGACCACCAATGTAAGGGACATTTTTCCCATTGACCACCAATGTAAGGGACATTCTTCGCTCTGATCACCATTATAAGGGACATTCTTCTCACTGACCACCAATGTAAGGGAAATTCTTCTCACTGACCACCAATGTAAGGAGCATTCTTCCCACTGATCACCGATGTAAGGAACATTCTTCCCACTGACCACCAATGTAAGGGACATTCTTCCCACTGATCACCAATGTAAGGAACATTCTTCCCACTGACCACCAATGTAAGGGACATTCTTCGCTCTGATCACCAATATAAGGGATATTCTTCTCACTTACCACCAATATAAGGGATATTCTTCTCACTTACCACCAATGTAAGGGACATTTTTCCCACTGACCACCAATGTAAGGGACATTTTTCCCAATTTTGTTTATTAAAAGTCTTGCAATCAATAAGCATAAAATCAATATACATAAATAAATATATACATATTTACATGAAAAGGGGAAAAAAAAATACATAGCAAATTCTGCTCTCAAATAAAGACTGCCTTTACAGCAAAAACAAAACTCACATCATGAAACACATCATTACCGGGAAAAAATAATCTTAATAAGACTCACACCACCACACCAGACATCAAACCTGCGAGGTCAAGAAACAAAACCACCCCCATTATGCATGCAGCCCTTCTTCAAAAATGAAGATATTAACCAACAAAAGCTAAGGGCGTGAAAGAAATAGCATAGGAAAAAATCTTTTCACCCAGAGATGGACAGTTCACCAAAAGCAGGTCTGATATTCCTCCACGCCCTTATCCAGACCGCTCGAGGCTCCCTGCCCTTCTCAAGACCCCGAATCTTCCCAACCTCACCAAGAATATCGTACACCACCACCTCGACAGGGAGGACTTTCTTCCGCAGGGTAATCTGGCACCGTGCATTCCACGTGAAGTAACGGACAACTATACTAACTAGAAAAAGTGTATCCAAATCAAAATCCCAGCGAGTCGGGAATGCCCCGTACACCCACTCCGCATAACTCATGCGATAGAGAAAGGGGATGCCTAGAGCCCTCCCCACCCTTTTATACACCTCTATGTTAAAGGGACACTGGAGCAAAAAGTGGTCCATAGACTCCACTTTACCAACACACTCCGCTCTAGGACAATCCCGATCATCCACAGGGCGATGCTTCAGGTTCCCTCTCACATAGAGCCTTCCATGGAAAGCGAGCCAGGCTTGATCCCTAAACTTCAAAGGGATTCTTCCTAAGTTAATTAAACGCAACCCCTCCCTCATTACGGGGCCTGGGCAATCCCTTAAGGTCAGCGACACACTGAAAGCAGAGCCCAAAATCCTCTTCTCCAGAAGCTTTCTGGGGAGGGACTTGATATCCCCCACTGTCACCTGCCACTGCCTAAGTATTTTCAGACACGGGGCAACATAAGCCGGAAGCTTGCCATGTCGGACTCTCAGACTTTTCACTGGCCCGCCATCTTCCCAGCATCGCAGAAAAGGCCTAAACCAAGATTGAAAAATACCCACCCATCCCGGCGGGGTCTCTGCTAACATATTACCAAGATTATACTTTAAAAAAAGCAGAGAAAAGAAAACTATAGGGTTGACCATTCCTAGACCACCCTCCCGCCTGGACAGGTAAGTTACATTGCGTTTGATCAGGTTCAGCCTATTTCCCCATAACAGTTGGAAAAAGCAGCTGTACACCCTTGCATAGAGAGATTCCGGCAAGATACAGACAAAGCTGACATATAAAAAGATTGGGATCAGGTAAGTTTTAATCAAGTCAACCCTTTCCCTCAAGGAAAGTTTCCATTTCTTCCAGCTTGCCACCTTGGCATTGGCATTCAACAACCTGCTTTCCCAATTTCGATGACCATAGTCACTAGGACCAAATTTGATGCCCAACACTTTAATTTCCTGCTGGGGCTCTGGGAAGGCATCCGGAAGTTCGAAGCTTTCACCCTCCTCACCCATCCAGAAAACTTCACTCTTTTCATGATTGATTTTAGAGCCAGAAGCCTCAGTGTACTGCTCTATCACAGAGACCACCTCCTGCGCCTCCTCCATCCCAGAGATAATAACAGACACATCATCGGCATAGGCCACGACCTTCAAAGGCGGCACACCAGCAATGCCCAAAGGCACCCCACACAACGATCCACTCTCTAACCTTCTTATGAAGGGGTCGATTGCGAATACATATAGCAGGGGGCTCAAAGGACACCCCTGGCGCACACCAGAGCCAACCTCAAAAGGCCGTCCAACCCAACCATTAACAAGTGGGAAGCTCTCAGCCCCTTTATATAATGTTTTCAGCCAATCAATAAACCTCCCCTGCAGGCCGTATCTACCAAGTAGCAAATACAGGTACTCATGATTGACTCGATCAAAAGCCTTCGCCTGATCCAATGCCAGCAAGTACTTTCTCCATCCAGCAGCCCTGCATCGCTCCAAAGCCTCCCGGACAGCTAAAATTGCTGAAAAGGTACTTCTGCCCTGGACCGAGCAGTGCTGATGATTGGACAACAAATCGCCTGCTACTGACGACAAGCGCCAAAAAAGAATCTTCGCCAAGATCTTTCTATCAACATTGAGAAGACTGATGGGGCGCCAGTTCTCAATTATTGAGGGGTCTTTACCTTTTGACAGAAGAATCACAGCGGATTGCCTCATGGAGGGAGGGAGAGAACCCTCATCTAAACAGCTGTTATAAACCTCCGTTAAAAAGGGAGCCAGAATGGACTTAAAACACTTGTAAAATTCAGCTGTCAACCCATCTGGCCCAGGCGACTTTTTGGTAGCCAGCTTCTCTATAGCACGAACTACCTCATCCGCTGAAATTGGTTCTGTCAAATCCATCAAAGGCAATGTATCATTTCCCAATCCTGGAGTAGAATCCAGAAAGCTTTCCATCCTGTCCCGATTAAGGTCCTTTCTTCCCAGAAGGTCTGCGTAATATGACCTGAAGATCTCCAGGATCCCTGATCTGGACTTCACCAGGGAACCCGTACTATCCCTCAGACCTATGACCGTCTTAACTGCTATGCCTTGCTTACAGTTCTGGTAAGGATCAGGCGAGTGATATTTCCCATAATCTCTCTCCAGAACCAAGGAGGCATGCCGGTCGTATTGACACTTCCTAAGAAGAAGCTTTACCTCCGAGATCTCCCCTGGATCTCCTCCATACGAGACAAGACGATCAAGCTTCCTCCGCAAATGCTGGTAGGCAATATACATACCAAGCTGCATCTTCTTACTTATGGCCTTGAAAAGTCCAATCGCCCTTTGTTTCACAAGCTCCCACCACTCTGACTTACTGCTGCAAAAGTCCAGAATAGAAACCTGTGCCTGAAAAAAATCCTCAAAGGATTGTCTTACCTCTACATCTTCCAGGAGAGCCGAATTCAGTTTCCAGGTACCCCTTCCCCTGGGTGGAGTGTCCGAGGCATTCAGAGTCACAGACAGCATACAGTGGTCAGAGAACTCCACCGCCCTCAACTCAGGAGCCGAGAAAGCAGAGTTCTCCTTTAAAAAAAACCTATCTATCCTACTCTGACTATTCCCTCTCTGAAACGTGAATCCCGTGCTGCCAGGGCAGTGCTTAATGTGCACATCTACCAGGCCTGCTTGTCTAACCATATCTCTAAGAAAAACGCTATCATAACCCAGCCTGTCTATGGAGACCCTCCTGTCTTCAGGCCTAATTATGGTGTTAAAGTCACCTCCAAAGACAACCTGCTGGGATGTAAAAAGGAAGGGCTTGATCTTTGTGAAGAGGCATTTCCTGTCCCATTTTGACTGCGGTCCATAGATATTGATGAGGCGCAGGTCCTGCCCCCTAACAGAGACGTCTAAGACCATGCATCTCCCCATTTCTACCTCAATTATCCGCCGGCACGTTACCATATCGGTTTTAAAAAGAACCGCAACTCCGCTGCAAGGCTCAGCCGCAAGAGACCAAAAGGAGGGACCACATCTCCACTCCCTTTTTGCTAGATGGACATCGGCCAAAGTATTGAGCCAGGTCTCTTGCAAAAATAAAATCTCAGCATCAAACTCACTGAGCAAAAATAAGGCAATATCACGAGCTCTTGCAGATTTCACGCTGGCGACATTAATGGTCGCCACCTTTATCAGAGCGGGCACTGCCATCAGGATGATTGGGGTAGTCGTTTCTTAACCTCCACCACACTCTCATCACCCGAAACAGCTCTCTTTGCACTATGTGACTCCCCCTCATCCATAGATGATAAAGAAGTGGATAAATCGGATACTAACTCCTCCCCTGATAAAACCGAAAATGTGTTGCCAAGAGGAACCCCTCCTGGCTCTAACTGTAAGGAGGAAACGACCGCTTTACTGGTTTTCCTCTTTTTCTTTTTCTTCCTCCTTGTCCTCTCCCACCCCTCCTCATCCGAATCCTCCACAACAGAGGGTGAGACATGGGACATGGACACCCCTCCCTCAACCCCATCGACCCCACCACCATCCAGCACCCCTGCACCCTCTTGGCCGCGTTTGCGGTGTCGAGAGACAGGGACTGGAGGTGGAGTAGGCCGAGGGGGAAGATCCACTATACCCGCCCCCCCAGCAGCTTCCGCTAGTCTGGAGGATCTACGCACAGTAGATGTAGGAACAACAGGAGGGACAGACTCAGGGACCACATCACTAGGGGAAACAAAATCTGACACAACAGACACAGGAAGGACAGACTCAGGGACCACCTCACTAGGGGAAACAGAATCTGACACAACAGACACAGGAGGGGCAACAACAATTTCCTCTCTAACTTCAGCTGCTTCATCTTCTTTATCAAGCCTCTGCAGCTCAGTCTCCAATCCTGGCAAGTTATGCAGTGCCTCTGGGCACTGGCTATATGGATGACCCAGCTGCTGGCACAAATTGCACCGAATCTGGGTGCATTCTCTGGCCAAATGGCCTAAATCCTGGAACAGTGAGCACTTCTTGTGGGTGCAGGACGATGCAAAGTGGCCTTTATCACCACATTTATTACATACCTTAGGCTGACCTTGGTAGAAAATGGTCAGCCTATCCCTACCCAGAAAGGCTGAGCAGGGAAGGTGCTGAACTACATCGCCCAGCACCCCCAATTTTAGTGACACTGTCCAGGCCCCTGTCCATATCCCATGCTCATCAAGGACCTTCCGCAGTGGAGTGAGGACCTCGCCATATCGGCGTAGCCATACTAATAAATCAGCCTCGGGTATGGATTCGTTACGCACCAAGATGGTCACCGACTTTATCAGAGGCTGTCTTGAAATCACCTTTGGCACCAAACCACTCCACTGCTGAAGGCCCTTGCACCTCCTAAATCTCTCCCAAAAGAGATCCAAACTCTCAGGTTTCACAAACGACAAATCAAATTCATAACTTCCCACCGGGCAAATCAAAGCAAAAATGTCACAGGCTTTAAACCCCATTTCCAAGACCAACTCGGCCACTCTCCCCCTTACTGGCGGCGTTCCATCGCCCTCCCACCGCAACTGAACCACATTCCTCCTCCTATACCCACTAACCAACCCCCCAACAAACCTCCTTGAATTGCGATTACTAACCAAATCCCCACCACCCACCCTGGTGCGACTCCCCAAAGCTGAAGCATAGCTTCCAACATTCCTCCCAGCAGAAAATCCATCAGTTTGTTTTGAAACATCCGACACAGACATAACAGATAACGATTGTACAGATCCGGGATTGATCTGTACAATCGATAAATCTTTCCTCTGCTGAGCAGGGGGAGAAATGTCATTTCTATTTTTCCCAGCAATATTATCCCCTTCACCACCACCCACCACATTCATTGCTTTATGATTATTGTCATTTTTAATACTTGCTGGGATATTTGTTGTCTTCACAGCAGAATCCATAGTTGGTGCTGCACTGGTAAGAGTTTCAGCTGTCATCTTCTCTTCCACTGGGACAGGGTTTTCAGCTGTGGAAATGGAATTCAGTTCTAGCACAGCAGCAGGTAAAACACTGCAGGTAACTTCCATGGCTGCTTCCATTCCAAAAACAGCAGCATGCTGATCCCCTCCCCCACCAGCAATCAGCCCTGAAACACTGGGAAGCTCTGGTGAAAGTGAAACAGACTCCTTGGAGCTGGCAGCCATTTTGCTTTCAGAGGGACTACTGGTCTCAGCCAGACCAGCAAAATCCATGTCTGGGGTGTCAGATGCAGGTCCATCCACATTCACCTGATGGTCCGGGGATTTCACGGTCAGGGATTTTCCCTGCATGTCTGTACTGGTTGTGTTCACAGCAGAATCTCCAATAGGTAGCTGTAGGCAAAGCTCCTTCTCACCTGGGACACCATCCACTACAGCAGGTGGGGCAGACATGTTGGATGGCAGCATGGTATACTGGGATTTCTCCACCAGTACTGGCTTTGCTGGTTTGTATCTCCTCTGCCCATCCACAGGGATTTCTGATGGATCATCAGTGAATGCAAACTTATCTGCTCTCAGGGGGGACTCCATCTCCTGGATAAATGTCAGGGATCCATGCCCACTCTCAACCCCCTGGCTGGTTGCCGCTGGCGATTCCCAGTTCTGGCATGGGGGGAGAGGTGCAGAGGCAGATGGAGCCTGGTCATCCATTAACTGAGGCTGCTGATCCACAGAACTTGCTGATGCTTGGCTGGCAAATCTCCTCTCATTATCAAATTTTTCTTTAAACACTCCGCTTCTATCTTTCAACTTTTCCAGTAATAAAGATTGTTTCTTTACCTTATCTTCCAATTCCTGTAGCTCAGGCTTCATGGCTGTGCGATTTTTACTCCAGGCCTGGCAGTATTTGGCTCTGAAGGATTTATGTTCAGCCTTCAAAACTTTAAGTTTTTCTTCAGCTCTCCCAATCGCCCTAAAACGATTGATAACCTTCTGGCTGAAGACATCCGCATTCTCACCAGGGCCTGGACCCACAGACAGGTCCTCCACCTCCTCCTCACTAGGCCCCGTGTCATCAGGGGGATCCCTCCCAGGGCCTCCCCCAGGATCAGGCATTGTTCCTGGGCCAAGCTTGCAAGCAAGGCCCAGGCTTGAAAAGGGCTGGTTCTCACAGAGAGCTCTTTGGGTGTGTCCTCCTCCTTCTTCCCACTGACCTCCAATGTAAGGGACATTCTTCCCACTGACCTCCAATGTAAGGAGCATTCTTCCCACTGACCACCAATGTAAGGGACATTCTTCCCACTGACCACCAATGTAAGGGGCATTCTTTCCACTGACCACCAATGTAAGGAGCATTCTTCCCACTGATCACCAATAAAAGGGATATTCTTCTCACTTACCACCAATGTAAGGAGCATTCTTCCCACTGACCACCAATGTAAGGAACATTTTTCCCACTGACCACCAATGTAAGGGACATTTTTCCCACTGACCACCAATGTAAGGGACATTTTTCCCATTGACCACCAATGTAAGGGACATTCTTCGCTCTGATCACCATTATAAGGGACATTCTTCTCACTGACCACCAATGTAAGGGAAATTCTTCTCACTGACCACCAATGTAAGGAGCATTCTTCCCACTGATCACCGATGTAAGGAACATTCTTCCCACTGACCACCAATGTAAGGGACATTCTTCCCACTGATCACCAATGTAAGGAACATTCTTCCCACTGACCACCAATGTAAGGGACATTCTTCGCTCTGATCACCAATATAAGGGATATTCTTCTCACTTACCACCAATATAAGGGATATTCTTCTCACTTACCACCAATGTAAGGGACATTTTTCCCACTGACCACCAATGTAAGGGACATTTTTCCCAATTTTGTTTATTAAAAGTCTTGCAATCAATAAGCATAAAATCAATATACATAAATAAATATATACATATTTACATGAAAAGGGGAAAAAAAAATACATAGCAAATTCTGCTCTCAAATAAAGACTGCCTTTACAGCAAAAACAAAACTCACATCATGAAACACATCATTACCGGGAAAAAATAATCTTAATAAGACTCACACCACCACACCAGACATCAAACCTGCGAGGTCAAGAAACAAAACCACCCCCATTATGCATGCAGCCCTTCTTCAAAAATGAAGATATTAACCAACAAAAGCTAAGGGCGTGAAAGAAATAGCATAGGAAAAAATCTTTTCACCCAGAGATGGACAGTTCACCAAAAGCAGGTCTGATATTCCTCCACGCCCTTATCCAGACCGCTCGAGGCTCCCTGCCCTTCTCAAGACCCCGAATCTTCCCAACCTCACCAAGAATATCGTACACCACCACCTCGACAGGGAGGACTTTCTTCCGCAGGGTAATCTGGCACCGTGCATTCCACGTGAAGTAACGGACAACTATACTAACTAGAAAAAGTGTATCCAAATCAAAATCCCAGCGAGTCGGGAATGCCCCGTACACCCACTCCGCATAACTCATGCGATAGAGAAAGGGGATGCCTAGAGCCCTCCCCACCCTTTTATACACCTCTATGTTAAAGGGACACTGGAGCAAAAAGTGGTCCATAGACTCCACTTTACCAACACACTCCGCTCTAGGACAATCCCGATCATCCACAGGGCGATGCTTCAGGTTCCCTCTCACATAGAGCCTTCCATGGAAAGCGAGCCAGGCTTGATCCCTAAACTTCAAAGGGATTCTTCCTAAGTTAATTAAACGCAACCCCTCCCTCATTACGGGGCCTGGGCAATCCCTTAAGGTCAGCGACACACTGAAAGCAGAGCCCAAAATCCTCTTCTCCAGAAGCTTTCTGGGGAGGGACTTGATATCCCCCACTGTCACCTGCCACTGCCTAAGTATTTTCAGACACGGGGCAACATAAGCCGGAAGCTTGCCATGTCGGACTCTCAGACTTTTCACTGGCCCGCCATCTTCCCAGCATCGCAGAAAAGGCCTAAACCAAGATTGAAAAATACCCACCCATCCCGGCGGGGTCTCTGCTAACATATTACCAAGATTATACTTTAAAAAAAGCAGAGAAAAGAAAACTATAGGGTTGACCATTCCTAGACCACCCTCCCGCCTGGACAGGTAAGTTACATTGCGTTTGATCAGGTTCAGCCTATTTCCCCATAACAGTTGGAAAAAGCAGCTGTACACCCTTGCATAGAGAGATTCCGGCAAGATACAGACAAAGCTGACATATAAAAAGATTGGGATCAGGTAAGTTTTAATCAAGTCAACCCTTTCCCTCAAGGAAAGTTTCCATTTCTTCCAGCTTGCCACCTTGGCATTGGCATTCAACAACCTGCTTTCCCAATTTCGATGACCATAGTCACTAGGACCAAATTTGATGCCCAACACTTTAATTTCCTGCTGGGGCTCTGGGAAGGCATCCGGAAGTTCGAAGCTTTCACCCTCCTCACCCATCCAGAAAACTTCACTCTTTTCATGATTGATTTTAGAGCCAGAAGCCTCAGTGTACTGCTCTATCACAGAGACCACCTCCTGCGCCTCCTCCATCCCAGAGATAATAACAGACACATCATCGGCATAGGCCACGACCTTCAAAGGCGGCACACCAGCAATGCCCAAAGGCACCCCACACAACGATCCACTCTCTAACCTTCTTATGAAGGGGTCGATTGCGAATACATATAGCAGGGGGCTCAAAGGACACCCCTGGCGCACACCAGAGCCAACCTCAAAAGGCCGTCCAACCCAACCATTAACAAGTGGGAAGCTCTCAGCCCCTTTATATAATGTTTTCAGCCAATCAATAAACCTCCCCTGCAGGCCGTATCTACCAAGTAGCAAATACAGGTACTCATGATTGACTCGATCAAAAGCCTTCGCCTGATCCAATGCCAGCAAGTACTTTCTCCATCCAGCAGCCCTGCATCGCTCCAAAGCCTCCCGGACAGCTAAAATTGCTGAAAAGGTACTTCTGCCCTGGACCGAGCAGTGCTGATGATTGGACAACAAATCGCCTGCTACTGACGACAAGCGCCAAAAAAGAATCTTCGCCAAGATCTTTCTATCAACATTGAGAAGACTGATGGGGCGCCAGTTCTCAATTATTGAGGGGTCTTTACCTTTTGACAGAAGAATCACAGCGGATTGCCTCATGGAGGGAGGGAGAGAACCCTCATCTAAACAGCTGTTATAAACCTCCGTTAAAAAGGGAGCCAGAATGGACTTAAAACACTTGTAAAATTCAGCTGTCAACCCATCTGGCCCAGGCGACTTTTTGGTAGCCAGCTTCTCTATAGCACGAACTACCTCATCCGCTGAAATTGGTTCTGTCAAATCCATCAAAGGCAATGTATCATTTCCCAATCCTGGAGTAGAATCCAGAAAGCTTTCCATCCTGTCCCGACTAAGGTCCTTTCTTCCCAGAAGGTCTGCGTAATATGACCTGAAGATCTCCAGGATCCCTGATCTGGACTTCACCAGGGAACCCGTACTATCCCTCAGACCTATGACCGTCTTAACTGCTATGCCTTGCTTACAGTTCTGGTAAGGATCAGGCGAGTGATATTTCCCATAATCTCTCTCCAGAACCAAGGAGGCATGCCGGTCGTATTGACACTTCCTAAGAAGAAGCTTTACCTCCGAGATCTCCCCTGGATCTCCTCCATACGAGACAAGACGATCAAGCTTCCTCCGCAAATGCTGGTAGGCAATATACATACCAAGCTGCTTCTTCTTACTTATGGCCTTGAAAAGTCCAATCGCCCTTTGTTTCACAAGCTCCCACCACTCTGACTTACTGCTGCAAAAGTCCAGAATAGAAACCTGTGCCTGAAAAAAATCCTCAAAGGATTGTCTTACCTCTACATCTTCCAGGAGAGCCGAATTCAGTTTCCAGGTACCCCTTCCCCTGGGTGGAGTGTCCGAGGCATTCAGAGTCACAGACAGCATACAGTGGTCAGAGAACTCCACCGCCCTCAACTCAGGAGCCGAGAAAGCAGAGTTCTCCTTTAAAAAAAACCTATCTATCCTACTCTGACTATTCCCTCTCTGAAACGTGAATCCCGTGCTGCCAGGGCAGTGCTTAATGTGCACATCTACCAGGCCTGCTTGTCTAACCATATCTCTAAGAAAAACGCTATCATAACCCAGCCTGTCTATGGAGACCCTCCTGTCTTCAGGCCTAATTATGGTGTTAAAGTCACCTCCAAAGACAACCTGCTGGGATGTAAAAAGGAAGGGCTTGATCTTTGTGAAGAGGCATTTCCTGTCCCATTTTGACTGCGGTCCATAGATATTGATCAGGCGCAGGTCCTGCCCCCTAACAGAGACGTCTAAGACCATGCATCTCCCCATTTCTACCTCAATTATCCGCCGGCACGTTACCATATCGGTTTTAAAAAGAACCGCAACTCCGCTGCAAGGCTCAGCCGCAAGAGACCAAAAGGAGGGACCGCATCTCCACTCCCTTTTTGCTAGATGGACATCGGCCAAAGTATTGAGCCAGGTCTCTTGCAAAAATAAAATCTCAGCATCAAACTCACTGAGCAAAAATAAGGCAATATCACGAGCTCTTGCAGATTTCACGCTGGCGACATTAATGGTCGCCACCTTTATCAGAGCGGGCACTGCCATCAGGATGATTGGGGTAGTCGTTTCTTAACCTCCACCACACTCTCATCACCCGAAACAGCTCTCTTTACACTATGTGACTCCCCCTCATCCATAGATGATAAAGTAGATAAATCGGATACTAACTCCTCCCCTGATAAAACTGAAAATGTGTTGCCAAGAGGAACCCCTCCTGGCTCTAACTGTAAGGAAGAAGTGACCGCTTTACTGGTCTTCCTCTTCTTCTTTTTCTTCCTCTTTGTCCTCTCCCACCCCTCATCATCCGAATCCTCCACAACAGAGGGTGAGACATGGGACATGGACACCCCTCCCTCAACCCCATCGACCCCACCACCATCCAGCACCCCTGCACCCTCTTGGCCGCGTTTGCGGTGTCGAGAGACAGGGACTGGAGGTGGAGTAGGCCGAGGGGGAAGATCCACTATACCCGCCCCCCCAGCAGCTTCCGCTAGTCTGGAGGATCTACGCACAGTAGATGTAGGAACAACAGGAGGGACAGACTCAGGGACCACATCACTAGGGGAAACAGAATCTGACACAACAGACACAGACTCAGGGACCACATCACTAGGGGAAACAGAATCTGACACAACAGACACAGGAGGGGCAACAACAATTTCCTCTCTAACTTCAGCTGCTTCATCTTCTTTATCAAGCCTCTGCAGCTCAGTCTCCAATCCTGGCAAGTTATGCAGTGCCTCTGGGCACTGGCTATATGGATGACCCAGCTGCTGGCACAAATTGCACCGAATCTGGGTGCATTCTCTGGCCAAATGGCCTAAATCCTGGCACAGTGAGCACTTCTTGTGGGTGCAGGACGATGCAAAGTGGCCTTTATCACCACATTTATTGCACACCTTAGGCTGACCTTGGTAGAAAATGGTCAGCCTATCCCTACCCAGAAAGGCTGAGCAGGGAAGGTGCTGAACTACATCGCCCAGCACCCCCAATTTTAGCGACACTGTCCAGGCCCCTGTCCATATCCCATGCTCATCAAGGACCTTCCGCAGTGGAGTGAGGACCTCGCCATATCGGCGTAGCCATACTAATAAATCAGCCTCTGGTATGGATTCGTTACGCACCAAAATGGTCACTGATTTTATCAGAGGCTGTCTTGAAATCACCTTTGGCACCAAACCACTCCACTGCTGAAGGCCCTTGCACCTCCTAAATCTCTCCCAGAAGAGATCCAAACTTTCAGGTTTTACAAACGACAAATCAAATTCATAACTCCCCACCGGGCAAATTAAAGCAAAAATATCACAAGCTTTAAACCCCATTTCCAAAATCAACTCAGCCACCCTCCCCCTTACTGGCGGAGTTCCATCCCCCACCCACCTCAACTGTACCACATTCCTCCTCCTATACCCACCAAACCTCCCTGAATTTTGACTAATAACAGAATTCCCACCACCCACCCTGGTGTGACTCCCCAAAGTTGAAGCATAGCTTCCAACATTCCTCCCAGCAGAAAATCCATCAGTTTTTTTTAAATTATCTGACACACACTTAGCAGATAACGATTGCACAGATTCGGGATTGATCTGTGCAATCGAATCTTTCCTCTGCTGAGCAGGAGGAGAAATGTCATTTTTATTTTTCCCAGCATTACTAACCCCTTCACCACCACCCACCACATTCATTGCTTTAACATTGTCATTTTTTATACTTGCTGGGATACTTATTATTGCTGTTGTCTTCACAGCAGAATCCATAGTTGCTGCTGCATTGGTAAGAACTCCAGCTGTCATCTTCTCTTCCACTAGGACAGGGTTTTCAGCTGTGGAAATAGCATTCTGTTTTAACACAGCAGCAGGTAAAGCATTGCAGGATATTTCCATTGCTACTTCCATTCCACTTCCAGAACTATGTTGATCCCCTCCCCCATCAGCAATCAGCACTGGAAGACTGGGAGGCTCAGGTGAACATGAAGCAGGCTCTTTGGAGCTGGCAGCCATTTTGCTTGCCGTGGGACTACTGGTCTCAGCCAGACCAGCAAAATCCATGCCTGGGGTGTTTAATGCAGGTCCATCCACATTCGTCTGATGGTCCGGGGCTTGCATGTCTGCACTCGGTTTCTCCACAGCGGTAACTCCAATAGGTAGCTGTATGCAGAGCTCTTTCTCACCTGGGACACCATCCACTACAGCAGATGGGGCAGACATGTTGGATGGCAGCATGGTGTACTGGGATTTCTCCACCATTACTGGCTTTGCTGGCCTGTATCTCCTCTGCCCATCCTCAGGGATTTCTGATGGATCATCAGAAAATACAAACCTGTCTGCTTTCAGGGGTGACTCCATCTGCTGGATGAATGTCAGGGATCCATGTCCACTCTCAACCCCCTGGCTGGTTGCCGCTGGTGATTCCCAGTTCTGGCATGGGGGGAGAGGTGCAGAGGCAGATGGAGCCTGGTCATCCATTAACTGAGGCTGCTGATCCACAAAACTTGCTGATGCTTGGCTGGTAAATCGCCTCTCATTGTCAAATTTTTCTTTAAATGCTCCACTTTTGTCTTTCAGCCTTTCCAATAATAAAGTTTGTTCCTTTACCCTTTCTTCCAATTCCTGTAACTCAGGCTTCATGGCTGTGCGATTTTTACTCCAGGCCTGGAAATACTTGGTTTTGAAGGATTTGTGTTCAGCCTTCAAAACTTTAAGTTTTTCTTCCGCTCTCCCAATCGCCCTAAAACGATTGATAACCTTCTGGCTGAAGACATCCGCATTCTCATCGGGGCCTGGACCCACAGACAGGTCCTCCACCTCCTCCTCACTAGGCCCCGTGTCATCAGGGGGATCCCTCCCAGGGCCTCCCCCAGGATCAGGCATTGTTCCTGGGCCAAGCTAGCAAGCAAGGCCCAGGCTTGAAAAGGGCTGGATCTCACAGAGAGCTCTTTGGGTGTGTCCTCCTCCTTCTTCCCACTGACCACCAATGTAAGGGGCATTCTTTCCACTGACCACCAATGTAAGGAGCATTCTTCCCACTGATCACCAATAAAAGGGATATTCTTCTCACTTACCACCAATGTAAGGAGCATTCTTCCCACTGACCACCAATGTAAGGAACATTTTTCCCACTGACCACCAATGTAAGGGACATTTTTCCCACTGACCACCAATGTAAGGGACATTTTTCCCATTGACCACCAATGTAAGGGACATTCTTCGCTCTGATCACCATTATAAGGGACATTCTTCTCACTGACCACCAATGTAAGGAGCATTCTTCCCACTGATCACCAATGTAAGGAACATTCTTCCCACTGACCACCAATGTAAGGGACATTCTCCCCACTGATCACCAATAAAAGGGATATTCTTCTCACTGATCACCAATGTAAGGGACATTTTTCCCAATTTTGTTTATTAAAAGTCTTGCAATCAATAAGCATAAAATCAATATACATAAATAAATATATACATATTTACATGAAAAGGGGAAAAAAAATACATAGCAAATTCTGCTCTCAAATAAAGACTGCCTTTACAGCAAAAACAAAACTCACATCATGAAACACATCATTACCGGGAAAAATAATCTTAATTAGACTCACACCACCACACCAGACATCAAACCTGCGAGGTCAAGAAACAAAAACCACTCCCATTATGCATGCAGCCCTTCTTCAAAAATGAAGATATTAACTAACAAAAGCTAAAGGTGTGAAAGAAATAGCATAGGAAAAAAGCTTTTCACCCAGAGATGGACAGTTCACCAAAAGCAGGTCTGATATTCCTCCACGCCCTTATCCAGACCGCTCGAGGCTCCCTGCCCTTCTCAAGACCCCGAATCTTCCCAACCTCACCCAGAATATCGTACACCACCACCTCGACAGGGAGGACTTTCTTCCGCAGGGTAATCTGGCACCGTGCATTCCACGTGAAGTAACGGACAACTATACTAACTAGAAAAAGTGTATCCAAATCAAAATCCCAGCGAGTCGGGAATGCCCCATACACCCACTCCGCATAACTCATGCGATAGAGAAAGGGGATGCCTAGAGCCCTCCCCACCCTTTTATACACCTCTATGTTAAAGGGACACTGGAGCAAAAAGTGGTCCATAGACTCCACTTTACCAACACACTCCGCTCTAGGACAATCCCGATCATCCACAGGGCGATGCTTCAGGTTCCCTCTCACATAGAGCCTTCCATGGAAAGCGAGCCAGGCTTGATCCCTAAACTTCAAAGGGATTCTTCCTAAGTTAATTAAACGCAACCCCTCCCTCATTACGGGGCCTGGGCAATCCCTTAAGGTCAGCGACACACTGAAAGCAGAGCCCAAAATCCTCTTCTCCAGAAGCTTTCTGGGGAGGGACTTGATATCCCCCACTGTCACCTGCCACTGCCTAAGTATTTTCAGACACGGGGCAACATAAGCCGGAAGCTTGCCATGTCGGACTCTCAGACTTTTCACTGGCCCGCCATCTTCCCAGCATCGCAGAAAAGGCCTAAACCAAGATTGGAAAATACCCACCCATCCCGGCGGGGTCTCTGCTAACATATTACCAAGATTATACTTTAAAAAAAGCAGAGAAAAGAAAACTATAGGGTTGACCATTCCTAGACCACCTTCCCGCCTGGACAGGTAAGTTACATTGCGTTTAATCAGGTTCAGCCTATTTCCCCATAACAGTTGGAAAAAGCAGCTGTACACCCTTGCATAGAGAGATTCCGGCAAGATACAGACAAAGCTGACATATAAAAAGATTGGGATCAGGTAAGTTTTAATCAAGTCAACCCTTTCCCTCAAGGAAAGTTTCCATTTCTTCCAGCTTGCCACCTTGGCATTGGCATTCAACAACCTGCTTTCCCAATTTCGATGACCATAGTCACCAGGACCAAATTTGATGCCCAACACTTTAATTTCCTGCTGGGGCTCTGGGAAGGCATCCGGAAGTTCGAAGCTTTCACCCTCCTCACCCATCCAGAAAACTTCACTCTTTTCATGATTGATTTTAGAGCCAGAAGCCTCAGTGTACTGCTCTATCACAGAGACCACCTCCTGCGCCTCCTCCATCCCAGAGATAATAACAGACACATCATCGGCATAGGCCACGACCTTCAAAGGCGGCACACCAGCAATGCCCAAAGGCACCCCACACAACGATCCACTCTCTAACCTTCTTATGAAGGGGTCAATTGCGAATACATATAGCAGGGGGCTCAAAGGACACCCCTGGCGCACCCCAGAGCCAACCTCAAAAGGCCGTCCAACCCAACCATTAACAAGTGGGAAGCTCTCAGCCCCTTTATATAATGTTTTCAGCCAATCAATAAACCTCCCCTGCAGGCCATATCTACCAAGTAGCAAATACAGGTACTCATGATTGACTCGATCAAAAGCCTTCGCCTGATCCAATGCCAGCAAGTACTTTCTCCATCCAGCAGCCCTGCATCGCTCCAAAGCCTCCCGGACAGCTAAAATTGCTGAAAAGGTACTTCTGCCCTGGACCGAGCAGTGCTGATGATTGGACAACAAATCGCCTGCTACTGACGACAAGCGCCAAAAAAGAATCTTCGCCAAGATCTTTCTATCAACATTGAGAAGACTGATGGGGCGCCAGTTCTCAATTATTGAGGGGTCTTTACCTTTTGACAGAAGAATCACAGCGGATTGCCTCATGGAGGGAGGGAGAGAACCCTTATCTAAACAGCTGTTATAAACCTCCGCTAAAAAGGGAGCCAGAATGGACTTAAAACACTTGTAAAATTCAGCTGTCAACCCATCTGGCCCAGGCGACTTTTTGGTAGCCAGCTTCTCTATAGCACAAACTACCTCATCCGCTGAAATTGGTTCTGTCAAATCCATCAAAGGCAATGTATCATTTCCCAATCCTGGAGTAGAATCCAGAAAGCTTTCCATCCTGTCCCGACTAAGGTCCTTTCTTCCCAGAAGGTCTGCGTAATATGACCTGAAGATCTCCAGGATCCCTGATCTGGACTTCACCAGGGAACCCGTACTATCCCTCAGACCTATGACCGTCTTAACTGCTATGCCTTGCTTACAGTTCTGGTAAGGATCAGGCGAGTGATATTTCCCATAATCTCTCTCCAGAACCAAGGAGGCATGCCGGTCGTATTGACACTTCCTAAGAAGAAGCTTTACCTCCGAGATCTCCCCTGGATCTCCTCCATACGAGACAAGACGATCAAGCTTCCTCCGCAAATGCTGGTAGGCAATATACATACCAAGCTGCTTCTTCTTACTTATGGCCTTGAAAAGTCCAATCGCCCTTTGTTTCACAAGCTCCCACCACTCTGACTTACTGCTGCAAAAGTCCAGAATAGAAACCTGTGCCTGAAAAAAATCCTCAAAGGATTGTCTTACCTCTACATCTTCCAGGAGAGCCGAATTCAGTTTCCAGGTACCCCTTCCCCTGGGTGGAGTGTCCGAGGCATTCAGAGTCACAGACAGCATACAGTGGTCAGAGAACTCCACCGCCCTCAACTCAGGAGCCGAGAAAGCAGAGTTCTCCTTTAAAAAAAACCTATCTATCCTACTCTGACTATTCCCTCTCTGAAACGTGAATCCCGTGCTGCCAGGGCAGTGCTTAATGTGCACATCTACCAGGCCTGCTTGTCTAACCATATCTCTAAGAAAAACGCTATCATAACCCAGCCTGTCTATGGAGACCCTCCTGTCTTCAGGCCTAATTATGGTGTTAAAGTCACCTCCAAAGACAACCTGCTGGGATGTAAAAAGGAAGGGCTTGATCTTTGTGAAGAGGCATTTCCTGTCCCATTTTGACTGCGGTCCATAGATATTGATCAGGCGCAGGTCCTGCCCCCTAACAGAGACGTCTAAGACCATGCATCTCCCCATTTCTACCTCAATTATCCGCCGGCACGTTACCATATCGGTTTTAAAAAGAACCGCAACTCCGCTGCAAGGCTCAGCCGCAAGAGACCAAAAGGAGGGACCGCATCTCCACTCCCTTTTTGCTAGATGGACATCGGCCAAAGTATTGAGCCAGGTCTCTTGCAAAAATAAAATCTCAGCATCAAACTCACTGAGCAAAAATAAGGCAATATCACGAGCTCTTGCAGATTTCACGCTGGCGACATTAATGGTCGCCACCTTTATCAGAGCGGGCACTGCCATCAGGATGATTGGGGTAGTCGTTTCTTAACCTCCACCACACTCTCATCACCCGAAACAGCTCTCTTTACACTATGTGACTCCCCCTCATCCATAGATGATAAAGTAGATAAATCGGATACTAACTCCTCCCCTGATAAAACCGAAAATGTGTTGCCAAGAGGAACCCCTCCTGGCTCTAACTGTAAGGAAGAAGTGACCGCTTTACTGGTCTTCCTCTTCTTCTTTTTCTTCCTCTTTGTCCTCTCCCACCCCTCCTCATCCGAATCCTCCACAACAGAGGGTGAGACATGGGACATGGACACCCCTCCCTCAACCCCATCGACCCCACCACCATCCAGCACCCCTGCACCCTCTTGGCCGCGTTTGCGGTGTCGAGAGACAGGGACTGGAGGTGGAGTAGGCCGAGGGGGAAGATCCACTATACCCGCCCCCCCAGCAGCTTCCGCTAGTCTGGAGGATCTACGCACAGTAGATGTAGGAACAACAGGAGGGACAGACTCAGGGACCACATCACTAGGGGAAACAGAATCTGACACAACAGACACAGACTCAGGGACCACATCACTAGGGGAAACAGAATCTGACACAACAGACACTGGAGGGGCAACAACAATTTCCTCTCTAACTTCAGCTGCTTCATCTTCTTTATCAAGCCTCTGCAGCTCAGTCTCCAATCCTGGCAAGTTATGCAGTGCCTCTGGGCACTGGCTATATGGATGACCCAGCTGCTGGCACAAATTGCACCGAATCTGGGTGCATTCTCTGGCCAAATGGCCTAAATCCTGGCACAGTGAGCACTTCTTGTGGGTGCAGGACGATGCAAAGTGGCCTTTATCACCACATTTATTACATACCTTAGGCTGACCTTGGTAGAAAATGGTCAGCCTATCCCTACCCAGAAAGGCTGAGCAGGGAAGGTGCTGAACTACATCGCCCAGCACCCCCAATTTTAGCGACACTGTCCAGGCCCCTGTCCATATCCCATGCTCATCAAGGACCTTCCGCAGTGGAGTGAGGACCTCGCCATATCGGCGTAGCCATACTAATAAATCAGCCTCTGGTATGGATTCGTTACGCACCAAAATGGTCACTGATTTTATCAGAGGCTGCCTTGAAATCACTTTTGGCACCAAACCACTCCACTGCTGAAGGCCCTTGCACCTCCTAAATCTCTCCCAGAAGAGATCCAAACTTTCAGGTTTTACAAACGACAAATCGAATTCATAACTCCCCACCGGGCAAATTAAAGCAAAAATATCACAAGCTTTAAACCCCATTTCCAAAATCAACTCAGCCACCCTCCCCCTTACAGGTGGAGTTCCATCCCCCACCCACCTCAACTGTACCACATTCCTCCTCCTATACCCACCAAACCTCCCTGAATTTTGACTAATAACAGAATTCCCACCACCCACCCTGGTGTGACTCCCCAAAGCTGAAGCATAGCTTCCAACATTCCTCCCAGCAGAAAATCCATCAGTTTTTTTTAAATTATCTGACACACACTTAGCAGATAACGATTGCACAGATTCGGGATTGATCTGTGCAATCAAATCTTTCCTCTGCTGAGCAGGAGGAGAAATGTCATTTTTATTTTTCCCAGCATTACTAACCCCTTCACCACCACCCACCACATTCATTGCTTTAACATTGTCATTTTTTATACTTGCTGGGATACTTATTATTGCTGTTGTCTTCACAGCAGAATCCATAGTTGCTGCTGCATTGGTAAGAACTCCAGCTGTCATCTTCTCTTCCACTAGGACAGGGTTTTCAGTTGTGGAAATAGCATTCTGTTTTAACACAGCAGCAGGTAAAGCATTGCAGGATATTTCCATTGCTACTTCCATTCCACTTCCAGAACTATGTTGATCCCCTCCCCCATCAGCAATCAGCACTGGAAGACTGGGAGGCTCAGGTGAACATGAAGCAGGCTCTTTGGAGCTGGCAACCATTTTGCTTGCCGTGGGACTACTGGTCTCAGCCAGACCAGCAAAATCCATGCCTGGGGTGTTTAATGCAGGTCCATCCACATTCGTCTGATGGTCCGGGGCTTGCATGTCTGCACTCGGTTTCTCCACAGCGGTAACTCCAATAGGTAGCTGTATGCAGAGCTCTTTCTCACCTGGGACACCATCCACTACAGCAGATGGGGCAGACATGTTGGATGGCAGCATGGTGTACTGGGATTTCTCCACCATTACTGGCTTTGCTGACTTGAATCTCCTCTGCCCATCCTCAGGGATTTCTGATGGATCATCAGAAAATACAAACCTGTCTGCTTTCAGGGGTGACTCCATCTGCTGGATGAATGTCAGGGATCCATGTCCACTCTCAACCCCCTGGCTGGTTGCCGCTGGTGATTCCCAGTTCTGGCATGGGGGGAGAGGTGCAGAGGCAGATGGAGCCTGGTCATCCATTAACTGAGGCTGCTGATCCACAGAACTTGCTGATGCTTGGCTGGTAAATCGCCTCTCATTGTCAAATTTTTCTTTAAATGCTCCACTTCTGTCTTTCAGCCTTTCCAATAATAAAGTTTGTTCCTTTACCTTTTCTTCCAATTCCTGTAACTCAGGCTTCATGGCTGTGCGATTTTTACTCCAGGCCTGGAAATACTTGGTTTTGAAGGATTTGTGTTCAGCCTTCAAAACTTTAAGTTTTTCTTCCGCTCTCCCAATCGCCCTAAAACGATTGATAACCTTCTGGCTGAAGACATCCGCATTCTCACCGGGGCCTGGACCCACAGACAGGTCCTCCACCTCCTCCTCACTAGGCCCCGTGTCATCAGGGGGATCCCTCCCAGGGCCTCCCCCAGGATCAGGCATTGTTCCTGGGCCAAGCTAGCAAGCAAGGCCCAGGCTTGAAAAGGGCTGGATCTCACAGAGAGCTCCTTGGGTGTGTCCTCCTCCTTCTTCCCACTGACCACCAATGTAAGGGGCATTCTTTCCACTGACCACCAATGTAAGGAGCATTCTTCCCACTGATCACCAATAAAAGGGATATTCTTCTCACTTACCACCAATGTAAGGAGCATTCTTCCCACTGACCACCAATGTAAGGAACATTTTTCCCACTGACCACCAATGTAAGGGACATTTTTCCCACTGACCACCAATGTAAGGGACATTTTTCCCATTGACCACCAATGTAAGGGACATTCTTCGCTCTGATCACCATTATAAGGGACATTCTTCTCACTGACCACCAATGTAAGGAGCATTCTTCCCACTGATCACCAATGTAAGGAACATTCTTCCCAATTTTGTTTATTAAAAGTCTTGCAATCAATAAGCATAAAATCAATATACATAAATAAATATATACATATTTACATGAAAAGGGAAAAAAAAAAAAATACATAGCAAATTCTGCTCTCAAATAAAGACTGCCTTTACAGCAAAAACAAAACTCACATCATGAAACACATCAGTACCGGGAAAAATAATCTTAATAACACTCACACCACCACACTAGACATCAAACCTGCGAGGTCAAGAAACAAAACCACTCCCATTATGCATGCAGCCCTTCTTCAAAAATGAAGATATTAACCAACAAAAGCTAAGGGCGTGAAAGAAATAGCATAGGAAAAAAGCTTTTTACCCAGAGATGGACAGTTCACCAAAAGCAGGTCTGATATTCCTCCACGCCTTTATCCAGACCGCTCGAGGCTCCCTGCCCTTCTCAAGACCCCGAATCTTCCCAACCTCACCAAGAATATCGTACACCACCACCTCGACAGGGAGGACTTTCTTCCGCAGGGTAATCTGGCACCGTGCATTCCACGTGAAGTAACGGACAACTATACTAACTAGAAAAAGTGTATCCAAATCAAAATCCCAGCGAGTCGGGAATGCCCCGTACACCCACTCCGCATAACTCATGCGATAGAGAAAGGGGATGCCTAGAGCCCTCCCCACCCTTTTATACACCTCTATGTTAAAGGGACACTGGAGCAAAAAGTGGTCCATAGACTCCACTTTACCAACACACTCCGCTCTAGGACAATCCCGATCATCCACAGGGCGATGCTTCAGGTTCCCTCTCACATAGAGCCTTCCATGGAAAGCGAGCCAGGCTTGATCCCTAAACTTCAAAGGGATTCTTCCTAAGTTAATTAAACGCAACCCCTCCCTCATTACGGGGCCTGGGCAATCCCTTAAGGTCAGCAACACACTGAAAGCAGAGCCCAAAATCCTCTTCTCCAGAAGCTTTCTGGGGAGGGACTTGATATCCCCCACTGTCACCTGCCACTGCCTAAGTATTTTCAGACACGGGGCAACATAAGCCGGAAGCTTGCCATGTCGGACTCTCAGACTTTTCACTGGCCCGCCATCTTCCCAGCATCGCAGAAAAGGCCTAAACCAAGATTGAAAAATACCCACCCATCCCGGCGGGGTCTCTGCTAACATATTACCAAGATTATACTTTAAAAAAAGCAGAGAAAAGAAAACTATAGGGTTGACCATTCCTAGACCACCCTCCCGCCTGGACAGGTAAGTTACATTGCGTTTGATCAGGTTCAGCCTATTTCCCCATAACAGTTGGAAAAAGCAGCTGTACACCCTTGCATAGAGAGATTCCGGCAAGATACAGACAAAGCTGACATATAAAAAGATTGGGATCAGGTAAGTTTTAATCAAGTCAACCCTTTCCCTCAAGGAAAGTTTCCATTTCTTCCAGCTTGCCACCTTGGCATTGGCATTCAACAACCTGCTTTCCCAATTTCGATGACCATAGTCACCAGGACCAAATTTGATGCCCAACACTTTAATTTCCTGCTGGGGCTCTGGGAAGGCATCCGGAAGTTCGAAGCTTTCACCCTCCTCACCCATCCAGAAAACTTCACTCTTTTCATGATTGATTTTAGAGCCAGAAGCCTCAGTGTACTGCTCTATCACAGAGACCACCTCCTGCGCCTCCTCCATCCCAGAGATAATAACAGACACATCATCGGCATAGGCCACGACCTTCAAAGGCGGCACACCAGCAATGCCCAAAGGCACCCCACACAACGATCCACTCTCTAACCTTCTTATGAAGGGGTCGATTGCGAATACATATAGCAGGGGGCTCAAAGGACACCCCTGGCGCACACCAGAGCCAACCTCAAAAGGCCGTCCAACCCAACCATTAACAAGTGGGAAGCTCTCAGCCCCTTTATATAATGTTTTCAGCCAATCAATAAACCTCCCCTGCAGGCCGTATCTACCAAGTAGCAAATACAGGTACTCATGATTGACTCGATCAAAAGCCTTCGCCTGATCCAATGCCAGCAAGTACTTTCTCCATCCAGCAGCCCTGCATCGCTCCAAAGCCTCCCGGACAGCTAAAATTGCTGAAAAGGTACTTCTGCCCTGGACCGAGCAGTGCTGATGATTGGACAACAAATCGCCTGCTACTGACGACAAGCGCCAAAAAAGAATCTTCGCCAAGATCTTTCTATCAACATTGAGAAGACTGATGGGGCGCCAGTTCTCAACTATTGAGGGGTCTTTACCTTTTGACAGAAGAATCACAGCGGATTGCCTCATGGAGGGAGGGAGAGAACCCTCTTCTAAACAGCTGTTATAAACCTCCGCTAAAAAGGGAGCCAGAATGGACTTAAAACACTTGTAAAATTCAGCTGTCAACCCATCTGGCCCAGGCGACTTTTTGGTAGCCAGCTTCTCTATAGCACGAACTACCTCATCCGCTGAAATTGGTTCTGTCAAATCCATCAAAGGCAATGTATCATTTCCCAATCCTGGAGTAGAATCCAGAAAGCTTTCCATCCTGTCCCGATTAAGGTCCTTTCTTCCCAGAAGGTCTGCGTAATATGACCTGAAGATCTCCAGGATCCCTGATCTGGACTTCACCAGGGAACCCGTACTATCCCTCAGACCTATGACCGTCTTAACTGCTATGCCTTGCTTACAGTTCTGGTAAGGATCAGGCGAGTGATATTTCCCATAATCTCTCTCCAGAACCAAGGAGGCATGCCGGTCGTATTGACACTTCCTAAGAAGAAGCTTTACCTCCGAGATCTCCCCTGGATCTCCTCCATACGAGACAAGACGATCAAGCTTCCTCCGCAAATGCTGGTAGGCAATATACATACCAAGCTGCATCTTCTTACTTATGGCCTTGAAAAGTCCAATCGCCCTTTGTTTCACAAGCTCCCACCACTCTGACTTACTGCTGCAAAAGTCCAGAATAGAAACCTGTGCCTGAAAAAAATCCTCAAAGGATTGTCTTACCTCTACATCTTCCAGGAGAGCCGAATTCAGTTTCCAGGTACCCCTTCCCCTGGGTGGAGTGTCCGAGGCATTCAGAGTCACAGACAGCATACAGTGGTCAGAGAACTCCACCGCCCTCAACTCAGGAGCCGAGAAAGCAGAGTTCTCCTTTAAAAAAAACCTATCTATCCTACTCTGACTATTCCCTCTCTGAAACGTGAATCCCGTGCTGCCAGGGCAGTGCTTAATGTGCACATCTACCAGGCCTGCTTGTCTAACCATATCTCTAAGAAAAACGCTATCATAACCCAGCCTGTCTATGGAGACCCTCCTGTCTTCAGGCCTAATTATGGTGTTAAAGTCACCTCCAAAGACAACCTGCTGGGATGTAAAAAGGAAGGGCTTGATCTTTGTGAAGAGGCATTTCCTGTCCCATTTTGACTGCGGTCCATAGATATTGATGAGGCGCAGGTCCTGCCCCCTAACAGAGACGTCTAAGACCATGCATCTCCCCATTTCTACCTCAATTATCCGCCGGCACGTTACCATATCGGTTTTAAAAAGAACCGCAACTCCGCTGCAAGGCTCAGCCGCAAGAGACCAAAAGGAGGGACCACATCTCCACTCCCTTTTTGCTAGATGGACATCGGCCAAAGTATTGAGCCAGGTCTCTTGCAAAAATAAAATCTCAGCATCAAACTCACTGAGCAAAAATAAGGCAATATCACGAGCTCTTGCAGATTTCACGCTGGCGACATTAATGGTCGCCACCTTTATCAGAGCGGGCACTGCCATCAGGATGATTGGGGTAGTCGTTTCTTAACCTCCACCACACTCTCATCACCCGAAACAGCTCTCTTTGCACTATGTGACTCCCCCTCATCCATAGATGATAAAGAAGTGGATAAATCGGATACTAACTCCTCCCCTGATAAAACCGAAAATGTGTTGCCAAGAGGAACCCCTCCTGGCTCTAACTGTAAGGAGGAAACGACCGCTTTACTGGTTTTCCTCTTTTTCTTTTTCTTCCTCCTTGTCCTCTCCCACCCCTCCTCATCCGAATCCTCCACAACAGAGGGTGAGACATGGGACATGGACACCCCTCCCTCAACCCCATCGACCCCACCACCATCCAGCACCCCTGCACCCTCTTGGCCGCGTTTGCGGTGTCGAGAGACAGGGACTGGAGGTGGAGTAGGCCGAGGGGGAAGATCCACTATACCCGCCCCCCCAGCAGCTTCCGCTAGTCTGGAGGATCTACGCACAGTAGATGTAGGAACAACAGGAGGGACAGACTCAGGGACCACATCACTAGGGGAAACAAAATCTGACACAACAGACACAGGAAGGACAGACTCAGGGACCACCTCACTAGGGGAAACAGAATCTGACACAACAGACACAGGAGGGGCAACAACAATTTCCTCTCTAACTTCAGCTGCTTCATCTTCTTTATCAAGCCTCTGCAGCTCAGTCTCCAATCCTGGCAAGTTATGCAGTGCCTCTGGGCACTGGCTATATGGATGACCCAGCTGCTGGCACAAATTGCACCGAATCTGGGTGCATTCTCTGGCCAAATGGCCTAAATCCTGGAACAGTGAGCACTTCTTGTGGGTGCAGGACGATGCAAAGTGGCCTTTATCACCACATTTATTACATACCTTAGGCTGACCTTGGTAGAAAATGGTCAGCCTATCCCTACCCAGAAAGGCTGAGCAGGGAAGGTGCTGAACTACATCGCCCAGCACCCCCAATTTTAGTGACACTGTCCAGGCCCCTGTCCATATCCCATGCTCATCAAGGACCTTCCGCAGTGGAGTGAGGACCTCGCCATATCGGCGTAGCCATACTAATAAATCAGCCTCGGGTATGGATTCGTTACGCACCAAGATGGTCACCGACTTTATCAGAGGCTGTCTTGAAATCACCTTTGGCACCAAACCACTCCACTGCTGAAGGCCCTTGCACCTCCTAAATCTCTCCCAAAAGAGATCCAAACTCTCAGGTTTCACAAACGACAAATCAAATTCATAACTTCCCACCGGGCAAATCAAAGCAAAAATGTCACAGGCTTTAAACCCCATTTCCAAGACCAACTCGGCCACTCTCCCCCTTACTGGCGGCGTTCCATCGCCCTCCCACCGCAACTGAACCACATTCCTCCTCCTATACCCACTAACCAACCCCCCAACAAACCTCCTTGAATTGCGATTACTAACCAAATCCCCACCACCCACCCTGGTGCGACTCCCCAAAGCTGAAGCATAGCTTCCAACATTCCTCCCAGCAGAAAATCCATCAGTTTGTTTTGAAACATCCGACACAGACATAACAGATAACGATTGTACAGATCCGGGATTGATCTGTACAATCGATAAATCTTTCCTCTGCTGAGCAGGGGGAGAAATGTCATTTCTATTTTTCCCAGCAATATTATCCCCTTCACCACCACCCACCACATTCATTGCTTTATGATTATTGTCATTTTTAATACTTGCTGGGATATTTGTTGTCTTCACAGCAGAATCCATAGTTGGTGCTGCACTGGTAAGAGTTTCAGCTGTCATCTTCTCTTCCACTGGGACAGGGTTTTCAGCTGTGGAAATGGAATTCAGTTCTAGCACAGCAGCAGGTAAAACACTGCAGGTAACTTCCATGGCTGCTTCCATTCCAAAAACAGCAGCATGCTGATCCCCTCCCCCACCAGCAATCAGCCCTGAAACACTGGGAAGCTCTGGTGAAAGTGAAACAGACTCCTTGGAGCTGGCAGCCATTTTGCTTTCAGAGGGACTACTGGTCTCAGCCAGACCAGCAAAATCCATGTCTGGGGTGTCAGATGCAGGTCCATCCACATTCACCTGATGGTCCGGGGATTTCACGGTCAGGGATTTTCCCTGCATGTCTGTACTGGTTGTGTTCACAGCAGAATCTCCAATAGGTAGCTGTAGGCAAAGCTCCTTCTCACCTGGGACACCATCCACTACAGCAGGTGGGGCAGACATGTTGGATGGCAGCATGGTATACTGGGATTTCTCCACCAGTACTGGCTTTGCTGGTTTGTATCTCCTCTGCCCATCCACAGGGATTTCTGATGGATCATCAGTGAATGCAAACTTATCTGCTCTCAGGGGGGACTCCATCTCCTGGATAAATGTCAGGGATCCATGCCCACTCTCAACCCCCTGGCTGGTTGCCGCTGGCGATTCCCAGTTCTGGCATGGGGGGAGAGGTGCAGAGGCAGATGGAGCCTGGTCATCCATTAACTGAGGCTGCTGATCCACAGAACTTGCTGATGCTTGGCTGGCAAATCTCCTCTCATTATCAAATTTTTCTTTAAACACTCCGCTTCTATCTTTCAACTTTTCCAGTAATAAAGATTGTTTCTTTACCTTATCTTCCAATTCCTGTAGCTCAGGCTTCATGGCTGTGCGATTTTTACTCCAGGCCTGGCAGTATTTGGCTCTGAAGGATTTATGTTCAGCCTTCAAAACTTTAAGTTTTTCTTCAGCTCTCCCAATCGCCCTAAAACGATTGATAACCTTCTGGCTGAAGACATCCGCATTCTCACCAGGGCCTGGACCCACAGACAGGTCCTCCACCTCCTCCTCACTAGGCCCCGTGTCATCAGGGGGATCCCTCCCAGGGCCTCCCCCAGGATCAGGCATTGTTCCTGGGCCAAGCTTGCAAGCAAGGCCCAGGCTTGAAAAGGGCTGGTTCTCACAGAGAGCTCTTTGGGTGTGTCCTCCTCCTTCTTCCCACTGACCTCCAATGTAAGGGACATTCTTCCCACTGACCTCCAATGTAAGGAGCATTCTTCCCACTGACCACCAATGTAAGGGACATTCTTCCCACTGACCACCAATGTAAGGGGCATTCTTTCCACTGACCACCAATGTAAGGAGCATTCTTCCCACTGATCACCAATAAAAGGGATATTCTTCTCACTTACCACCAATGTAAGGAGCATTCTTCCCACTGACCACCAATGTAAGGAACATTTTTCCCACTGACCACCAATGTAAGGGACATTTTTCCCACTGACCACCAATGTAAGGGACATTTTTCCCATTGACCACCAATGTAAGGGACATTCTTCGCTCTGATCACCATTATAAGGGACATTCTTCTCACTGACCACCAATGTAAGGGAAATTCTTCTCACTGACCACCAATGTAAGGAGCATTCTTCCCACTGATCACCGATGTAAGGAACATTCTTCCCACTGACCACCAATGTAAGGGACATTCTTCCCACTGATCACCAATGTAAGGAACATTCTTCCCACTGACCACCAATGTAAGGGACATTCTTCGCTCTGATCACCAATATAAGGGATATTCTTCTCACTTACCACCAATGTAAGGGACCTTCTTCTCACTGACCTCCAATGTAAGGGACATTTTTCCCACTGACCACCAATGTAAGGGACATTTTTCCCATTGACCACCAATGTAAGGGACATTCTTCCCACTGACCACCAATGTAAGGGACATTCTTCGCTCTGATCACCAATGTAAGGGACGTTCTCCCCACTGATCACCAATAAAAGGGATATTCTTCTCACTTACCACCAATGTAAGGGACCTTCTTCTCACTGACCTCCAATGTAAGGGACATTTTTCCCACTGACCACCAATGTAAGGGACATTTTTCCCATTGACCACCAATGTAAGGGACATTCTTCCCACTGACCACCAATGTAAGGGGCATTCTTCCCACTGACCACCAATGTAAGGGGCATTCTTCCCACTGACCACCAATGTAAGGGACATTCTTCCCACTGACCACCAATGTAAGGAACATTCTTCCCACTGATCAAAAAAGTAAAGGACATTCTTCACACTGATCACCAATGTAAGGGACATTTTTCCCACTGACCACCAATGTAAGGGACATTCTTCCCACTGATCAAAAAAGTAAGGGACATTCTTCTCACTGACCCCCAATGAATTGTTTTTTACAGGGGTTCCCAGAAACCTAAAAATTATTGTAAGGGTTATTCTAAGGGGAAATGTTGAGAAAGGTGGCTCTATAGGAGTCCCCTTCACTCTTTCCTCGGGCAGCTCCATAAAGGGCTGTCTTTTTTTCCTTTCCCTTTGTTTTCAGAGTTTTTGGAAAGAAAATCATGATTTGTCCCGGGTAGTTGGTGTATTTGGGGGTACACTTTTAGAAGAGAAGTGGTAGGTTGATCTTTTGGTGTCACCACAATGGAATCTGCAATTTTTTTTTCCTTTTGTCACGGAGTTCCTCTTCTTTTGTGCTGGCAATGAAAGGGGTTAATGGCGTCTGCGGCCTCATTTCAGGAAAGCGATGGACGATGTTCTGTTAGGAGGAGATAATTACACTGAGAATTTTCTCACCTCTGATGTCGGACTAATTAATAAGAATCTTCCATTAACAGATCCTCCTGCTGCTGGAACAGAAATAGCATCTTACTACCGGGTGACGATAGCTGGGCTTAACCCATTCACATTACCTACAGGCATGCCAGATCTGGATACCACCTTCCCGGTGAAGGACCTGTGCACTCAGATGGGAGGACGAGAACTCCTCAGTGGTGCCCCCTTCCCAGAGAATACTAATCAATCAACTACAAATCCAGCCTGATCATCAGTTGTCTGAGAAATACTACTAGGAGTCCGCTCCATAGAGAGTTTAGAGCGAATAAAGGGGAGTAGATACAGGAGAGAACTCTCTGTGAAATACACTCGTTCTGAAGGGTTCCCCCAGAGGTTACTAGAAGTTCCTGGAGCTTTGGCTGATTGACCTCCAATCTGATGGATCCACCATAAAACAGGCTCGCGCCATAAAGAGTTTAGAATGGAATAAAGGGGAGTAGATACAGGAGAGAACTCTCTGTGAAATACACTCGTTCTGAAGGGTTCCTCCAGAGGTTACTAGAAGTTCCTGGAGCTTTGGCTGATTGACCTCCAACCTGATGGATCCACCATAGTTCTAGGCTCGCGCTATAAAGACTTTAGAATAAATAAAGGGAAGTAGATGCAGGAGAGAGCTCTCCATATAATAGACATTCTCATTCTGAAGGGTTCCTCCAGGGGTTACTAGAAGTTCCTGCAACTGTGGCTGATTGACCTCCAATCTGATGGTTCCACCATAGTTCCAGGCTCGCACCATAAAGAGTTTAGAATGAATAAAGGGGAGTAGATGCAGGAGAGAGCTCTCCATGCCAGATCTGGATACCACCTTCCCGGTGAAGGACCTGTGCACTCAGATGTAAGGACGAGAACTCCTCAGTGGTGGCCCCTTTCCCAGAGAATACTAATCAATCATGTACAAATCCAGCCTGGTCATCAGTTGTCTGAGAATTCCTTCTAGGAGTCCACTCCATAGAGAGTTTAGAGCGAATAAAGGGGAGTAGATGCAGGAGAGAGCTCTCTGTGAAATACACTCGTTCTGAAGGGTTCCTCCAGGGGTTACTAGAAGTTCCTGGAGCTTTGGCTGATTGACCTCCAATCTGATGGTTCCACCATAGTTCCAGGCTCGCGCCATAAAGAGTTTAGAATGAATAAAGGGAAGTAGATACAGGAGAGAGCTCTCTGTGTAATACACTCGTTCTGAAGGGTTCCTCCAGGGGTTACTAGAAGTTCCTGGAGCTTTGGCTGATTGACCTCCAATATGATGGTTCCTGCGTAGTTCCAGGACCGCTCCATAAAGAGGTTGGATTGAATAAAGGAGAGTAGATGCAGGAGAGAACTCCCCATATAATAGACATTCTCATTCTGAAGGGTTCCTCCAGAGGTTACTATAAGTCCTTAGAGGTGTTTCTGCTTGACCTCCAATGTGATGGTGCCTGCGTTATTCCAGGACCGCTCCATAAAGTGTTTAGAGTGAAAAAAGGGGAGTAGATGCAGGAGAGAACTCTCCATATAATAGATATTCTTATTCTGAAGGGTTCCTCCAGAGGTTTATAGGGGTTCCTGGAGCTGTTGTTGATTGACCTCCAATCTGATGGTGTTTGCATAGTTCCAGGACCGCACCATAAAGAGTTTGGAGTAAATAAAGGGGAGTAGATGCGGTAGGGAGCTAACCATATAATAGAGATTCCCATTCCGAAGGGTTCCTCCAGAGGTTCCTAGGGTTTCCTGGAGCTGTTCTTTATTGACCTCCCATCTAATGGTTCCTGCATAGTTCCAGAACAAACACCACCTGGCAGAGCCAGCGCCATGACACCAATGGTCTTTTTAACTGTCTAGAAAGGTAGAATTCTGTCCACCACTCTAGGATATGCAATATTACAGGCTAGTAGGGGAATCCCCTAGGTTGGCCACAGTTCCTTTCCATGGAGGTCTCTCTGTATACAGTTTTGGTAAAAAACGTCTTTTTCTGGTATTTTATGCTTTACCGTGGTGGAATTGCAGTTATCTGTACATATAGCGGCTTTCTCTGACTCACCATGTAGTGTCCATAGGCCAGGAATGTTCTTGGGGGTATAGTGACCCCAATAATGAGAACTGTTGACTATTGGCTGTTCTGTATGTACTGTGATGGAGGATGAAGCGGTTGCTCTATTGGCTGACATAAATTTGAAGCTTCTGCTGATAATATCTACTGTATCTTTGTTTCCTTCTCCTTCCAGAGACCGCGACTACCACCTGAAGACCTACAAGTCCGTCATCCCAGGCAGTAAGCTGGTGGACTGGCTCATATCTCAGGTAAGGAGAGAGATTATCCATTTAGGTTGTTTTCTTATTTTTTCTCTGGTTTTCTCTTCTTGGCCTTTTGGGTAAGGTGAGGTGTAGTCAACGTTCTTATCTGAATCAGAGGAAACCTATCATTATTCTGGCCTTATGGCAGGGATTGCTGGCTGTGGAGGGCTCTGTCCAGTATGATGGGGGTCCTTGGATCATCTCCCCATTGGTGTAGAAAGCTGAACCACATAAGATAGAGGACGGGAGTGCTTGCCCTGTGTGAGGAACCCATTGCCTCCTGATTTGAATGGGACTGCTTAGTGTGGCATTGGGCTCTGAAGGCCAATAGTCCATAAAGTCATGTGCCCCCTGGGGGTGACCAGTGGTGTATTTTGGTTTCGTGCTGCCCTAGGCAAGACTAAGATTGGGCGCCCCCCTCCTATGTATATTTGCCCCACTCCTTTTTTAACGGATGTGGCTCCCTCCAAAATTAAAGGACTACAAGTCCCAGCATTAATCCTTGAGATCTCATGAGAGGGGGGGTGGGTGAGGGAGGGAGAGAAAGAGGGAGGATGAGAGAGGCGGCTCTAGCAACCAGTGGCCAAAAGAGTCTCAGGTGGAGGGGGGGGACGGCTTTTTTGCTGCCCCCCTGCAAAGTGACGCCCTAGGCCTGGGCCTTGTTGGCCTAGGCCAAAATACAGCACTGGGGGTGACATCTTGGGTGCGCCAGAGTTATGCATTGACATTCCCCCATAGACCTTGTTTAGTAAACATAGACTTGTTAGTAAATCCAAATGTGAGTGTAAATGTCTTCAGCTATCATACCCCAGCCGTGGGAGAATTCACTAACGCGTTTCGCCCATGTGGGACTTAAAATGTTACTGAAAAGTACATTTTAAAAAAAATGAATATAACAAACCTGTTATACTCGCCTGCTCTGTGCAGTGGTATTGCACAGAGCAGCCCCAGTCCTCCTCTTCTTGGGTCCCTCACTGGCTCTCCTGGCCCCTCCCCCCTGTCGAGTGCCCCCAGAGCAAGCAGCTTGCAATGGGGGCACCTGAGCAAGCTTGTTCCCAAGCTGCGACTCTGCATGTCCATTCACATACAGAGCTGTGTATCGGCCTTGTCCCCGCTCTCTCCTCATTGGCTCACTGGCTGTGATTCAAATGTGAGCATAAATGGCTTCAGCTCTCATCCCCCACCCATGGGAGAATTCACTCTAACGATCGCGGCGGTACCTCACATGTGTGATTTGAACACCGTTTACATATGTGGGCGGGACTTCTGCGCGCAAGCTAACGGGGACAGGGCGCTTTCATTTTTTTTTTCCTATTTATTTTATCTATTATTTTTTATTTTTACAGGTTTTTTTTTATTTATTTACTTATTTATTTGATCATTTATTCCTATTACAAGGAATGTAAACATCATTTGTAATAGAAATAAGCATGACATGGCCTCTTTATTGTGAGATCTGGGGTCACAAAGACCTCACAACTACACTAAAAAAGAAAAAAAAAGTAATTTTTTTCACGATGAAAAAAAATTGACTCTTTAAATGCGTTGCTAGGAAACGACGTTTGACGTCGCCCCCGGTCCTCCAAGACCATAGAGAGGAGTGGGGGACCATCTTGCCCTCACGCGACTTCCTGTCTGTGTGTTAGAGCGCGGACCGGATCGTTTTCCCCGCTGCCGGCGAGTCCGGTAAGTGGGGAAAACGACCGGGAGGAGGGGGGGGGGGCACCTCTCCCGCCACACCATAAGGTTGGTCCCGCGGTGAATCCGCCGCTTGGACCACCCTAATGTGAAAGAGAACCTCCTGCTGTGCCGTTCCAAAAAATACCGGGGTTATGGCAGTTACCTGCTGCCATTACCCCGGTATTTAATGTCAAAGTACCGACGTAAATCGACGGGAAGTGGTTAAGCCCCACGTGGACGAAACGCGTTTGTCATCAATGCAGCCATGTCGGCAGAGATATCATTCACTGGGGCATCTGAACAGTACTGCTTTCTTATTTTTTTTTTTTTTTGATTAATGCCCAGCTCATCCGCCCTCCCCCCCCCCGGATATTCTGAAATTTTAAGGGGATTCCGAAGCGAGCGGGCGGGCAGGAAGAGGTTCCATTTCTATCAAAGACCAAGCAGATAACATTGTTTGAGAAGTTTTATCGACACACCATGAACTTCCCGCCTAGGAAAACTTTCACGGCTTGGGGGGGGGGAGGGGGTTGGTAATTTTTATTTTTGGTTTTGCTCATTAATTTTGTTTTGATGTCGGCAGACGTTATCCAGATCAGGCGGTTTTTTTTGTAAATTTTCTCGCCTCTTCGCGTTCCTGACGCAGCGCCGCCTTGTGACATTTCCAGATAAACAAAGCTTTTGATTTGGTCTCTCGGCACCATCCAGCGGATCTGTTCATAGGTTTGGCCGCAGACGCGTGCAGCTGAGTGACATCACCCCCCCCCCATGGCTGACATCTCCCTGACCCGTCCCTGGAAGTCTCAGACAATCCGTAAGAATTGGAAAGTTTTCTCCACTTATTTTTCCGCCTCTGCCTTTTCCGAGGGATCCGCGTTCAGAGATGGAAACAATCTCAGGAAAATAAAAAGCTGAGATGATTTCCTCCTCGGCGGCGGAGAGAGAGAGGATCCGTAGAGGCCGATGACGTTTTACCGAAACGCATTTTTTTGGCTGCTGGAGGCGCTCGGCTCCCAACAATGTCCCTCATTAGTCGTAAAACAATCCGCTCCCCCATTTAGCTGCCATCAGCCGTCAATAAAACTTCCTGTTTTCTGCGGCCAGGAGAAGCGCGGCGCTATTTATACAAAACATGAATGAGCGCGGCGGGAGAGAAGCAGCGGGATAATTGTTCTGCCGGGGGGGGGGGGGGGATTTTGGGTAATTCCAAGAATTCTTCCCAACAGATGAAAAGTAACGGGGTGTCTTTTTAATTTATTTTTTTTTTTTAGGGCGACTGTCAGACGAGAGAGGAGGCGGTCGCTCTTGGCGTTGGGCTCTGTAACAACGGATTCATGCATCATGGTAAGCTGAAGGAGCTGGGCCTACGGGCTCCCCAAAAACCCGCTAAATGTTTATCCAGGGGTGTCCAAACTTTCTAAGGAAAGGGCCAATTTACTGTCCTTCAGGCTTTAGTAGGGGCCGGACTGGGGCTAGTGGGTGTAGAAAATGCCCTCGGATCAGTGCCCCATTACTGGTTTTAATGGGAGAAATAATGCCCCATTGTTGAGATCAATCTGTGTGTCCATCATTGGTGTAAGTAGGGGAATGGTGCCCCATAATTGGTGTCAGTAGGGGGGGGCGTATTCACTTCAATGGGGGCGGCCCTATGCGTGTTTGTCACCCCAAAATAAGCTCCTGCTCCTTTCTCGGTGACAAGCTTAGCGCAATTTTTAAACGCACAATTTACCATGCGACACTCCTTGCAGAATAGCATCGAAAATTGGGAATAATGACACCAAATTCAGTTCAGTAACACTTGCAGGTCCCTTCCTTATCCTGTGATTGGACAGTGAAAGGAGAAGCAGCAAACCAATGAGCTCATCTCCCTGTCACTCTGCTCTCTCCTCCTATCAGCGTTTCCCCTGTTAGCACAGCAGCACTACAGCACACCTGATTACCTCTATGGGTGGCTTTCTCCCTCTTTCAGTCTGAGCTCTGCTGTACTGTAGACATTCAGTTCAATAACACTTGCAGGTCCCTCCCTCAGCCTGTGATTGGACTGTGAAAGGAGAAGCAGCAGACTGATGAGCTCATATCTGTCACTCTGCTCTCTCCTCCTATCAGCATGCTCCTTGTCAGCACCACTGATTGCCTCTTTGTATGGCTTCCTCCCTCTTTCAGTCTGATCTCTGCTGTACTGTAGACATGCAGTTGAATAACACTTGCAGGTCCCTTCCTTATCCTGTGATTGGACGGATTACAGGAAGGAAGGATTACATTCCCCCCTCCCCCCAAAATGCTGCAATACATAATATAATTACCTTTCCTCAACTTCCTCCTGCATGTGATTGGACAGTGAAAGGAGAAGCAGCGGACTGATGAACTCATCTCTCTGTCACTCTGCTCTCTCCTTCTATCGGTATGTTCCTTATTAGCCCCACCAATTACCTCCTTTTTTTGGTTTCCTCCCTCTTTCAGTCTGAGCTCTGCTATACTGTAGACATGCTGTCCAATACCACTTGCTGGTCCCTCCCCCCCGCCTGTGATTGGATGGTGAAAGGATAAGCAGAAGACTGATGAGCTCATCTCTGTCACTCTGCTCTCTCCTCCTATCAGCATGCTCCTTGTCAGCACCACTAATTGCCTCTTTGTATGGCTTCCTCCCTCTTTCAGTTTGAGCTCTGCTGTACTTTAGGCATTCAGTTCAATAACACTTACAGGTCCCTCCCCCTGCCTGTGATTGGATGGTGAAAGGAGAAGCAGCAGACTGATGAGCTCATCTCTCTGTCACTCTGCTCTCTCCTCCTATCAGCATGTCCCCTGTTAGCACATCAGCACTACAGCATATCTGATTACCTCTATGGGTGGCTTCCTCACTCTTTCAGTCTGAGCTCTGCTGTAGAGGTGCCGAGTATCCCCCTGATCTCATGACAGGAGGATTGCTTGTCCTTATGAATGGAGTCAGGAATCCATACCGATCACTGACTTCGGGTTTTTTTTTCCCATTCATTCATAGCTGAGACATAATAAACTGTTTCCTATGCTTCAGAATGAATAGGAAGCCTCTGTACAGAGCTATTCCTGTTCATTCATTCTGTGCAGCTGAAGCTGCAGAGAAAAGAGACTGAAGAATTTCTGTCCTCAGTCCCTTACTCTGTCTCAAAAGTGCCATCAGGGGTCTGTATAGACCCCAGATATTTCACCAGAGCCCCCCAATGTGGCGCCTAAAAAATATGTGAAAAAAAAATGAAATTAAATTGTAAAAAATGAAATTAAATTGTAAAAAATGAAATGAAATGGTAAAAAAAATAAAACAACCAAAATAAAAAAACACTTCGTCTTTTTTTTCCATTCATTCATTCATTCATAGCTGAGACATAATAAACTGTTTCCTATGCTTCCGTTTATGAATGAATAGGAGGCCTCTGTACAGAGCTATTCCTGTTCATTCATTCTGTGCAGCTGAGGCTGCAGAGAAAAGGGACTGAAGAATCTATGTCCTCAGTCCCTTACTCTGTCTCAAAAGTGACATCAGGGGTTTGTATAGACCCCATATATTTCACCAAAGCCCCCCAATGGGGCTCCTAAAAAATATGTAAAAAAAAAAAATTGAAAAAATAAAATAAAATGGTAAAAATAAAAAATTAATAATAATTTTATATATATAAAATAAAAAAGAAAAGGGACTGAAGAATCTATGTCCTCATTCCCTTACTCTGTCTCAAAAGTGACATCAGGGGTCAGACTCTGTATAGACCCCTGATATTATACCAAAGCCCCCCAATGGGGCGCCTAAATAATATGTAAAAAAGGATTAAAGTGTAAAAAATAAAATGTTAAAAAAATAATATTTATATATATATAATAAAAAAGGAAAGGGACTGAAGAATCTATGTTCTCAGTCCCTTACTCTGTCTCAAAAGTGACATCAGGGGTCTGTACAGACCCCTGATATTTCACCAAAGCCCCCCAATGGGGCGCCTAAATAATATGTAAAAAAATTGTAAAAGATAAAATTAAATTAAAAAAAAAAATAAAAAAAAAAAAAATATATATATATATATATATATATATAATAAAAAAGAAAAGGGACTGAAGAATCTATGTCCTCATTCCCTTACTCTGTCTCAAAAGTGACATCAGGGGTCTGTACAGACCCCTGATATTTCACCAAAGCCCCCAATGGGGCGCCTAAATAATATGTAAAAAAATAAAAAAAATTGTAAAAGATAAAATAAAATTAAAAATAAAAAAAAAAATATATATATATATATATATATATATATATATATATATATATATATATATATATATATATATAATAAAAAAGAAAAGGGACTGAAGAATCTATGTCCTCAGTCCCTTACTCTGTCTCAAAAGTGACATCAGGGGTCAGACTCTGTATAGACCCCTGATATTATACCAAAGCCCCCCCCCCCAATGGGGCTCCTAAAAAATATGTAAAAAAAAAAAATTAAATTGTAAAAAATAAAATAAATTAAAATGGTAAAAAAATAATAATAATATTATTTTATTTATATATATATATATATATATATATATATATATATATATAAAACAACTGACACCGGTAGCAAAGCTACCTGGGTCACAAAGGTCGCACTTGCGACCGGGCTCTGGCATTCTGCCACCGTTGGGGGGGGGGACCCTAGGACATCATGAAGGTGGCCTGCTGTGGGACTGTAATAGAGGTCCCCAGGATCAGTGGGAAGGTCCTTGGTTGGTTTCTTGCACCGGGGGCCCTGAGGGTTCTAGGTACGCCTCTGGCTGGAGGGGCCACAGGTTAAGCACCCGGCATTGTATTTGCGGCAGTGTTGATTCCCGGGCAGACATGGCGGCCGATCGCCGCGGATAATTCGGTGTGTTTTTTGCTGCTTCATGTCTGGATTCTGCATCTTTTTATAGCGGAGTTTTGTGGTCGGGGAACTCTGAATGGTGCCAGCCACCCCCGACCAGTACTGCAGCCTGTAATTGTCTGGAAGCCGGATAGACACTTGTAGCCGGTTCTCGCCAGTCCTTACTCCACCTATTGCACCCATTTACATCCCCCTCCCCCCCACTCCAGCCACAGGACAGATCTGTCATGTGTCACTAGGTCACCAACAAGCTTGCTACAAAGCGAAAAGCTCTTTTTATTACAGGATCTCAGAGACAGGGACCTTACAGGGACCCTCCATCAGATGTGTGATGACTGATATCTGATGAAGAGTCCCTGCAAAAGCCCCCCAAAACTTTCTGTGCTGAGTTCCCGGGTCTGTACACCCACTGTGCCCATTATGAGGGGTCCCCACCATCCCTGTGCTGAGTTCCCGGGTCTGTACACCCGCTGTGCCCATTATGAGGGGTCCCCACCATCCCTGTGCTGAGTTCCCGGGTCTGTACACCTGCTGTGCCCATTATGAGGGGTCCCCACCATCCCTGTGCTGAGTTCCCGGGTCTGTACACCTGCTGTGCCCATTATGAGGGGTCCCCACCATCCCTGTGCTGAGTTCCCGGGTCTGTACACCTGCTGTGCCCATTATGAGGGGTCCCCACCATCCCTGTGCTGAGTTCCCAGGTCTGTACACCTGCTGTGCCCATTATAAGGGGTTCTCAACATCCCTGTGCTGAGTTCCTGGGTCTGTATACCCGCTGTGCCCATTATGAGGAGTTCCCACCATCCCTGTGCCCATTATGTGGATAGCCTTTCTATGTGATTGTAGCACTACCACCATAGGGGCCACTGGATTAACTGGTTAATTCCCAAAAGCCGTTGAGGCCTCCATTCAAACAGGCAACAGCAGTGCCAGGACAAGGTCCTCCAGCGCCCAGGACAAAGATGCCAAACTACATCCCTCCAACCCCCCCACCATTCATGATGTGCAAGATCCCCAGCAGTAACTCACTTGCCAAAATCACTGCCGCTGTCTCTACTTCTGTCAGCCTTGCAACAGAAGGAAGGCACCCCCATTCCCACAGTAAACCATTGCACCCGGGTCAGGTGTCCCTCTCGCCCACCCCTTGTCCAGGCCCTAGGTAGCTGGCAAAAGGTGGGCCAACTCAATACTGAACCCTACGGACTAAGACTGGGATGCCATTAAAGTTCATGTGTGTGTAAAGTTCATGTGTCCCAATACTTTTGACAGTATAGTATATATGTATACATACACACTGTATGGGCTTGTGTGGACAGGGTTTGGGCTTGCAGTGATGGCCTCAGGTTGACCTCAGTCTGAGACTCTTTGGAGATCATTTAGATGCAGTTGACCTCCTGTTGACCTCCTTCAATCAGGTTTTGCATTCCCATAGAATGTCGTCTATAAACCGCAGCCAGCATGCTATCCTGTATTAACATGCCACCATCTTGTCTTCTCAGTCCTGGAGAAGAGCGAATTCAAAGACGAATCGCAGTTTTTCCGATTCCACGCCGATGAGGAGATGGAGGGGACGAGCTCCAAGAACAAGCAGCTCCGAAATGATTTCAAACTGATAGAGAACATCCTGGCCAAGACCCTTCTGGTAAGAAGCCTTCGATACTGGCCACTTGGCCTCCATGCTTTGTTTGTAGGTGAGGACAACGATGACAGCTGAGCCTTATGTGATAAATAGAGGTCATGGTAGGGGGTGGATTGTGCTGACTTTATTTCCTTATCAGAGGATCTTGTATAAGGGCACCCGACTCAGCTCACACTGCAGGTTGTGGTAGAACAAGGCTTCTCCTCCGCAACACACACACAAGCCTCATCCTTCTCAACGGAAACCACACACTGCTCCGTTAAGGTGTTAGCTTAAGTCTTGATGCACAAAAATACACATATTATGTGGTTTTGTATCTTATTATTAGGTATCCCAGCAACTGAATTTTCAGCATGCATGCAACACGAGTATCGGAAACTAACATTTACACCTAAAAACACAAGTACTGATGTGTGTGATGAAGACACAACTAAAGGTCCACACAAAATCCTACTATGGTCTAAAGTCCTTACACACTCTCCTTAGGGTTCTAAAATCCATACAAAACCCTCTAAGGGTCTAAAGTTCATGCAAACCCCCCTTATGGTCTTAAGTCAATACAACCCTCCTTAGGGTCTAAGGTCAATTCAAAGCCCTCTGAGGGTCTAAAGTCCATACAAAGCCCTCTGAGGGTCTAAAGTCCATACAAAGCCCTCTGAGGGTCTAAAGTCCATACAAAGCCCTCTTGGGGTCTAAAGTCCATGCTAAGCCCTGTTAGGGTCCAAAGTCTATACAAAGCCCTCTAAGAGTTTAAAGTCTATACAAAGCCTTATTAGGGCTTAAAGTTCATACAAAGCCCACTAAGGTTCCAAAGTCCATACAAAGCCCTCTTGGGGGTCTTCCCTCTTACACTTTTCTTATTCAGAGCTTAATCAGCCTTATGATTGGACTCTTAAGTGAGCGATACACATTTTGGGGAGAAGTCTAAGAGTTTGAATGAACTCTTCTTATTTTTATAACATATTATCACAAGATTGACCTTCAGAGTGCTGTCTCTATTTTTATCTGTAATTCGTGTGCCTCTGAATGTAAAGGCCCCACCATCCTTACCTATGACCAGCTAGGACACACATCTGTGTGAGATCAGATGGCCCCAATGTACCATTAGCATTGTCCACACAGGGACTGGTCGGACAGTCACCAGCTACTTCAGTGTAAAATCCCAGCTGTCAGAGGCAGAGATATATGTGGGCCCAATCTACACTCCAGACCCATCTTTCTCAGCCTTTTTACTCTACAAGAGCCACATTTTCAGGTTTTGGGGAACCCTTACTAAAAGGAATTCATTGGTGGTCAGTGGGAAAAATGCCCCCTACCTTGGTGATCAATAGTAAGAATGCGCCTTACTTTGGTGGTCAATAGCATAAATGCTCCTTACATTGGTGGTCAGTGGGAAGAATGTCCCTTACATTGGTGATCAATAGTAAAAATGGCCCCTACATTGGAGGTCAGTGGGAAGAATGCTCCTTACTTTGGTGGTCAGTGGAAAGAACGCTCTTACATTGGAGGTCAGTGGGAAGAATGTTCTTACATTGGAGGTCAGTGGGAAGAATGTCCCTTACATTGGTGATCAGTGGGAAGAATGTCCCTTACATTGGTGATCAGTGGGAAGAATGTCCCTTACATTGGTGATCGGTGGGAAGAATGTCCCTTACATTGGTGGTCAGTGGGAAGAATGTCCCTTACATTGGAGGTCAGTGGGAAGAATGCTCCTTACATTGGTGGTCAGTGGGAAGAATGTCCCTTACATTGGAGGTCAGTGGGAAGAATGTCCCTTACATTGGAGGTCAGTGGGAAGAAAGCCTTCTTCTGATTGTAAGTAGGAAGAATGCCCCTCTTACAGTGGTGGTCCGAATGCCACCCTTGCAGACAGCTAAAAAGACCATTTGTGTCACGCTGATGACTTTGCTAAGTGGCATTGGCCTCTGAAACCATGTAGGCAACATTAAATTAAAGGTCAGTCAGCCACAGCTCAAGGAAACCCTGGTGACCTTTGGAGGAACCATGGAATTCTTATTCAGAATGGCTGCTCCAGACTGTAAACCTCTTCACATTCTTGGGTCCTTCAGCGGCTTGCTGGATGGTGGCATCAGATGATTCTAGGAGTATTTATTGGCAACACATCAAACGAATGCAAGTTCAAAACCACCAACATTCCAGGACCTCATCATGTAAGGACTTTTCTTTAGACGCCCAATATGGCAGACATGTATAACACGTGAGATTTATCATTTTTCCCAAAATTGGTCAGTGAGGTCATAATGACATCATATCCAAGCCTCATTGTATCCTATACATGTGATACTAATTTCTTAGAAGTTGGACATACCTTTGGTTCTCCGCTCTTCACCATTCTTTAGGTTCTCCGCTCTTCACCATTCTTTAGGTTCTCCGCTCTTCACCATTCTTTAGGTTCTCCGCTCTTCACCATTCTTTAGGTTCTCCACTCTTCACCTTCTTTAGGTTCTCCGCTCTTCACCATTCTTTAGGTTCTCCGCTCTTCACCATTCTTTAGGTTCTCCGCTCTTCACCATTCTTTAGGTTCTCCGCTCTTCACCATTCTTTAGGTTCTCCGCTCTTCACCATTCTTTAGGTTCTCCGCTCTTCACCATTCTTTAGGTTCACCACTCTTCACCATTCTTTAGGTTCTCCGCTCTTCACCATTCTTATCTCATTTTTGTAGATTTCATGCCTTCCTTTTTTTGTGGTAGGGAGGGGGTGATAAAATTGGCCCGGAAGGTGAAAGTCATAACTTAATTGACCTCTAAATTAGGTTCTCCGCTCTTCACCATTCTTTAGGTTCTCTGCTCTTCACCATTCTTTAGGTTCTCCGATCTTCACCATTCTTTAGGTTCTCCGATCTTCACCATTCTTTAGGTTCTCCACTCTTCACCATTCTTTAGGTTCTCCGCTCTTCACCATTCTTTAGGCTCTCCGATCTTCACCATTCTTTAGGTTCTCCGATCTTCACCATTCTTTAGGTTCTCCGATCTTCACCATTCTTTAGGTTCTCCGTTCTTCACCATTCTTTAGGTTCTCCGCTCTTCACCATTCTTTGGTTCTCCGCTCTTCACCATTCTTTAGTTTCTCCGCTCTTCACCATTCTTTAGGTTCTCCGCTCTTCACCATTCTTTAGGTTCTCCGTTCTTCGCCATTCTTTAGGTTCTCCGCTCTTCGCCATTCTTTAGGTTCTCCGCTCTTCGCCATTCTTTAGGTTCTCCGCTCTTCACCATTCTTTAGGTTCTCCACTCTTCACCATTATTTAGGTTCTCCGCTCTTGACCATTCTTTAGGTTCTCCGCTCTTCACCATTCTTTAGGTTCTCCGCTCTTCACCATTCTTTAGGTTCTCCGCTCTTCACCATTCTTTGGTTCTCCGCTCTTCACCATTCTTTGGTTCTCCGCTCTTCACCATTCTTTAGGTTCTCCGCTCTTCGCCATTCTTTAGGTTCTCCGCTCTTCACCATTCTTTAGGTTCTCCGCTCTTCGCCATTCTTTAGGTTCTCCGCTCTTCACCATTCTTTAGGTTCTCCGCTCTTCACCATTCTTTAGGTTCTCCGCTCTTCACCATTCTTTGGTTCTCCGCTCTTCACCATTCTTTGGTTCTCCGCTCTTCACCATTCTTTAGGTTCTCCGCTCTTCACCATTCTTTAGGTTCTCCGCTCTTCACCATTCTTATCTCATTTTTGTAGATTTCATGCCTTCCTTTTTTTTGTGGTGGGAAGGGGGTATTAAAATTGGCCGGAAGGTGAAAGTCATAACTTAATTGACCTCTAAATATGGATGGCCCGTGAGATGACCCCCATCCAGCACTTGTGTCAGGGCCGTCTGGAAGTTTCCGCCATGTGAAGGACTAGCTGTACGAGCGGGGAGGAATCTGCGCGTTTGCGCCTTGTTTACAGAGAGAGGCCCAAACACTGTAATTAGGGTCAGCCAGATGTTTTACACATTGCCGGAATTTTGTAGTCTTTTATTTGTGGATATAAATAGCTTGCTCACATTCCTCACCACCCCGGACGGCTGCACAGAAATAGAACTTTCCTTCCACGCTCTCCACTTTGATGTTACGAAAAATGCCGCGTCCTGACGGCGAGGATCGGTCCACAATTAGCTGAGGGACCGCAGGAGAGAACCTCAGAACTGGAATGCCGGCTACAGGAGCCAACCTGTGCCGTGAGCCTGCTATGGGTCACCACTCCTGTGTTGGATGGTGGACAAGGATAGAGCTCCCCCTACAGGCCCTCATATGTCATGTTGGCAGAATAGAATAAAACATGGAAAATATTTACACCTCTTGAGGTATTTTTGTAACTTTTATCCAAAACCTATATTTATGCAGCTTTTATTAGGGAGTGTTACCAGAAAAAACAGCGGCTTTAAAGGCATTCTGAACTGAGGCTCAGGCAGCCATAGACATGGTCAGTTTATGGCAGGTCCATAGTTAAAAATAAACTGGGCATGCTGAGACATATAGTTCCACCAGCAGACATTGTCAGCTGATAGCTAAAAATGGACTGAGAATAATGAGACATGAATGGGGAATTTATCAAAGCTGGAGCAAAAAGAATCTCTGGTGCAGCTGTGCATGGCAACCAATCCGCTTCCATTCTTCAGCTAGTTTAGTTATGATTTGAAAATGAAAGACAGAAGCTGATTGGTTGTTATGCACAGCTGGCCCATATTCTGGCTGCTCTTGTCTTGCTAAATAACCCTCATGGTCCCACCTGTAGACACTGTAAGCTTATGGTAGCTTGAAAGCTAAAAAGGACTCGGCATGCTGAGACATATAGTCCGCCCAATACCTGGGAACTCCAGGCTAAGTAGCCCTCTTTTTTTTATTGCGTCACTCATTCAGGAAGAATGAGAACTGCACTGCCTGGTATATAGATTGCCACTAGGGGGAGACTTCACCAGTTTAAAAAGTCTGATCACTCTTCTAATGATTGGCACACTATAAATATTGTCTCTCTCCTCAGATTCCCCCCCAAGAAGAAGATTATGGCTTTGATATCGAAGAGAAGAACAAAGCGATTGTGGTGAAGTCTGTCCGGAAGGGATCACACGCCGAGGTGAGCGCCACCCCCAAGTCTTCAAATATGATGGATGATGGTGGAAACAGAGACCGACTCTATCATTCTCTCTCCCTCTCCCCCCTCTCCCTCCCCCTCTCCCCCTCTCACCCCCCTCCCTCTCACCCCTCTCCCCCCCCTCTCACCCCCCCTCCCCTCTCACCCCCCTCCCTCTCCCCCCTCTCTCCCTCTCACCCCCCTCCCTCTCTCCACCATCTCTCTCCTTTCCCCCGCCTCCCTCTCCTTCCCCTCTCTCTCTCTTGCTCTCCCTCCCCCTCCCCCTCTCTCTCCCCCTCCCCCCTAGCCCCCTTTCTCTCTCTTCCTCCCCCTCACTCTCTCCCCCCCTCTCTCTCTCCCCCTCCCCCCTAGCCCCATCTCTTTCTCTTCCTCCCCCTCTATCGTCCTCCCCCCTCTCCCCCTCTCTCTCTACCCCCCCTTTCTCCCCCCACTCTCTTTCTCTCCCCGTCCCCCTCTCTTTCTTTCCCTCCTCTTTCTCTCTCCTAACCTTTCTCTTCTCTTTTTATTCTCTCAGTCTCTACTTCTCTCTCCCCCATTCACCTTTTCTCTCTCTTCCTTTTTTTCCTTTCCTTTCTTTTCTTACTTCCTGCATTTCCCTTTCTTTCTTTCTTTCTTTCTCTTTTTGTTTTCCTTTTCTTTCTCTTTCTCTTTATTTCTCCAAACGCTTCTCTTCTTCTCTACCTTTCTCCATCTTTCCTTTTCGCAACACTTTCCTTCTTCTTTCTCTCCCCCCTCTCCATCTCCCCCCCCCTCTCCCTCTCTCTCTCTCCTCTTCCTCTCTCTCTCCCCCCTCTCCCTCTCTCTCTCTCTCTCCCCCCTCTCCCTCTCTCTCTCTCCCCCCTCTCCCTCTCTCTCTCTCCCCCCTCTCCCCCCTCTCCCTCTCTCTCCCCCTCTCCCTCTCTCTCCCCCTCTCCCTCTCTCTCTCTCCCCCTCTCCCTCTCTCTCTCTCCCCCCTCTCCCTCTCTCTCTCTCCCCTCTCTCTCTCCCTCTCCCCATCTCCCTCTCCCCCTCTCCTCTCTCTCTCAACCTCTCCCTCTCTCTCTCTTTCTCTCTCTCTCAATCTCCCTCTCCATCTCCCCCTCTCTCTCTCTCTCTCTCCATCTCTCTCTTCCCCTCTCCCCCCCCTCTCTCTCCCCCCTCTTCCCTCTCCATCTCTCTCTTCCCCTCTCCCCCTCTCTGTCTACCCCCTCTTCCCCCCTCTCTCTCTCCACCCTCTTCCCCCCCTCTCTCTCTCTCTTCATCTCTCTTCCCCTCTCCCCCCCTTTCTCTCTCCATCTCCCTCCCTCTCTCTCCCTCCTCTCTCCCCCTCTCACCCCCTCTCTCTCTCCCCCTCTTCCCCCCTCTCTCTCTCTCCCCCCTCTCTCTCCATCTCCCTCTCTCTCTCTCCCCCCCTCTCTCTCCCTCCTCTCTCTCTCTCTCCCTCTCCATCTCCCTCCCCCTCTCTCTCTCTCTCTCTCCATCTCCCCCCCCCCCCTCTCTCTCCATCACCCTCTCTCTCCATCACCCTCTCTCTCTCTCCCCCTCTCTCTCTCTCTCTCCATCTCCTTCTCTCTTTCTCTCCCCCCCCCCCATCCTTCTATACTCTGAGTATTTAGTAATAATGGATCTCTATCAGCCCTCGCGTATTGGGAGATAAAATATTAATCCGGAATGTTCTGTCACAGTAAATCCTGGGATAATTTGTGGCCTTCATGGAGGTCTGTGAGTTGGCGGTGAGATTAGAGCGGTTCGGGGTTTTATCAATAAATAATTCAGTGTTTACTGCTAATGGAGGATTCTGCTTAGCTGCGCTCTCACATGGGAGGTCCGCGATTGGTGCCCCCCCTTCCCCCCCCTTCAGAATATTCCCTGGAGACATTTTAGCAATCACTTCCGGCTCAGAACCCAGAAAGTGTCTGGAAATCTTCCCCAAATACCAGCAGAGTGATAATTATGTGCCCCCCCCTTCCTCCCCTTCTACAGATGGCTGGTGTGCAGGTTGGACGGAAGATTTACTCCATCAATGAAGATCTGGTGTTCCTCCGACCGTTCTCCGAGGTGGAGGTCCTCCTAAATCAGTCCTTCTGCTCGAGGCGGCCAATCCGGATACTGATGGCCATCAAATCAAAAGAGTAAGAGCTGGTCCAATGATTTCCTCCAGCACAGTTTATTATAAGTATGGATGGAGGGCATTGTATTCTGGAGGATGGATGTGAAATTTCTCACATCATACAAAGCAGAGAAAACTGAACTGATCAGTATATTAGGAAGGAAACAGCAGAGGGCGCCAACTAAGTGCAGTATATAGAAATAGACTTTATTAAAAAATCAGAAGATATAAGGATAAGATGTAATCCAAATCACAAGTGGCAATTCTCAAGATGGATAAGGATAAGAGCATGTCCTCCACCCAGATGCTGCTGTCCGGAGCCGTGTAGGGCGCCAGGAACAAACCCAGCTCCTGACAGCATCATCCGCTTCCTGGCTCCTGAAGACACGCTGAGAACTCAACAGAAAACCACTCTGGGTGGATGACGTGCTCTTATCTTTATGTATCCCGAGAGTTGCCTCTTGTGATTTGTTATATACTTAGTTGGCGCCCTCTGCTGTTTCCTTATATTGCAGAGATTACTTCTCATTGAGGAGCTTCCAGAGATATTTTTGGATCATCATTATTTTGTATAATCCTACATCTCCCCCCAGCACATTGGTGTGTGTGATTATGTTGTAGTTTAGCTGTATCCCTATCTGCGTCCCTGTGGATAATTCCCTGGATTAGTATAGTATGATCTGTCATGTGATTGGTGGATGAAGATGGTCCGCCCCACCAATCAGACTGTCCTGATTGTATTGTAATCTGTGTGTATGTAATCGAGGGATAAAAACAAGAGAAGCCCAATGAGGACATCCGATCCCTCCAGGCATATTGGCAGATTTCATTCTCCCCACTCTTGGTGGTTCCTGGTATGGGGATCCGGTGGTGGGAATGGGGTGGTGGAGATCCGGTGGTGGGAATGGGGTGGTGGGAATCCGGTAGTGGGAATTGGGTGGTGGGGATCCGGTGGTGGGAATGGGGTGGTGGGGATCTGGTGGTGGGAATGCAGTGGTGGGGATGTGGGAATGCGGTGGAGGGAATGGGGTGGTGGGGATGCGGTGGTGGGAATAGGGTGGTGGGAATGCGGTGGTGGGGATCCGGTAGTGGGAATGGGGTGGTGGAGATCCGGTGGTGGGAATGGGGTGGTGGGAATCCGGTAGTGGGAATTGGGTGGTGGGGATCCGGTGGTGGGAATGGGGTGGTGGGGATCTGGTGGTGGGAATGCAGTGGTGGGGATGTGGGAATGCGGTGGAGGGAATGGGGTGGTGGGGATGCGGTGGTGGGAATAGGGTGGTGGGAATGCGGTGGTGGGGATCCGGTAGTGGGAATGGGGTGGTGGAGATCCGGTGGAGGGAATGGGGTGGTGGGGATCCAGTAGTGGGAATGGGGTGGTGGAGATCCGGTGGAGGGAATGGGGTGGTGGGGATCCAGTAGTGGGAATGGGGTGGTGGAGATCCGGTGGTGGGAATGGGGTGGTGGGGATCCCGTAATGGGAATGCGGTGGTGGGAATGCGGTGGTGGGAATGGGGTGTTGGGGATCCCGTAATGGGAATGCGGTGGTGGGAATGGGGTGTTGGGGATCCGGTAATGGGAATGGGGTGGTGGGGATCTGGTAGTGGGAATGGGGTGGTGGGAATGGGGTGGGATCCGGTGGTGGGAATGGGGCGGTGGTGGGAATGGGGTGGTGGGGATCCGGTAGTGGGAATGCGGTGGTGGGAATGGGGTGGTGGGGATCCGGTAGTGGCAATGGGGTGGTGGGGATCTGGTGGTGGGAATGGAGTGGTGGGAATGCAGTGGTGGGAATGGGGTGGTGGGGATCCGGTGATGGGAATGGGGTGGTGGGGATCCGGTAGTGGCAATGGGGTGGTGGGGATCTGGTGGTGGGAATGGAGTGGTGGGAATGCAGTGGTGGGAATGGGGTGGTGGGGATCCGGTGATGGGAATGGGGTGGTGGGGATCCGGTGATGGGAATGGGGTGGTGGTGGGAATACGGTGGTGGGGATGGGGTGGTGGAAATCTGGTGGTGGGAATACGGTGGTGGGAATGGGATGGTGGGGATCCGGTGGTTAGGATCTGGTGGATTTGTGTAGAATCTTCTGCAGAAGAATGCAATAATGATGGATGTAATAATTTCCTTTCTTCCTCTCAGGATTGTGAAGGTCCCGGACTCTCCGCAGGCTCTGTGTTTCCAAATCCGCGGCTCTACACCGCCGTATGTCCACGCTGTGGGACGAGGTGAGGACTCCCCCAAAAAAACCTGAACCCCCCAATTATATCACCTCCAGAAATGTTCTCTCTCTCCGGGTTTTGACATAAAATAAATATTCCAGGATTAGGGGAAGATCAGCCAACAAAGGAAGACGTCTGTCTGTCTGCTTTGTGCAACGTGGGAGGCGTGGCTTGTTTCTATGGAGATCGAGTTCCAATTGACCATTCTATGCTCATACAGACGGGGGTCCCCACACTTATCCCCTTGTAGTCCCCCCTTACATGAGGTGTCCCCATCAGAGTCCCCCCTTACATCAGGTATCCCCATCAGAGTCCCCCCTTACATCAGGGTCTCCATCAGAGTCCCCCCTTACATTAGGGTCCCCATCAGAGTCTCCCCTTACATCAGGGTCCTCATCAGAGCCCCCCTTACATCAGGGTCCTCATCAGAGCCCCCCTTACTTTAGGGCCCCCCTTAAACCCCCCCCCTTTTATCAGGGCCCCCCATCAATGTCTCCTCCTACATCAGGGCCCCCCATCAGAGTCTCCTCTTACATCAGGGCCCCTGATCATAGTCCACCCCCTACATCAGGGCCCCCCATCAGAGTCCCCCTTTACATCAGGGCCCCCCATCAGAGTCCCCCCTTACATCAGGGCCCCCCATCAGGGTCCCCCCTTACATCAGGGCCCCCCATCAGAGTCTCCCCTTACATCAGGGTCCCCCCTTACATCAGGGCCCCCATCAGCATTCCCCCCTTAAATCAGGGTCCCCCTTACATCAGGGTCCCCATCAGAGTCCCCATTCCCATTAGAATCATCCTAGGCCTCCTAGGTCTGGACAGAGGAAGTTACTTTCTCCTCTAAATTTTAGGGGCAAGCATGTCATTGGTTGCTAGAATTCTGGTGGGAGATGCGGAGACCACAGGCAGGCCCTGCTAACCTGAACCCTTATTCTATGGAGGATGACCCTACCGGGGGGGCGGATATAACCTTGCAGTGGGCCATAGTTTGGAGACCCCTAATATAGACTATAACTCACTGCTGCCCTCTGGTGGAATTTTTACATGGGCAGCCATGGTTGGTAGATTCTTCAAGAGCCTTTCCAAGTACATTGATAGTCGGGGTCCCCATCAGAGTCCCTCCTTATTTCAGGGTCCTCATCAGAGCCCCCCTTACATCAGGGCTACCCATCAGAGACTATAACTCACTGCTGCCCTTTGCTGGAAGTTTTACATTGGCTGCGGTGGTCGGTAGATACTTCAAGAGCCTTCCCAAGTACATTGATAGTTGGGGTCCCCATCAGAGCCCCCCTTACATCAGGGCCCCCCCAATCAGAGACTATAACTCACTGCTGCCCTCTGGTGGAATTTTTACATTGGCAGCCGTGGTCGGTAGGTACTTCAAGAGCCTTTCCAAGTACATTGGTAGTCAAGGTCCCCATCAGGGCCCCCCTTACATCAGGGCCCCCCATCAGAGACTTTAACTTACTGCTGCCCTCTGGTGGAATTTTTACATTGGCAGCCATGGTGAGTAGATACTTCAAGAGCCTTTCCAAGTACATTGGTAGTCAAGGTCCCCATCAGAGCCCCCTTACATCAGGGCCCCCCATCAGAGACTTTAACTCACTGCTGCCCTCTGGTGGAAGTTTTACATTGGCACCGTGGTCGGTAGATACTTCAAGAGCCTTACCAAGTACATTGGTAGTCGGGTCCCCATCAGAGCCCCCCTTACATCAGTGCCCCCCCCCCCCATCAGAGACTATAACTCACTGCTGCCCTCTGGTGAAATTTGTACATTGGCTGCTGTGGTCGGTAGATACTTCCAGAGCCTTTCAAAGTACATTGGTAGTCAGTGTCCCCACCAGAGTCCCTCCTTATTTCAGGGTCCACATCAGAGCCCCCCTTACTTCAAATCCCCCCCCCCCCCCCATCAGAGACTTTAACTCACTGCTGCCCTCTGCTGGAAGTTTTACATTGGCTGCCTTGGTCGGTAGATTCTTCAAGAGCCTTTCCAAGTACATTGATAGTCGGGGTCCCCATTAGAGCCCCCCTTACATCAGGGCCCCCCATCAGTGCCCCCCTTACATCAGGGCTCCCCTTCAGAGACTATAACTCACTGCTGCCCTCTGGTGAAATTTTTACATTGGCTGCTGTGGTCGGTAGATACTTCAAGAGCCTTTCAAAGTACATTGGTAGTCGGGGTCACCATTACATTACCCTTACATCAGGGCCCCCCATCAGTGCTCCCCTTACATCAAGGCTCCCCATCAGAGACTATAACTCACTGCTGCCCTCTGGTGGAATCATTACATTGGGTGCCGTGGTTGGTGGATACTTCAAGAGCCTTTCCAATTACATTGGGTGCCCCCCTTCTGTGTCCTTGTCCTCCATCCCCAAACCCCTCTGTGATAACGGGCTGAACGTGCCGCCATCACATGCTCAGTATTGGGCCCCCCCACATGATCACCCCGCACATCCACATTCCAACATCTGGCGCGTTGTTGTCGGATGCAGCAGACGGTTTTATCGCCCCCCAGGCACAGATTTATTGCCCAGGTACATTTATTTTAAAGCTTTGAAAACAAACGCAGAGAAGATTTTACACATGAAAGCACTTTCCTCGCTAAATAGACAACATCAAGTCAGACCGCGACGCTCCACGCTGCTTCCCGATTGGCTAATAGGAATACACACAGGTCCAATGCCGCCATGAGAAGTTGACGGGACGGCTCATGGCCGGGAATGTGAAGTCCGCGATGATGAGCGCCGACTCCGCAATAAATAAACACGCCACTGTTTGGCGTTCTGAGGGTCGGGGGTTCCTCTAGTGGGGGAACGCGGCGTGTGGCGATAAATCACCGCGAGGGATAACATTCCAGGGACAGATGTGCGCCCACCTGCTCGCCAGATTCACCTTCTGCCCCCGGGACCCACTTCCCAACCTCAATACCTACAGTGCGTCCGGAAAGTATTCACAACGCTTTGCTTTTTCCACATTTTGTTATGCTGCCCTTATTCCAAAACGGATTAAATTCATGATTTTCCTCAAAATTCTACAAAACATAATGACAACGCGAACGAAATTTGTTTGAAATCTTTGCAAATTTATTAAAAATAAAAAATAAATCCCATGTACATAAGTATTCACACCCTTTGCCATGACACTCAGAATTGAGCTCAGGTGCCTCCTGTTTCCACTGATCATCCTTGAGATATTTCTAAAACTTGATTGGTGTCCATCAGTTGATTGGACATGATGTGGAAAGGGACACACCTGTCTATAGAAGGTCCCACAGCTAACAGTGCATGTCAGAGCACAAACCAAGCCATGAAGTCCAAGGAATTGTCTGTAGACCTCCAAGACAGGATTGTATGGAGGCACAGATCGGGGGAAGGGTACAGAAAAATGTCTGCAGCATTGAAGGTCCCAATGAGCACAGTGGCCTCCATCATCCATAAATGGAAGAAGTTTGGAACCACCAGGAGTCTTCCTAGAGTGGGCCGCCCGGCCAAACAGACATCGGGGGGAGAAGGACCTTAGTCAGGGAGGTGACCAAGAACCCGATGGTCACTCTGACAGAGCTCCAGCGTTTCTCTGTGGAAAGAGAAGAACCATCTCTGCAGCACTCCACCAATCAGGCCTGTATGGGTGTGGCCAGATGGAAGCCACTCCTCAGTAAAAGTCACATGACAGCCCACCTGGAGTTTACCAAAAGGCACCTGAAGGACTCTCAGACCATGAGAAACAAAATTCTCTGGTCTGATGGAACAAAGATTGAACTCTTTGGCCTGAATAGCAAGCGTCATGTCTGGAGGAAACCAGGCACCGCTCATCACCTGGCCAATACCATCCCTACAGTGAAGCATGGCGGTGGCAGCATCATGCTGTAGGGATGTTTATCAGCAGCAGGAATTGAGAGACTAGTCAGGATGGAGGGAAAGATGAATGCAGCAATGTACAGAGACATCCTTGGTGAAAACCTTCTCCAGAGCGCTCTGGACCTCAGACTGGGGTGAAGGTTCATCTTCCAACAGGACAACGACCCTAAGCACACAGCCAAGATAACAAAGGAGTGGCTATGGGACAACTCTGTGAATGTCCTTGAGTGGCCCAGCCAGAGCCCAGACTTGAACCCGATTGAACATCTCTGGAGAGATCTGACAATGGCTGTGCACCGACCCTCCCCCATCCAACCTGATGGAGCTTGAGAGGTCCTGCGAAGAAGAATGGGAGAAACTGCCCAAAAATAGGAGTGCCGAGCTTGTAGCATCATACTCAGAAATACTTGAGGCTGTAATTGGTGCCAAAGGAGCTTCACCAAAGTATTGGGCAAAGGGTGTGAATACTTATGTACATGGGATTTTAATTTTTTTATTTTTAACAAATTTGCAAAGATTTAAAACAAACTTCTTTCACGTTGTCATTATGGAGGATTGTTTGTAGAATTTTGAGGAAAATAATGAATTTAATCCATTTTGGAATAAGGCTGTAACATAACAGAATGTGGAAAAAGTGAAGCGCTGTGAATACTTTCCGGATGCACTGTGTGTGTGTGTATATATATATATATATATATGTATATATATGGTATATATTTATATATATATACATTGCAGCTTGCAAGTCATTTACCTGGTTCAGCAATCTGAGCGGCTAATTAGCCGCTGGATCGCTTTCAGAAGCAGTGGGCGGTGTCACCCGTCCTCCCACTGCTGGCCAATGTGTCTTAGGCTTTTCGTTTTTACTTGCAGGCCCATGAAACGATCCGACATTTGGTGTGTCTGACCATAGAGGTTAGCAGAGACCAGATTGTCTCTGATCGCCTCTATGACCTTGGAGGACCGGAGCGACGTCGTAACGTCACTTCCGGTCTAGGGCGGAAGTGAACTTTTTTTTTTTTTTTTTTAAAGCAAAAGATCATATATATATATATTATCTTTTGCTTTTAAAGGAATATTGCTTTTAAAGATCCTTTTTGACCCCCAGATCTCTATTACAAGGGATGAGCTGTGATTAAAAAAAAAAAAAAAACATTAAATAAAGGGACTGTGTAAAAATAAAATAAAAAGGGAAAAACATGAAAGTGTAAAAATAAAAGAATAAAATAAATAAGAAAAAAAAAATTAAATTGATTTGGAATGCGTAAAAATAAAAGTGCACGCTTGGGAAAATAGTAAAAATAAAAGTGCACACTTGGGAATGCAGAAAAATAAATGCAAGCTTGGAAATGTGTAACAATAAAAGTGCATGCTTAGGAATACGTAAAAATAAACGTGCACGCTTGGGAATGTGTAAAAAATAAATAAACACTTGGGAAGACGTAAAAAAAAAAAAAATGCGCACGCTTAGGAATGTGTCTAAGAAATGCACACAAATTGTGCAGGCTTGGGAATGCGCTCAAAAATTGTGCACGCTTAGGAATATGTCCAAAGAATACGCATGCCTAGGAATGCGCCAAAAAAATTGTGCATGCTTAGGAATGCATCAAAGAAATTGCACGCTTAGGAATGTATCAAATGCGCACGCTTGGGAATGCGAAAAAAAAATGTGCATGCTTAGGAATGTGTCTAAAAATTTGGACGTTTGGGAATGCTTAAAAAAAAAAAAAAGTTTATGCTTGGGAATGTGTCAAAAAATATGCACGCTTGGGAATGCGTAATAAAAAAAAGTGCACGCTTGGGAATGTGTAAAAATAAATGTGCACGCTTGGAAATGCGTTAAAAAAAATAAAATGAATGCTTGGGGAGGGGTCAAAAACATGCGCACGCTTAAGAATGTGTCCAAAAAGTGCACACGCTTAGGAATGTGTAAAAAAAAAATACGCACGCTTGGGAACGCGTAATAAAAAAAAGTGAACTTTTGGGGAGGTGTCAAAAAACTGCGCACGCTTAGGAATGTGTCTAAAGAATTGCACGCTTAGGACTGTGTCAAATGCACATGCTTGGGAGTGCTTAAAAAAATGCGCACACTTGGGAATGCGAAAAAAAAATGTGCACATTTGGGAAAAAAAGTTTGTTTGGTTGTGTCAAAAAATATGCACGCTTAAAAATGTGTCAAAAAATACGCACGCTTGGCAATGCGTAATAAAAAAAAGTGCATGCTTGGGAATGTGTAAAAATAAATGTGCACTCTTGGAAATGCGTTTAAAAAAAAAATGTACGCTTGCGGAGGCGTCAAAAAGTGCGCATGCTTGGGAATGTGTCAAAAAATACGCACGCTTGGGAACGCGTAATAAAAAAAAGTGCACGCTTGGGAATGAGTAAAAACAAAAAGTTAACGTTTGGGGAGGTGTCAAAAAACTGCGCACGCTTAGGAATGTGTCTAAAAAATGTGAAAAAAAAAAGGTTTACGCTTGGGAATGTGTAAAAAAAATGCGCACACATTGGAATGCGTTAAATAATGCGCACGCTTGGGCTGTCCTGGTGTGACGTCTGTGGCTCTCTCCTCCCCCCGATGTGAATCCCTTCTATAATGACTCTGCTTGTTGTTGTTGTTCTCAGGCTCGCATGCGGCGGCGGTCGGCCTCCACCCCGGACAATGCGTCCTGAAAGTGAATGGGAATAACGTCACCCGGGACAGCCACATGGAGGTCCTCGAGCACTTCACTGCCTACCGCAAGAACCCCCAAAATCCTCTGGTATGTATGATGGGGTGGGGGGAGGTTCTTGTGGACTACAAGTCCCAGCATGCCCAGGGATGGAAAGGTGCTGAGCCGTGTCTGTGATTGCAGGGTCTCTATCAGTGGATTTATCGCACTCACGAGGACGCAGAGGAGGACCGAGAGCAGCGCTGCACATCGGAGGACTGTCTGAACGGCGGAGTGTGCGAGGGCGGAGCTCTGGGCAGAGGACTCCACGACCGGCAGACAGGTACCGGGGGGCGGGGCAGAGAGATTGACCTGTGATGACATCATCAGCAGGCAAGAGTTCCCCTTTAAATAAAATAATTGTCCGGATCTCGGCGGCGGTGCTAAAGCCCCGCCCCCCCTGGTCTGTATCGCTCACATAGGCTGTGGCTGTGTTGGAGCTGGAAAATTCTGTCCAGCTACATGCTGGTAGTGAAGGAGTTAACGGCGTTGTGTTTCCACCGAGCGATAAACCTGATCCGCCGCGCTGCGTCCAATGACAGGAAACCGTCTATTATTACCCTCCCCCGCCCCATTCCCTGAACCGCCTCTACCCGCACCACCCCACAGCGTCAGATTACTCCATGTCTGCAGAGCATCGCACTGCTCCTCTCCCCTGTCTCTAGAGATCTGCAGAGCATCGCACTGCTCCTCCCCCCCTCCTGACAGAGCCATATTTATATATTCTGCAGAGCATCGCACTGCTCCTCTCCCCTGTCTCTAGAGATCTGCAGAGCATCTCACTTTTCCTCTCCCCTGTCTCTAGAGATCTGCAGAGCATTGCTCCCCCCCCCCCTCCTGACAGAGCCATATTTATATATTCTGCAGAGCATCGCACTGCTCCTCTCCCCTGTCTCTAGAGATCTGCAGAGCATCACACTACTCCTCTCCCTTTCTCTAGAGATCTGCAGAGCATCGCACTTCTCCTCTCCCCTGTCTCTAGAGACCTGCAGAGCATCACACTACTCCTCTCCCTTTCTCTAGAGATCTGCAGAGCATCGCACTGCTCATCTCCCCCGTCTCTAGAGATCTGCAGAGCATCGCACTGCTCATCTCCCTGTCTCTAGAGATCTGCAGAGCATCACACTACTCCTCTCCCTCCCCTCCTGACAGAGCCATATTTATATATTCTGCAGAGCATCGCGCTGCTCCTCTCCCCTGTCTCTAGAGATCTACAGAGCATCGCACTGCTCACCTCCCCTGTCTCTAGAGATCTGCAGAGCATCACACTGCTCCTCTCCCCTGTCTCTAGAGTCTGCAGAGCATCGCACTTCTCCTCTCCCCTGTCTCTAGAGATCTGCAGAGCATCGCACTTCTCCTCTCCCCTGTCTCTAGAGATCTACAGAGCATCGCACTGCTCACCTCCCCTGTCTCTAGAGATCTGCAGAGCATCACACTGCTCCTCTCCCCTGTCTCTAGAGTCTGCAGAGCATCGCACTTCTCCTCTCCCCTGTCTCTAGAGATCTGCAGAGCATCGCACTTCTCCTCTCCCCTGTCTCTAGAGATCTGCAGAGCATCGCACTGCTCATCTCCCCTGTCTCTAGCGCCTGCAGAGCATTGCACTGCTCATCTCCACTGTCTCTAGAGATCTGCAGATCCATATTTATATATTCCGCAGAGCATCACTCCGTTCCCTCCCCCCTCCTGACAGATCCATATTTATATATTCCGCAGAGCATCACTCCCTCCCTCTCCTGACCGATCCATATTGATATATTCTGCAGATTATTCGATCACTGACCTCTACCGATCTGCAGAGCATCGCTCCATCCTCTCCCCCTCCTGACAGATCCATATTGATATGTACTGCAGAACATCGTTCCATCCCATCCCCCTCCCCCTCCTGACAGATCCATGTTGATATGTTTTGCAGAATATCGCTCCCTCCCATCCCCCTCCTGACAGATCTATATTGATATATTCTACAGAACATCGCTCTGTCCCATCCTCCTCCCCCTCCTGACAGATCCATATTGATCTGTTCTGCAGAGCATTGCTCTGTCCCATCCCCCTCCTGACTAATCCAAATTAATATTGATTTATTCTGCAGAGGATCACTCCGTCCCATCCCCCTCCTGACTAATCCATATTCATATATATTACAGAATATTCCATATCATTATTACTCATTTGCTGGGATTTGGATTTGGGGGGAATTGCTGGGATTTGGGGGGTGATTTTCTGGTATTTGGGGGGATTTGCTGGGATTTGGGGGAAATTGCTGGTATTTGGGGGGATTTGTTGGGATTTGCTGGGATTTGGGGGGATTCGCTGGGATTTGGGGGGGAATTGCTGGTATTTGGGGGGGTTTGCTGGTATTTGGGAGGACTTGCTGGGATTTGGGGGGATTTGCTGGGATTTGGGGGGGATTTGCTGGGATTTGGGAGGACTTGCTGGGATTTGGGGGGATTTGCTGGTATTTGGGGGGATTTGCTGGTATTTGGGGGGATTCGCTGGGATTTAGGAGGACTTGCTGGTATTTGGGGGGATTTGGGGGGATTTGCTGGTATTTGGGGGGGATTTGTTGGTATTTGGGAGGACTGGCTGGGATTTGGGAGGACTTGCTGGGATTTGGGGGGATTTGCTGGTATTTGGGGGGATTCGCTGGGATTTGGGGGGGATTTGATGGGACTTGCTTGTATTTGAGAGGATTTTCTGGGATTTGGGGGGAATTGCTGGTATTTGGGGGGATTTGTTGGGATTTGCTGGGATTTGGGGGGATTCACTGGGATTTGGGGGGGGAATTGCTGGTATTTGGGGGGGTTTTCTGGTATTTGGGGGGATTTGCTGGTATTTGGGAGGACTTGCTGGGATTTGGGAGGACTTGCTGGGATTTGGGGGGATTTGCTGGTATTTGGGGGGACTTGCTGGGATTTGGGAGGACTTGCTGGGATTTGGGGGGATTTGCTGGTATTTGGGGGGATTTGCTGGTATTTGGGGGGATTCGCTGGGATTTGGGGAATTTGCTGGTATTTGGGGGGATTCGCTGGGATTTAGGAGGACTTGCTGGTATTTGGGGGGATTTGTTGGGATTTGGGGGGGATTTGCTGGTATTTGGGGGGGATTTGTTGGTATTTGGGAGGACTGGCTGGGATTTGGGAGGACTTGCTGGGATTTGGGGGGATTTGCTGGTATTTGGGGGGATTTGCTGGTATTTGGGGGGATTCGCTGGGATTTAGGAGGACTTGCTGGTATTTGGGGGGATTTGTTGGGATTTGGGGGGGATTTGTTGGTATTTGGGAGGACTGGCTGGGATTTGGGAGGACTTGCTGGGATTTGGGGGGATTTGCTGGTATTTGGGGGGATTCGCTGGGATTTGGGGGGATTTGCTGGGATTTAGGAGGACTTGCTGGTATTTGGGGGGATTTGTTGGGATTTGGGGGGACTGGCTGGGATTTGGGAGGACTTGCTGGGATTTGGGGGGATTTGCTGGTATTTGGGGGGATTCGCTGGGATTTAGGAGGACTTGCTGGTATTTGGGGGGATTTGCTGGTATTTGGGGGGGATTTGTTGGTATTTGGGAGGACTTGCTGAGTCTCTCTGGTTTCTATCTTCTCCTATGTTCTTCCTGTAGGTCTGTCCAGTAATCTGATCTCCCCGGTGGGTGAGGATGGACCTCTCATTAATCTGACGGTGGAGAACATCCAGCTGGAGCACGGTGTGGTGTATGAGTATGTAAACACGGCGGGGATCAAGTGTTACGTCTTGGAGAAGATCGTGGAGCCTCGGGGGTTGTTTGGAATCACTGCCAAGGTAATAATAACCGGAGGATTGCTGATATCTGCTGTGTGTACAGCCTGAGCTGCCTGGACAAACACAGCCTGCAGGGCGGCGCTGTGGGTCATTGCAGTGATGGGAGTTAATGATGATCTGTAATATTTCCATAGCTTGATGCACAACAAGTCACTGCCTTACCTTGTGTCTACCTATCGGCCATCTCTAATTCATTCTCTACTTGAGATGCTCGGGACGGGCGTAGGAGGCTCTGCCTTTATTTTACACAATAATGCTGTTAAAGTGCATTTAAAGGGACCGTGTCATCTTTCCCATTCATAGCAAAGTGACTGGGTCTGTTTAAAGCCCACCCCTGAGCATCTTGTACTTACCTATCTGCCCCAGTGCCCACTAGCAAGTCACCATTGTGGCAGATTTATACTGCCCAGTGGTGTTCTCACAGTCAATACTGTCAGCGCGATTGATAACTGATGCCTCCTCTGTAGTTCAAGCTTCTGTGAACTCAGAGGGAGGCGCCGGGAGTAGTGCAGAGAGTGGGAGGTGGAAAAGGAAGAGGAAGGAAGGAGACTTCTAATGGCTGCGCTGATCACAGCACATGGCCGGAAAAGGAGTTGAGAATCCAATGATGATTCTGTGTGAGGCAGCAGTGTGATCTAGGGGGAAGGGGGCAGAGAGCCAGAGCATTGTGTGTATAAGGCAGCAGTGTGATCCGGGGGGGGGGCAGAGAGTGGGAGCATTGTGTGTATAAGGCAGCAGTGTGATCTGTGGGGGGGGGGGCAGAGAGCCAGAGAATGGTGTGTATAAGGCAGCGGAGTGAACCAGGGGGTAGGGGGGCATAGAACCCTGAGCATTGTGTGTATAAGGCAGCAGTGTGATCCAGGGGGAGGGTGGCAGAGAGCCGGGGCATTGTGTGTATAAGGCAGCAGTGTGATCCAGGGGGAGGGTGGCAGAGAGCCGGGGCATTGTGTGTATAAGGCAGCAGTGTGATCCAGGGGGAGGGGGCAAAGAGCCGGAGCATTGTGTGTATAAGGCAGCAGTGTGATCCAGGGGAGGGGGGCAAAGAGCCGGAGCATTGTGTGTATAAGGCAGCAGGGTGATCCAGGGGGAGTGGGGCAGAGAGCCGGAGCATTGTGTGTATAAGGCAGCGGTGTGATCCAGGAGGGGGGAAGAGAGTCAGAGCATTGTGTGTATAAAGCAGCAGTGTGATCCAGGAGGAGAGGGCAGAGAGCCGGAGCATTGTGTGTATAAGGCAGCAGTGTAATCCAGGGGGAGGGTGGCAGAGAGTCGAAGCATTGTGTGTATAAGGCAGCAGTGTGATCCAGGGGGAGTGGGGCAGAGAGCTAGAGCATTGTGTGTATAAGGCAGCAGTGTTATCCAGGAGGGGGGCAGGGAGCCGGAGCATTGTGTGTATAAGGCAGCAGTGTTATCCAGGAGGGGGGCAGAGAGCCGGAGCATTGTGTGTATAAGGCAGCAGTGTAATCCAGGGGGAGGGTGGCAGAGAGTCGAAGCATTGTGTGTATAAGGCAGCAGTGTGATCCAGGGGGAGTGGGGCAGAGAGCTAGAGCATTGTGTGTATAAGGCAGCAGTGTTATCCAGGAGGGGGGCAGGGAGCCGGAGCATTGTGTGTATAAGGCAGCAGTGTGATCCAGGGGGCGAGTGGCAGAGAGCTGGAGCATTGTGTATAAGGCAGCAGTGTGATCCAGAGGGAGAGTGGCAGAGAGCTGGAGCATTATGTGTATAAGGCAGCAGTGTGATCCAGGGGGAGGGGGCAGAGAACCAGAGCATTGTGTATAAGGCAGCAGTGTGATCCAGGGGGAGAGTGGCAGAGAGCCGGAGCATTGTGTGTATAAGGCAGCAGTGTGATCCAGGGGAAGGGGGCAGAGAACCAGAGCATTGTGTATAAGGCAGCAGTGTGATCCAGGGGAGGGGGGCAGAGAGCCGTGGCATTGTGTGTATAAGGCAGCAGTGTGATCCAGGGGGAGGGTGGCAGAGAACCGGAATATTGTGTGTATAAGGCATGTAAAACTCATTGTAGTGGTTTGCAGGATTCATATTGGAGGTTAGTGGTCAGTGAGGTGACCTCTGCTCTATGCTAATATCTTCAAGTACAAAGGGTCCTCCTCTCTGTCCTAAAGAGCTATGAGACCATCAGACAACTCATCATACATGGACTTCTTGAACCTCCAGATGATTTATTCTTGGTGGCCTCCTTGGCTCCTTCCCATAGATGATTGTCACCGGATCAGATTTCCAAGTATTTTATTGATACAAAGTTGCAGGTTGATTCCTCGTAGTCTCAGGACGTATTTTACGAGCGGATGGGTGGCGTTGGGATCTTACATGGGATTGGATGTTCTACAGATATTTTGGCTCCCATCCTCTCGTGTCTTTGAGTTTGATGTTAGATCTGTGAAATCTCGGTGGTGTATGTGAGGTGTTTGTGTTCCGCAGATCCTGCAGGCGTTTATCGCGGATGACAATCAGTTTGTGAAGAATTGTATGCGGCTCCTCGCTATGAGTAAGTCGGTGATGACGATGCCGCAGTACGAATTCCGCCACATCTGTGACACCAAGCTGGAGAACATCAGCCGGAGGATCTCCAGCTACGAGCAGGTGAGGGCGCCGCGCCACTTCCTCTGCCAATCCTACTCAGCCTGTCCACCTTCACTGCGTCCTCCTTCCTTCTCACACCACCACATATCACCACACATCACCACACATCACCACCACACATCACCACACATCACCACATATCACCACATATCTCCACACACCACCACACATCACCACATATCACTACATACCACCACACATCACCACACACCACCACACATCACCACACATCACCACACATCACCACATATCACCACACACCACCACATATCACCACACATCATCACACCACCACATATCACCACATACCACCACATATCACCACACATCACCACACATCACCACATATCACCACACATCACCACACATCACCACACATCACCACACATCACCACATACCACCACACATCACCACACATCACCACATATCACCACACATCACCACACATCACCACATATCACCACACATCACCACACATCACCACATATCACCACACATCACCACATATCACCACACATCACCACACATCACCATATATCACCACATATCACCATATATCACCACACATCACCACATATCACCACATATCACCACACACCACCACGTATCACCACACATCACCACACATCACCACACACCACCACGTATCACCACACACCACCACATATCACCACACATCACCACACATCACCACACATCACCACACATCACCACACATCACCACACATCACCACACATCACCATATATCACCACACATCACCACACATCACCACATACCACCACACATCACCACATATCACCACACATCACCACACATCACCACACATCACCACATACCACCACACATCACCACATATCACCACACACCACCACGTATCACCACACACCACCACATATCACCACACATCACCATATATCACCACACATCACCACATACCACCACACATCACCACATATCACCACATATCACCACATATCACCACACACCACCACATATCACCACACACCACCACACATCACCACATACCACCACACATCACCACATATCACCACATATCACCACACACCACCACGTATCACCACACATCACCACATATCACCACACACCACCACGTATCACCACATATCACCACATATCACCACACATCACCACATATCACCACATATCACCACACATCACCACATATCACCACACATCACCACATATCACCATATATCACCACACATCACCACACACCACCACGTATCACCACACACCACCACATATCACCATATATCACCACATATCACCATATATCACCACACATCACCACACATCACCACATATCACCACATATCACCACACACCACCACGTATCACCACACACCACCACATATCACCACACATCACCACACACCACCCATCTTCACCACACACCACCACATATCACCACATATCACCACATACCACCACATATCACCACACACCACCACGTATCACCACACACCACCACACATCACCACATATCACCACATACCACCACATACCACCACACATCACCACATACCACCACACACCACCACACACCACCACATACCACCACACATCACCACATACCACCACACATCACCACACATCACCACATACCACCACACATCACCACATACCACCACACATCACCACATATCACCACACACCACCACGTATCACCACACATCACCACACACCACCCATCTTCACCACACACCACCACATATCACCACACACCACCACACATCACCACATACCACCACATATCACCACACACCACCACGTATCACCACACACCACCACACATCACCACATATCACCACATACCACCACGTATCACCACACATCACCACACACCACCCATCTTCACCACACACCACCACATATCACCACACACCACCACACATCACCACATACCACCACATATCACCACACACCACCACGTATCACCACACACCACCACACATCACCACATATCACCACATACCACCACATACCACCACACATCACCACATACCACCACACACCACCACACATCACCACACATCACCACATACCACCACATACCACCACACATCACCACATACCACCACACACCACCACACACCACCACATACCACCACACATCACCACACACCACCACACATCACCACATACCACCACACATCACCACATACCACCACACATCACCACACATCACCACATACCACCACACATCACCACATACCACCACACATCACCACATATCACCACACACCACCACGTATCACCACACACCACCACATATCACCACACATCACCACACACCACCCATCTTCACCACACACCACCACATATCACCACACACCACCACATACCACCACATACCACCACACATCACCACATACCACCACACATCACCACATATCACCACACATCACCACACATCACCACATATCACCACACATCACCACATATCACCACACATCACCACATACCACCACACATCACCACATACCACCACACACCACCACACATCACCACACATCACCACACATCACCACACATCACCACACATCACCACATACCACCACATACCACCACACATCACCACATACCACCACATATCACCACACACCACCACACACACCACCACATATCACCACATATCACCACATATCACTACATACCACCACACATCACCACATATCACCTCACATCACCACACACCACCACATATCACCACACATCACCACACATCACCACATATCACCACACATCACCACACATCACCACATATCACCTCACATCACCACATATCACTACATACCACCACATATCACCACACACCACCACTCATCACCACATATCACCACACACCACCACATATCACCACACACACCACCACATATCACCACACACATCACCACACACCACCACATATCACCACACATCCCCACATATCACCACATACCACCACACATCACCACATATCACCACATACCACCACATATCACCACATACCACCACATACCACCACACACCACCACATACCACCACACATCACCATATATCACCACACACCACCACTCTCACCACGCATCACCACACCTCACCACACATCACCTCACATCACCACATACCACCACACATCACCACATACCACCACATACCACCTCACATCACCACACATCACCACATACCACCACACATCACCATGCATCACCACATATCACCACATATCACCACGCTTCACCACATATCACCACGCTTCACCACATATCACCACACATCACCACGCATCACCACACCTCACCACACATCACCACACACCACCACACATCACCACATATCACCTCACATCACCACACATCCCCACATATCACCACACATCACCACACATCACCACACATCACCACATATCACCACATACCACCACACATCACCACATATCACCACATACCACCTCACATCACCACATATCACCACACATCACCACATACCACCACACATCACCACATATCACCACGCTTCACCACATATCACCATGCATCACCATACATCACCACACATCACCACATACCACCACGCATCACCACATATCACCACATATCACCACGCTTCACCACATATCACCACGCTTCACCACATATCACCACGCTTCACCACATATCACCACACATCACCACATATCACCACGCATCACCACACCTCACCACGCATCACCACACCTCACCACACACCACCACACATCCCCACATATCACCACACATCACCACACCTCACCACACCTCACCACACCTCACCACATATCACTACGCATCACCACGCATCACCACACATCACCACACACCACCACATATCACCACACATCACCACACATATCACCACACATCACCACACCTCACCACACGCATCACTCCACACATATCACCACACATCACCAGACACCACCACACCTCACCACACATGGGCAGAACCAAACATTTCTTTCCTTTTATTTACATACATTCGTTTAGTTACATTTCATTATTTGAATTTGAATCGATTAGAATTTTCCGAATTCAGTGGAACTCAATTCAACCGAATTCTGAAAATTCCATTCAAAATCAAATTTGTTCTATTAGAAATTAGAATTTTGGAAGATGGTTATATTCTTTCTATTCCATTCTATTCTCTTTTTTTCATTCTTTTATTTTTAAGTCTTTTCTATTCTATTCAAATTCAAATTTATTCCATTGTTTTTTCTATTCTTTTCTGTTCTATTATTTTATTTTGAATTATTTTGTTTTCTATTTGAACTTGTTCTATTCAAATTTCAGAAAATGGTTATATTCTTTCTTTTCTCTTGTTTTTTCCTTTTATATTTTATTTATATTCTATTCTTTTCTTTCTTTTCTATTCTTTTCCTCTATTTCCTATTCCATTCTCTTCGGAAATTCAAATTAGATTTGAAAACTATTCGAATTTGAATTTCTTTTTTATTTTCTGTTCTGTTTTACTCTATTATATTATATTCTTTTTTCTTTTCTATTCTTTTCCTTTATTTTCCTATTATTTTTTTTTCTTTTTTATTCTTATTCTTTATTTCCTATTCTGTTTCATTCTCTTCGGAAATTCAAATTCGATTCGAAAACTATTTGAATTTGAATTTCTTTTCTATTCTTTTATCTATTCAGTTTTGTTTCACTCTTATGTTATATTCTTTTTTTTTTTTCTATTCTTTTCCTTTATTTTCTATTATTTTTTTCTTTTTTATTCTTATTCTTTATTTTGTATTCTATTTAATTCTCTTTGGAAATTCAAATCCGATTTGAAAACTATTTAAATTTGAATTTCTTTCCTATTCTTTTATTATCTATTCTGTTTTGTTTTACTCTATTATATTCTATTCTTTTTTTTTTTTCTATTTTTTTCTTTATTTCCTATTCTATTTCATTCTTTTTGGAAATTCTAATTTGATTTGAAAACTATTTGAATTTGAATTTTTTTCTATTATTTTATTTTCTATTCTGTTCCGTTTTACTCTATTATATTCTATTCTTTTTTTTTTTTTTCCTTATTTCCTATTCTATTTAATTCTTTTTGGAAATTCAAATTAGATTTGAAAACTATTTGAATTTCTTTTTTATTCTTTTATTAACTATTCTGTTCAGTTTTACTCTATTATATTCTTTTTCTTTATTGTCTATTATTTTTTTCTTTTTTATTCTTATTCTTTATTTCCTATTCTATTTCATTCTCTTCGGAACTTCTAATTCGATTTAAAAATGTTGAATTTGAATTTCTTTTCTATTCTTTTATTTTCTATTCTGTTCTGTTTTACTCTTATATTATATTCTTTTTTTTCCTATTCTTTTTTTTTCCTATTCTTTTCCTTTATTTTCTATTATTTTTTCTTTTCTATTCTTATTCTTTATTTCGTATTCTGTTTCATTCTCTTTGGAAATTCAAATTTTATTCGAAAACTATTCGAATTTGAATTTCTTTTCTATTCTTTTATTTTCTATTCTGTTTTACTCTTATATTCTATTCTTTTTTTTTTCTATTTTTTTCTTTAGTTTCTATTCTATTTCATTCTCTTCGGAAATTCAAATTCGAATCGAAAACTATTCGAATTTGAATTTCGTCTGAAATTTTCGTTTAGTTATTTTGGATTCATTTAAATTCGTTACTTTTGTAATTTGGAAATTCGGCAACATCCGACTTTCCGATTAAATAAAATTTTGTCCGAATTTAAATGTGCGCAATTTTTGATTATATGGGCGTTAGCGGCAGACTGCGCTCCCTGCTATCAGTGCAGTGGGGCGCTCGCACTTCATTGTTCCTCCCTCCATACAGTTTTATCTGTCCGCCTTTCCCAGAGGAACCCTTTGGCTCCATTTCCATTGGTGCGACTTTGGACACATGAAGTTGCATGGCAAGTCGCAGCCCATTGACTTCAATGGCACCTGTTCCAATCAGTGTGACTTAGTCGCAGCGACTTTGGAAAGGAGCCGGCACTACTTTGATGCAACTTTGATCCAGAGAGTGTAAAGTCGGATCTAAGTCGCACTTTAAAGGTGTTTCCTAATGTTAGCATCCAGTGTAGAAGTGCCCCCTATTGGTGGTCATTGTAGGTGACGCGGGACTCACATGTTGTGCTGCCTCTCAGTTTGCAGACGAGTTGAAGATGAAAGTGAGTCCGTCATTTAAGCAAGCGACCAGCGAAACCCACCTGCTGCACAGTATGGACTTCTGTCCCACCAACTATCACATCAACCTCATGGAAGTGTCCTACCCCAAAACCAGCACCTCCGGGGGCCGCTCCTTCAGCATCCGCTTCGGCCGCAAAAACTCCTTCTTTGGCCTGGATCCAGATCAGGGTAAGACTGGGACCAACCCCCCCCCCCCCTATCCAGATCAGGGTAAGACTGGGATCACACCCCCCCCCCTCCCTCATCCAGATCAGGGTGAGACTGGGACCAACCCCCCCCCCCCCCATCCAGGTAGTGGTAATACTGGGACCAACCCCCCCATCCAGATAAGGCTAATACTGGAACCAACTCCCCCCCCCCATCCAGATCAGGGTAAGACTGGGATCACACACACCCCCCCCCCTCCCTCATCCAGATCAGGGTGAGACTGGGACCAACCCCCCCCCATCCAGATAGGGGTAATACTGGGACCAACCCCCCCATCCAGATAAGGGTAATACTGGAACCAACTCCCCCCCCCCCCATCCAGATCAGGGTAAGACTGAGACCAACCCCCCCCCCATCCAGATTAGGGTAAGAACAGGACCAACCCCCCCCCCATCCAGATCAGAGTAAGACTGAGACCAACCCCCCCACCCCATCTAGATTAGGGTAAAACTGAGACCAACCCCCCCCCCATCCAGATTAGGGTAAGAACAGGACCAACCCCCCCCCATCCAGATCAGAGTAAGACTGAGACCAACCCCCCCCCCCCACATCCAGATTAGGGTAAGACTGAGACCAACCCCCCCCCCCCCCCCATCAAGATTAGGGTAAGACTGGGACCAACCCCCCCCCCCCCCCTATCCAGATTAGGGTAAGACTGGGACCAACGCCCCCCCCCCCCCATCAAGAATAGGGTAAGACTGGGACCAACCCCCCCCCCATCCAGATTAGGGTAAGACTAGGCAACCCCCCCCCCCATCCAGATCAGGGTAGGACTGGCACCAACACCCCCCCCCCATCCAGATCAGGGTAGGACTGGGACCAACACCCCCCCCCCCCCCCCCATCCAGATCAGGGTATGACTGGGACCAACACCCCCCCCCCCCATCCAGATCAGGGTAGGACTGGGACCAACACCCCCCCCCCCATCCAGATCAGGGTAGGACTGGCACCAACACCCCCCCCCCATCCAGATCAGGGTAGGACTGGGACCAACACCCCCCCCCCCATCCAGATCAGGGTATGACTGGGACCAACCCCCCCCACATCCAGAACAGGGGGTATGACTGAGACCACCTCCCCCCCCCCCACACACACACACACACACACACACACCCATCCCCATCCAGAGAAGGGTAAGACTTGGACAAACCCCCCCCCCCATTACATCTAGATCTGAGTAAGACTGGGTAGGACCACATCTATCTCCCCTCTCTCTCCCCCTCCTTCACACATCTCTCTTGCCCCCTCCTTCACACATCTATCTCTCCCCCACACATCTGTCTCCCCTCTATGCCCCCCCTCCTTCACACATCTATCTCCTCTCTCTCTCTCCCCCCCCACCTTCACACAGCTATCTCCCCTCTCTCCCCCCCCCTCCTTCACACATCTATCTCCCCTCTCTCTCTCCCCCCCCTCCTTCACACATCTATCTCTCCCCCACACATCTGTCTCCCCTCTCTCCCCCCCTCCTTCACACATCTATCTCCTCTCTCTCTCTCTCCCCCCACCTTCACACATCTATCTTCTCTCTCTCCCCCCCCACATTCACACAGCTATCTCCCCTCTCTCCCCCCCCCTCCTTCACACATCTATCTCCCCTCTCTCTCTCCCCCCCCCCCTCCTTCACACATCTATCTCCCCCTCCTTCACACATCTATCTCCCCTCTCCCCCTTCACATATCTATTTCTTTTCTCTCTCTTTCTCCACCCTCCACATATCTATCACCTCCCCTCCCCCCCCCCCCCTTCACATACTTCTCTCTCCTCTCTCTCTTTACCCCCCCCCCCCTCTTTCACCTGTATATGTATATATATATATATATATATATATATATATATATATATATATATATATATCCTCTCTCTCCCCCCCAGTTCTGTACATATTAGCGGTTGATGAGGACAGGGTGGCAGTTTTGGGGTGCTGGTTGTGAGTGTTAGTCCTGACCTTGGTCTTCCTCTCTCTCTCTCTTTCTCTTCAGTCGGCAGTTTGAACCCCATGTTGTATTCGCAGCACTCTATCGCCAGTATGGCGGCTCCAGCCTGGAGGTGTGTGAGCACAGAGGAGGAGGATGGGATGAATGGCAGTTTCCAGGACGGCAGCTTCCCTCAGATGAATGGAGGGATGAACCCGGAGGATCACGGCCTGAGCTTCTTGATGAAACACGATGACTTGGAGATCCAGGACTCCTACCTGCAGCTCTTCAACAAGCTGGACTTCGCTCTGAAGGAGATGAAGCAATACGTCATCCAGATCAACAAGTGAGATGTTTGGATACCTCATATCATAGTGCTGAGTGCAGTAACCCATAGCAACCAGCATCACAGATCTAATTGTTCCACAGCGATGATAGGGGTTGTCTGATTGAGAGCTATGGGTTATTTCCCATAAGGGTTAGGCTGGAGTCCTTCATTGAAGATCTGTGCCCTTTTCTTATTCATTGTTGGTATAATGTGCATAAATGTTCTTTGTGATGGAGTTCTGTAGGAAATGTTGGGGTTCACAGTGCTTTATTTTTTCATAGAGCTCAGCATGGTAATTTTCTAGACCATAATTTCTCCCCTCTTTACTCTGTAGGCTGCTGTCCACCATCACGGAACCCTTGGAGCGGGACAACCCATCTGAGCCCATGTCCACAAGCGAGACGCCCCCCTCCTCACTGGTGGCTGAGGATGGAGATGGGGACAGGATGGAACCAGGTGGCATCAAGAAAGTTTGTTTTAAGGTATTGGAGGAGGACCAGGAGGACTCAGGACACGATACAGTCAGCTACAGAGACTCCTACAGGTCAGTTCTTGTTTTTCAATAAACTTTATTAGTCAATATGCAACTGATGCAGATTCTGTGTGCATGTTATGGAACCCCCTGGCAGGTGACTCAGTTAATCTTCACCAGAGCACCCCATGGGAAGTGATGGTTCAGAAATCTAATGGTCCTTTTTTTTTATTTTCGGCAAACTTAAACTTGGTTGGGTCCTCAGAGTTGCCCCTACTAAGAGGTTGCTGGACAGAAGGGGGCAAAGGCTGTTCACAAACAGCAGGCAAAAGAGTAGTCAGGTCCCATTTGGAGGTCGTGGCAGGCAGCAGACAAGAGGTCCAGACAGAGGTCAAGGAAGGCAAGGGAGTAGTCAGGTTTAGGCAGAGGCTGTGGCAGGCAGTAGACAGAAGGTCCAGATGGAGGTCAAGGCAGATGGCTGGCAAGAGAGTAGTCAGATCCAGGCAGAGGTCATGGGCAAACAGCAGCAAGAGAGTAGCAGGTCCATTCAGAGGCTGAGGCAGGCAGCAGGCAAGAGAGTAATCCAGGCAGAGGTTGAGGCAGGCAGGAGAGTAGTGTAGTCCTGACAAACGCAGAGGCAGATGGACGGCAAGATAACAGTCCGGTCAAGGCAATGGTTGTGAGCAGGTGACAGATAATAGTCTCGTCCAAGCAGAGGTCGAAGCAAGCAGCATGCATGAGGTCAGGTCCAAGCAGAAGTTGAGGCAGGCAAAAGAGTAGTCAGGTTTAGGCAGAGGCCGTGGCAGCCAGTAGACAAGGTCCAGATAGAGGTCAAGGCAGATGGCTGGCAAGAGAGTAGTCAGGTCCAGGCAGAGGTCATGGGCAAGCAGCAGCAAGAGAGTAGCAGGTCCATTTAGAGGCTAGGGCAGGCAGCAGGCAAGAGAGTAATCCAGGCAGAGGTTGAGGCAGGCAGGAGAGTAGTGTAGTCCTGACAAACGCTGAGGCAGATGGCAGGCAAACATAGTAGTCAGGTCAAGGCAATGGTTGTGAGCAGGTGGCAGATAAGAGAATAGTCTTGTCCAAGCAGAGGTTGAAGCAAGCAGCATGCATGAGGTCAGGTCCAAGCAGAAGTTGAGGCAGGCAAAAGAGTAGTCAGGTTTAGACAGAGGCTGTGGCAGGCAGTAGACAGAAGGTCCAGATGGAGGTCAAGGCAGATGGCTGGCAAGATAGTAGTCAGGTCCAGGCAGAGGTCATGGGCAAGCAGCAGCAAGAGATTAGCAGGTCCATTTAGAGCAAATGACCCTCCAGTTGTTCAGGAACTACAATTCCTATCATGCCGAGTCACGTCTGTGAATGTCAGAGTTTTACAATGCCTCATGGGATGTGTAGTTCTGCAAAAGCTGAAGGGCTGTAGTTTGAGAATCCCTGATTTAGAGGCTGAGGCAGGCAGCAGGCAAAAGAGTAATCCAGGCAGAGGTTGAGGCAGGCAGGAGAGTAGTGTAGTCCTGACAAACGCAGAGGCAGTTGGCAAGCAAGATAGTAGTCAGGTCAAAGCCATGGTTGTGAGCAGGTGGCAGACGAGAGATTAGTCTCGTCCAAGCAGAGGTCGAAGCAAGCAGCATGCATGAGGTCAGGTCCAAGCAGAAGTTGAGGCAGGCAAAAGAGTAGTCAGGTTTAGGCAGAGGCTGTGGCAGCCAGTAGACAAGGTCCAGATAGAGGTCAAGGCAGATGGCTGGCAAGAGAGTAGTCAGGTCCAGGCAGAGGTCATGGGCAAGCAGCAGCAAGAGAGTAGCAGGTCCATTTAGAGGCTAGGGCAGGCAGCAGGCAAGAGAGTAATCCAGGCAGAGGTTGAGGCAGGCAGCAGGCAGGAGAGTAGTGTAGTCCTGACAAACGCTGAGGCAGATGGCAGGCAAACATAGTAGTCAGGTCAAGGCAATGGTAGTGAGCAGGTGGCAGATAAGAGAATAGTCTTGTCCAAGCAGAGGTTGAAGCAAGCAGCATGCATGAGGTCAGGTCCAAGCAGAAGTTGAGGCAGGCAAAAGAGTAGTCAGGTTTAGACAGAGGCTGTGGCAGGCAGTAGACAGAAGGTCCAGATGGAGGTCAAGGCAGATGGCTGGCAAGAGAGTGGTCATGGGCAAGCAGCAGCAAGAGAGTAGCAGGTCCATTTAGAGGCTGAGGCAAGCAGCAGGCAAGAGAGTAATCCAGGCAGAGGTTGAGGCAGGCAGGAGAGTAGTGTAGTCCTGACAAATGCCAAGACAGATGGCAGGCAAGATAGTAGTCAGGTCAAGGCAATGGTTGTGATCAGGTAGCAGACAAGAGAAAAGTCTTGTCCAAGCAGAGGTTGAAGCAAGCAGCATGCATGAGGTCAGGTCCAAGCAGAAGTTGAGGCAGGCAAAAGAGTTGTCGGATTAGGCAGAGGCTGTGGCAGGCAGTAGACAGAAGGTCCAGATAGAGGTCAAGGCAGATGGCTGGCAAGAGAGAGTAGTCAGGTCCAGCCAGAGGTCATGGGCAGGCAGCAGCAAGAGAGTAGCAGGTCCATTTAGAGGCTGAGGCAGACAAGAGAGTAATCCAGGGAGAGGTTGAGGCAGGCAGGAGAGTAGTGTAGTCCTGACAAACGCCGAGGCAGATGGCAGGCAGGATAGTAGTCAGGTCAAGGCAATGGTTGTGAGCAGGTGGCAGACAAGAGAATAGTCTCGTCCAAGTAGAGGTAGAAGCAAGCAGCATGCATGAGAGTTGTCAGTTCCAAGCAGAAGTTGAGGAAGGCAAAAGAGTAGTCAGGTCAGGCAATCCAGGTCAACAGCAGGCTAAGCATTATAGAAAACTAGCTCTAGGGTAGCTGTGGATAAGACACAGCACAAGCCACTTCAAAGGCTGTTGCTTAAAAATCCTCCTGATCAGAGAACATGCCCATGGTTGTCAATGAGCACCGATGTGCAGTGACATGGATGAATGGCGGTGCACCCACTCACCGGTACCCTTGAAAACTTGGAAATCCAGAGGTCCCGGAGATCCTGGACATACTGGAAGTTTAACTAATGTAACAGTGCTTTAAATAAGCACATTCACCCACCACCATTCATAAATCATCCCATTACCTCTGCTGAAGCCGAATGCATAGCCATGGAGACCCTGTTGGCCTTCTGGGCCCTTGAGCCCCGGGGCTGCTGCTTCTGGTTTTGCACAGCAATGATAAAGGTGATCAGAAGATATTTATAGCAGAAGCACCACATACCTCTTTTGGAAACACTTGATGAATTATGAGGATTTTTTTTCTAGTAACGTGAACATTTCGGAAACCAATTCTATGGAACCAGCCTTAGATCTTGATGGCTTTGATTACTGAGTGGAAGATGACTGATTGTGTAGGATGTGCCGTCCCATGACTTGATATTGTGAATATTTATGTACAGTGTCTGATCTCTCCACAGTGAGTGTAACAGTAATCGAGATTCGGTCCTGTCCTACACCAGTGTGCGCAGTAACAGCTCGTACCTGGGGAGCGATGAAATGGGCTCAGGTAAGTCTCATTCGTTGGTCCCATTGTAACACTCACAGATATGGTATTAATGGAGTTTTTATCAGTATTAAAGCCTCGTCTTTAGGTCAGGGTATACATCAGGCATTTTCAACCAGGGTTCCTCAAGAACCCTGGTTGACCGTAACCCTAAGAACCCTAACAACCCCATTGATAGCAGTTGCTTAAGCTGTGGCTAGTTGACCTTCTATCTGATGTGGCCTTCATAGCTCCAGGTCCAATGCCACTTCATAGAGCCGGTAGCATGACACCAGTGATCTTTTCAGTTGGCTGTAAGGGTGTCACTGTTACCACCACTGTAAGGAGTAATTCCTTCCACTGACCACTAATGTAAGGGGCATTTTCCTTATGACCCCTTCATGAACTAATCTTAGCAAAGGGTTCACGGACACCTAAAAATTTGCCAAGGGCTACTCTGGGGTAAAAAGGTTGAGAAAGGCTGATTATACATAACTGTAGCACAGGACAATAGGTCAAAACGGTCCAGAAACCTATTGCTTTTACAGCTACAGCCTCCAGGTTCCTCCGTGATGCTGCCCTAAACTTCCAGTACTCACTCGAAACCTCATCACTAGTCAGATTCCCGGAGACTACATATCCCATCATTCACATGTGTGGACACAGGAGGCTCTGGACTACATATAGAAGGCACGTCTTGGCAGCCGCCATCAACCACTTCCCTTGGAGGAGCAGCAGAGGTGTGTCTTCTGTTTGTAGCGCACCCCTGTGGGAGCCGTTGGTGAATGCAGTCCTGTTTCCCCACTTAGAGCACACACAGCCAGACACACAGCATCTTCATTCTTCCACAGGCTCAGAATACAGGTTTTTATTGGCCAACGATGAACTGGGATAGGGATTGAGGGAGCATGGGACATCCAGAAAACTGTAGAGTTGGATAACTTGAGGACTCCTCAATTTTTGGCTTGAAATTGAATGTCCCACTGGATCTCTATGCTGCAGGGGACCCGTACTCATTCTGGAATTAAAAGCTACACACAGTCCCTTTCCTTCAGCACTGGGATCTTCTACTCACACTCCCTGACTCACACTCCCCGACCGATATCCACCAGGCTCTTCCTGGTGAGGGAGATGTAGACTCACACCTCCACTGGACAGCTGGACTCCTACCCACCAACTTCCTTTTGGCTTTCTCCAGTGAGTTTCTCCAGGCTGAACTTGATCCATGGACACAGATTTGCAAATAGGACCCCCATCTAACCCTCGCTGGAGTTTAAAGCTACCCACAGTCCCTTTTCTTCAGCACTGGGATCTTCTACTCTCACTCCCCGACTCACACTCCCCAACCGATATCCACCAGGCTCTGCCTAGTGAGGGAGATTTAGACTCACACCTCCACTGGACAGCTGGATTCTTACCCACCAACTTCCTTTTGGCTTTCTCCATTGAGTTTCTCCAGACTGAACTTGATCCATGGACACAGATTTGCAAATAGGCCTCCCATCTAATCCTAGCCAGGATTTCAGTGTCTTCCTCAAGACTTTCTCTAGGATCCTGCACCAAGAGGCAGATCCCCCTCCCTGGTGTCTCCTTCTGCAGGACTGGGCCCAATAACACTGCCCTTGCTGCTCAGTACCCAGACTATTTATGTACTCTCTCGCCACCTTCTCGACACCTCCCCAGGGATTGGCTTGGAGTGCCATTAACCACTTCCCGCCCAAGGACGTCATATGATGTCCTGGACTTTGGAGATAACTGAATGATGCCTGCAGCTACAGGCATCATTCAGTTATCTTTTTTTTTTTTTTTTCAGCTGGCGATTCCCTGCAATGTAAAAGCGATCCTAGCGGCTGTTTAGCTGCTTTATTGCTTTTACATACGGCAGGAGGAGGTGTGTCCCTTCCGTCGCCCTCCAGTGCTTCTCCATGTTCGCCAGTCCGATCGGGGAGCTGGAGAATGAATCCGCTGGCCACAGGAGTTTACCATAGAGCTTGCTGTAGACCAGATGGTCCCCAGCCATCTTTGGAGGCTGGGATCAACATTCTGACATCACTTCCAGCACCGGCAGATGTAACACTCCTTTTTGCTGGAAAGCCTGGGATCAATTTTTTTTTTGTTCGATCTCAGGCTTTCTAGCATAAAGGAGAGATGTGGGGACTTATAGACCCCAGATCTCTCCATAAAAAGGACCTCTCATGCCCTATTCTTATTACAAGGGATGTTTACGTTCCTTGTAATAGGAATAAAAGTCATCAAAAAATTAAAGGCTAACTGTAAAAATTTAAATAATAAAATAAAATAAATAATATGAAATAAAAAATAAAATGTGGGTTTAATATTAATTTAAATAAACAGTAAAAGACACGAGTCACCTCTTTGTAGAAGAGGTTCCAATCCCATGCATGCCTCTTAATAAAGTGGTGGTTGTGTTTTATGTTCTTTATCATGTATCTTTCTGATAATTCTCCTTTTATGATGACAGGGGACGAGCTGCCATGTGACATGCGAATTCCATCTGACAAGCAGGATAAGCTGCACGGCTGCCTGGAACATCTGTTCAACCAGGTAAAGGGGACACATACAGCCCATAGATCACCGGGTGTAGCCAGCCTTCCATAGATCACCCAGGATAGCAAACCATCCATAGATCACCTGGGGTGACCAGCCATCCATAGGTCACCTGTGATGGACAGCCATCCATAGCTCGCCCAGGGACAGCCAGCCATCCATAGATCACCTGGGGTAGCGAGCCATCCATAGATCACCTGTGGTGGCCAGCCATCCATAGCTCGCCCAGGGACAGCCAGCTATCCATAGATCACTGGCGTTGGCCAGCCATCCATAGATAACCCAAGAAAGCGAGCCATACATAGATCACATGGGGTGGCCAACCATCCATAGATCATCCTGAGAAGCCAGCCATACATAATCACCCAGAATAGCCAGCCATCCATAGGTCACTCGGGGTGGCCAGCCATCCATAGATCACCCGGGGTAGCCAACCATTCGTAGGTCATCCGGAGTGGCCAGCCATCCATAGATCACCCAGGATAGCGAGCTATTCATAGATCACCCGAGGTGGCCAGCCACCCATAGGTCAACTGAGGTGACCAGCCATTCGTAGGTCATCCAGGGTGGCCAGCCATCCATAGATCACCCAGGATAGCAAGCTATCCATAGATCACCGGGGTTGGCCAGCCATCTATAGATCACCCAGGGTGGCTTGCCATTCATAGATCACCCGGGGTGGCCAGCCATTCATAGGTCACCCGAGGTGGCCAGCCATTCATAGGTCACCCGGGGTGGCCAGCCATTCATAAGTCACCCGGGTCGGCCAGCCATTCATAAGTCACCCGGGTCGGCCAGCCATTCATAAGTCACCCGGGTCGGCCAGCCATTCATAAGTCACCCGGGGTGGCCAGCCATTCATAAGTCACCCGGGGTGGCCAGCCATCCATAGGTCAACCGGGGTGGCCAGCCATCCATAGGTCAACCGGGGTGGCCAGCCATCCATAGGTAAACCGGGATGGCCAGCCACCCATATATCACCCAGGGTAGCCAGCCATCCATATATCACCCAGGGTAGGCAGCCATCCATATATCACCCAGGGTAGCCAGCCATCCATATATCACCCAGGGTAGGCAGCCATCCATATATCACCCAGGGTAGGCAGCCATCCATATATCACCCAGGGTAGGCAGCCATCCATATATCACCCAGGGTAGGCAGCCATCCATATATCACCCAGGGTAGCCAACCATCCATGTATCACCCAGGGTAGGCAGCCATCCATAGATCACTTGGGGTAGCCAGCCATCCATAGGTCACTCTGGGTAGCCAGCCATTCATAGGTCATCCAGGTTGGCCAGCCATCCATAGATCACCCAGGATAGCTCGCCATCCATAGATCACCCAGGATAGCGAGCCGTCCATAGATCACCCAGGTTGGCCAGCCAGTCATAGATCACCTGCAGTGGCCAGCCACCCATAGCTCGCCCAAGGTAGCCAGCCATCCATAGGTCACCCAGGGTAATCAGCCATCCATAGGTCACTTTGGGTAGCCATCCATCTATAGGTCACCCAGGGTAATCAGCCATCTATAAACTGATAGAGATTACTAAATGTGACCAACTCAATTCCAATGTCTGTGGACTTCCCATTGACTTCAGGGATTAGGAGGATTTTTTCCAACCTTTGTATTTACATCAAAAATACAACGCTGCCTTTTTTTTTTTTTTTTTTTTAATGGGTGGGATAAATGTTCATACAATATCGGGGGTTTGTATTTTGATGCATTTAATAAAAGTAACTTTCTAAGGAAATCCCCTGTAGTGGTCCCTGACTTCCACCTATTTCTTCTCTGTATATTTCATAAAAGGGTATTGGATGCCGAGCCCTGCCTGAATTTTTGGGAACGGGATCTCCTATTTATAACATTTTTGATTCCTCATATTTTATTATTTCTATATTATAAATAAAAAAGGTCTCTGTAAATATAAGTAACAAAAGTACCAAAGCTGCAGAAAGTCTTCTAAACATCCATCATCATATCATCTACAACATCATGTGTGTCCGTTATCTGTCCACAGGTGGACGCCATCATCACCCTCCTGAAGGGAAAAGTCATGGCGAAAGCCTTCGAGGAGACCAAGCACTTCCCAATGGAGCACAGCCTGCAAGGTGATTGGTGGATGAGTATACCTTGGCTGACGATTTGCCACCAATTAGAGAATTTCTTCTCTTAGTGACCTGTGTTTAATATCTGCCAATCCGAGAACAGTGCAGCAGTAATATCCTGCTCTGATTGGCTGTTAGCTTTTGACAGAAGTAAACCTAAAAGGTATTATAGATAAATTCCAAAGGTCTGCACCATATCCCCGGGATGCCACAAGAAAATTCAACAAAAAAATTTGATTTTTTTTTATCATTTTATAATTTTTAACATTTGTACTGAATAAAATGTAATAATTTTATGTAATGTGTGGTCCATTCCTGTAATTTGCACCTTAAAAAATCCATTTTTTTGTTGAATTTTAAACCTAAAATCTTTTCCTATGGTTTTTGATGGTGTGAAAAAGGATTTTATAACCCCTGTCGTATTTTTTCTGGGAGCTTCGTTTCCTATCCTGCTGGCGGTGGTTTCACCAGACGGGAAGTGAGGGGAAATCTGCAATACAGACAACAATAAAAACCCGACAGGGGCTCTAAGCCCCCCACACTCTATTCAAACCTAAGGTTTTGGCTGGAGATACACATTAGCTAACACAATATCACTGGCTGAACCGTAAACAGGCACCCTGTCCCTCAGCCATGATAGCATCACCCCTACCTAAGACAGGCAGGCATTCCGACCCTGGACACGCTGCAGGCCTGTTTTGCCTGGCGTTTCATGGGTCGGCCACCGTTGCAGGCTAACAAGCTGGAACCCATTTAGAGTATACCTGCCTCATGATTTGACTGGATGATTTGCAGTTGAAACCTCTAACTGTATGTAGGATACGGGATATTTGGATACACCTACCCCAATGAGATGTTCCCATGTACCTTGACTATATATTGCCACTATAATAGACTAAGTAGCCATTCAGGCCTTTACGGTCCAAGATAACGGGAATCTCAATATAGTTGCGAGTATGCACACACACGCACGTCCTCTTATTGAAACCTACAGAATCACTGTGCCAATATGGTCGTATGATGATTACTGCGTCATCACTATTGGTGGATAGCCTGGTTGTTCGGCCCATTTTTTTGCTTTGCCTGCCATGTTTTGATTCGCATTGGGAAATATAGGTCTTTCTTGGTCTCTTTGACCCTGAAGAAGCCTTGTACGAAACGCGTCGGATTGCTGGGGACCCTTAGACTGTGCTCCATCAGAGACCCCATTACCATCTCCTGATACCAAGTATCAGCATTACCATCTGTGAATATATTTCTATGCGTTTCTGTTTTGTTTGCTTTGTTTTTACATATTTCATACATGGGAACTATTCCTTTGTGATGTACTAGTTTTATATTAACATGTATAATAAAGTTACATTTTAGATAAACTTTGTGTTGTATATGATCCTCCTCCTTACCGTTGGCCTTGAAAGCCCCATCTTTTCTATTTTTTGCCTGCCTAAGTCATGTGTTGATGAGGGAATCTCTCCATTATCTGACGTCTTTGTCATGGTGTCCCCACAGAGTTCCAGAAGAAGGAGGAGTGGACGGTGAGGTGTCGCAGTATGATCCAAGTCAGTATCCGAGAAGATCCCTGGAATCTCCCCAACTCCATCAAGACACTGGTGGAGAGCATCCAGAAATACGTGGAAGGTATGAATCACCGCATTATGACCACTAGATGTCGCTAAGGATCATAAGATATAAATAAGGAAAGTTACGGGGGTTATTTTTGACAGCTGAGCAAATGTTTTCTTTTGTAATTAGAACCCCTTGGGGTTGATTTCCTAGAACTGGAGCACTCAGCATCTGCTGCAGCTGTGTATAGTAGCCAATCAGCTTCTAACTTCAGCTTGTTCAATTAAATACTTAAGGACTTGCCGACCGCCGCACGACTATTTACTGCGGCGGTCAGCCCCTCACAGGCAAAGCGACGTAGGACTACGTCGCTAGCCTGTGAGGCTCTAGGGAGCGAGCGCGCGCTGCCGGAGGCACGCTCCCGCTCGCTCACGGACCCCCCCACGCGTGTGCACTCGAGATTGTCCGTTACAGAGGGAGAAAGGCAGGCGGCTTTGTTTAAGAATGGACATGTGTAAGAATAGTGATCATACGGTTCTGCTATGTAGGACTGTTGATCTCTGTTCTTACACCTCAAGCCACAGCCAATCACAGTTAAGCCCCGTACACACGCAACGATTATCGGTCGTCCGTCTTTTGTCCAGAGTGGTGTTTTGTTGGTTGGAATGTGCTCTAGACTGCACACGAATTTTCTCGCCCAACAAAATTCTACTTCAGAAGTGATGTCATGTGTTGGTTTGCTTTCTTTGTGTTCTTTCTTCTCTGAGCATGCCCAGTCTTGCTCATCAGATTTTTCCCTGTCGAAAATCTGTACTGACTGCACGAAAATCGGCCGTTGTGTTGACGGCCAACAAAAATTTTATAGTCTAGAATCACGCCCCTAGGGACACACTTAACCCCTCCCTCTCAAATAAAGTTAACCCCTTCCCTGCCGGTGTCATTAGTACAGTGACAGTGCATATTTCTAGCACTGATTACTGTAGTAATGTCACTGGTACCCCCAAAAGTGTCAAAAATGTCAGTTAGGGGTCCGATCTGTCCGCCGCAATGTCGCAGTCCCACTAAAAATCGCAGATCGCTGCCATTACTAGTAAAAAAAAAAAACAATAAAAATTACATAAATCTTTCCCCTAGTTAGTAGATGTGATAACTTTTGCACAAACCAATCAAAATACGCTTATTGTGATTTTTATTTTTTTTACCAAAAATATGTAGCAGAAAACAAATTGGCCTAAAATGTTAAACAATTTAGATTTTTACATTTTTTTTTTTTTTATGTGAATGTTATATAGCAGAATGTGAAAAATATATATATATTTTTTTTTTTTCAGAATTGTTGCTTTTTTCTTTGTTTATAGCGCAAAAAAAAAAAAATCGCACAGGTGATCAAATACCACCAAAAGAAAGCTCTTTTTGTGGGGGGAAAAAAAGGACATCAGTTTTATTTGGGTACAGCGTCGCACGACCGCGCAATTGTCTGTTAAAATAACGCAGTGCCGAATCGCAAAAAATATGGCCTGGTCATTAAGGGGGAAAATCTTTCCGGTCCAGAAGTGGTTAACGCCCCTTTCACACTTGTACGACCTGAAAGTTTATTCGACTTTGACGTGACTTGAAGCGATGTTTATGGACCTCAAGTCGCATCAAAGTGGGACCAAAGTAGTGCAGGGATTTGAAGTCTCACAGATATGAACGGTTCTCATTGGAAATCATGGGGGTACGTCTTATCATGTGACTTGGCAGTCCCAAGTTGCAGGACAAGTCACACAGGTGTGAAAGGGGCCTTAGTGGTATTTGATCACCACTGAGGTTTTTTTTTTTTATTTTTTTATGTTTTACAATATAAGGAAAAAAGCCCAAATATTTTGAAAAAGAAAACAGTTTTTCTTAGTTTCTGTTATCAAACTTTGCAAATATTCTTTCTTCAAAAATTTAGGCCAAAATGTATTCTGCTATATTTCTTTGGTAAAAAAAAAAAAAATTGGTGTATATTATTTGCAAGTGTGATCCCTGTGGTTGGTCCCAGCTATCACATGGTACAGGGTCAGTTTTCTTGGACCCGTACCCCAACCTGTGATCTGCTGTGTCCGATCACAGCACATGCCGATTTGCTCCCTAGAGGGCGCACATGAGTAGCAGGAAGCAGAAGGACGTTTTGAAACTCATTCATGGACCCAGACATAGAATGGTCTTTGTTGTTGCATATGAGTAGTACACAGATTGGTCTTTAGATGAGATGTTTGTTCTGATTCCTCCTATCAGAGAATATCATTGAATTGTATTTTTCTCTGTTTTGCAGATGGGAAGAATCAGCTGTTGCTGGCTCTGCTGAAATGTACAGGTAACAGATCTATCGGTATGGTATGAAATCCCGAGAACATGTGCTGAGCTCAGTAAAGATGGCCATAGGAAGCTGAAATTGGCCCGTTCTGCCTGGCGGAAGGGCCACTCGGCTTCCACCGTCCATCTAGGCCAGTGATGGGGAACCTTGGCACCCCAGATGTTTTGGAACTATATTTCTTATGAAGTTCATGCACTCTATAGTGTGGTTGAGCACCATGGGAAATGTAGTTCCAAAACATCTGGGGTGCCAAGGTTCGCCATCTTTCATCTAGAGCAGTGGTCCTCAACTCCGGTCCTCGGGGCCCGCTAACAGGCCAGGTTTGCAAGATAACTAAATTACATCACAGGTGATCTCATTTGCTGCTTAGTGATTGCAGTATTCTAGTCTGCATCACCCCAAGGTAATACTTAAAATCTGGCCTGTTAGTGGGCCCCGAGGACCGGAGTTGAGGACCACTGATCTAGAGCATGGGTGTCCAACCTGTAGGCCCTCCAGCTGTTGCAAAACGACAAGTCCCATCGTGCCTTTGGAAGCCATGCTTGCAACTGTTGGCCTTGCAATACCTCATGGGTCTTACAGTTTCGCAACTTCTTGAGGTCCACAGGTGTGTCATCACACTCTAGACACCCATGGTCTAGAGCAGGGGTGTCAAACTCAAATTTCATTGCGGGCCACATCAGTATTATGGTTTCCCTCAAAGGGCTGGTTGTATCTGTAAGACTAGATATCAAGAGCACCCACCCTCTTACATTAGAGGAGTGGCAGAGTCAGCTGGCAGAGTCTGCTGAATGCTGGGGCAGGGGGAGGCAGAGATGAGGGATGCTGTGGCTACATAGAGTGGCACAGGATCTGTAGGAGTCCTATCCCCCTCTCTGCTGCCAACTACTGAGACACGACAGGGCAGAGACCAACCTTTCTGAAGCTGCACAGAGAAGAGCAGTATCTGGCAGAGAAAATCTGTCCTCTCTGCTGCCAACTGCTGAGAAAGGCAGAGACAAGCCTTTCCGAAGCTGCACAGAGAAGAGCAGGATCTGGCAGAGGAAATCTGTCCACTCTGCTGCCAATTGCTGAGACAGGCAGAGACAAACCTTTCCGAAGCTGCACAGAGAAGAGCAGGATCTGGCAGAGGAAATCTGTCCTCTCTGCTGCCAACTGCTGAGAAAGGCAGAGACATGCCTTTCCGAAGCTGCACAGAGAAGAGCAGGATCTGGCAGAGGAAATCTGTCCTCTTTGCTGCCAACTGCTGAGACAGGCAGAGACAAACCTTTCCGAAGCTGCACAGAGAAGAGCTGGATCTGGCAGAGGAAATCTGTCCTCTCTGCTGCCAACTGCTGAGACAGGCAGAGACAAACCTTTCCGAAGCTGCACAGAGAAGAGCAGGATCTGGCAGAGGAAATCTGTCCTCTCTGCTGCCAACTGCTGAGAAAGGCAGAGACATGCCTTTCCGAAGCTGCACAGAGAAGAGCAGGATCTGGCAGAGGAAATCTGTCCACTCTGCTGCCAATTGCTGAGACAGGCAGAGACAAACCTTTCCGAAGCTGCACAGAGAAGAGCAGGATCTGGCAGAGGAAATCTGTCCTCTCTGCTGCCAATTGCTGAGACAGGCAGAGACAAACCTTTCCGAAGCTGCACAGAGAAGAGCAGGATCTGGCAGAGGAAATCTGTCCTCTCTGCTGCCAACTGCTGAGACAGGCAGAGACAAACCTTTCCGAAGCTGCACAGAGAAGAGCAGGATCTGGCAGAGGAAATCTGTCCTCTCTGCTGCCAACTGCTGAGACAGGCAGACACAAGCCTTTCCGAAGCTGCACAGAGAAGAGCAGGATCTGGCAGAGGAAATCTGTCCACTCTGCTGCCAATTGCTGAGACAGGCAGAGACAAACCTTTCCGAAGCTGCACAGGGAAGAGCAGGATCTGGCAGAGGAAATCTGTCCTCTCTGCTGCCAACTGCTGAGACAGGCAGAGACAAACCTTTCCGAAGCTGCACAGAGAAGAGCAGGATCTGGCAGAGGACATCTGTCCTCTCTGCTGCCAACTGCTGAGAAAGGCAGAGACAAGCCTTTCCGAAGCTGCACAGAGAAGAGCAGGATCTGGCAGAGGAAATCTGTCCTCTCTGCTGCCAACTGCTGAGACAGACAGGGACAAACCTTTCTGAAGCTGCACAGAGAAGAGCAGGATCTGGCAGAGGAAATCTGTCCTCTCTGCTGCCAACTGCTGAGACAGGCAGAGACAAACCTTTCCGAAGCTGCACAGAGAAGAGCAGGATCTGGCAGAGGAAATCTGTCCTCTCTGCTGCCAACTGCTGAGACAGGCAGAGACAAACCTTTCCGAAGCTGCACAGAGAAGAGCAGGATCTGGCAGAGGAAATCTGTCCTCTCTGCTGCTGACTTCTGAGACAAGGTGGGGTTGGAGATGAGGAGGATAACACAGTTGCAGGAGAGGTGTGAGGGCAACATGAAATGACCTGGAGGGCCAGATTTGGCCCACGGGCCTTGTGTTTGACTCGTGGTCTTGTGGTGTTTGACTCGTGGTCTAGAATGTGATGACAAGCATCGTCAGTCATAATTGCCAGTACATTTTCTGACTCACTAAGTAGAGTAACGAAGGTGGAGACTGTTCATGCACCAAGCAAGTCCATATATGATACCCAGTAGAGGGTTCAGAGAGAAAATTGAGGCATCATTTACCTGAATTTACACTCACCGGCTACTTTATTAGGTACATCCATTAAATTGCTTGGTAACACAAATTTCTAATCAGCCAATCACATGGCAGCAACTCATTTAGACATACAAACGTGGTGAAGATGACTTGACGAAGTTCGAACCGAGCATCATAATGGGGAAGAAAGGGGACTTTTAACATGGGATGGTTGTTGGCGCCAGATGGGCTGCTTGAAGTATTTCAAAAATTGCTGATCTACTGGGATTTTCACACACAACCATCTCTCGGGGGGTTACAGAGAATGGTGAGAAAAAGAGAAAATATCCAGTGAGTGGCAGTTGTGTGGAGGAAAATGCCTTGTTGATGTCAGAGGAGAATAGGCAGACTGGTTCCAGATGATAGAAAGGCAACAGTAACTCAAATAACCACTCATTACATCCAAGGTATGCAGAATACCATCTCTGGACGCACAACACATCCGACCTTGAAGCAGAAGACCACACCGGGTGCCACTCCTGTCAGCTAAGAACAGGAAACTGAGGCTACAATTGGCACAGGATCACCAAAATTGGATAATAGAAGATTGGAAAAACATTGCCTGGTCTGATGAGTCTCGATTTCAGCTGCGACATTCAGATGGGAGGGTCAGAATTTGGCGATGGATCCATCCTGCCTTGTATCACCGGTTAAGGCTTGTGGTGGTGGTGTAATGGTGTGGGGGAGGAGAGGGGTAACGGTTCAGGCTGGTGGTGGTGTAATGGTGTGGGGGATATTTTCTTGCCACACTTTGGGCCCCTTAGTACCAATTGAACATTGGAAAACCCCATGGCCTACCTGAGTATTGTTCCTAACCATTTCCATCCCTTTATGACTACAGTGTCCCCATCTTCTGATGGCCCCTTCCAGCAGGATAATACACCATGTCACAAAGCTCCAATCATCTCACCACTGGTTTCTTCACCATGACAATGAGGTCACTGTCCTCCAATGGCCTCCACACTCACCACATCTCATCCAATAGAGCACCTTTGGGATGTGGTGGAACGGCATATTGGCATCATGGATGTGCAGCCGGCAAATCTGCAGCAACTGCGTGATGCTATCATGTCACTATGGAGAAAAATCTTCCAACACCTTGTATCTATGCCACGGAGAATGAAGGCAAATGGGGGTCCAACCTGGTGCTAGCAAGGTGGACCTAAAAGAGTGGCCGATGAGTGTATATAGCCAACCATAGGCTCACCCAATGATAAGCATAGTTTATTAGGGCATCTGACATAAGAACCATCCTAGACTGTCTATGTTATACTTCCGGGTTCCTCTTTCTTGCTATCATTCCGCTTGGCAGTGTCTGATTGGTTGCAATGGTAAACACAAAATTCTTACCTTAGACATGTTAGCAAGTGTAGCCCAACATGACATCAGCTCAGCTTGTAGACCTGGGTGGTGGATGTGGGTGAGAAGTTTGGAGGAATGCAGTATGATGGGTGTGATGGTTCTATATACTGGCTGCACAGTGCTCTCCTCCCTCAACATGAGACAATCTTTTCTTTTGTCCCAAACATAGACACATTCTTCCTTCCGTTCTCCAGCAGTACCTGCTCATTCCCCACATTCCTCAAATAAGTAACAGACAGGGAGCTGACCTGTTCTATGCAAGGAATGTCCCAGTCTGCCATATAGAACCCGCAGCACCCCTATGGCTGGATGTATAAACAACATTTATGAAATATTTTCCGATACTCCATAACTACATGCTGGACTTCCTGTGACTTTCAGTTGTACGCTGACAGTTATAGGTGGAAGCCATTGGTCAAGATGACCCTATTTAGTGTTTCTGCTCCAGTTTTAGAGCCAGCATTCAGACTTATGAACCACTGATTAAACTGAAAGTCAAACTCAGCTGGAGGAGCTAATAATAGTTCCCCCATAGAGCAAGATAGAACCATACCTCTTCATGTATTCAGGACCTGGATCACCTGCTGGTGGCACTGTGCTTCCCAGAGTGGAAGGTTGCAATTCCGGTGTCCATCAGCGGGTGTCTTCCAGCAGATCCCAGTAATCCGTTTCCACCTAATGTTGGCTGCTGGGATAGTATTTAAGTCCTCCCCTACTATTGCCTGTGACTCCAGTGTTTTGCTCTACTGGCAGAGTCTGATTGCCATTTTTCCTGACCCTGACCCCGATCTTGCTCCTGCCTTGCATTCTGTGCCCTACTGCCTCTTATCTGCTCCTCTTGTTCCTGATCCCAGGCCTGGTTCTCTCTTCACATCAGTTCGCTGCATCTCCATTTTTTACCTGATGCTGGCTGCTGGGAGGGTATTTAGTTTCTCCTCTACATCTCCCTTCCATTCCAGTCTTTTGCTTTGCAGCCAGATACTGCTAGCCGTTTATTCTGTTCCTGCTCTTTGCCTTGTACCTATACTGTGAACCTGTCAGGACCCGGACTTGAACCAGTGACCTCTGCTGTGTCTGGCAATGACTCTGCTGATTATCACATAAGCTCAAAAAAAAAATACAGAAATGTTGTCTTAGTGAAAAGTCTGTCTATGTACACTATAGGATGCACTCAATACTTGGTCGGGGTTCCTTTTGCATGAATTGCTGCATCACTGCGGCGTGGCATGGAGGCGATCAGCCTGTGGCACTGCTGAGGTGTTATGGGAGTTCAGGTTGCTTTGATAGCGGCCTTCAGCTCGTCTGCATTGTTGGGTCTGTTTTCTCTCACCTTCCTCTTGACAATACCCCACAGATTCTCTGTACATAGTCACTGTACTATAGACACTGGCTGGGAAGGGGTTAAATATCTAGGGCAGGGGTCTCCAATATATGGCCCTCCAGTTGTTCAGGAACTACAATTCCCATCATGCCTAGTCATGTCTGTGAATGTCAGAGTTTTACAATGCCTCGTGGGACATGTAGTTCTGCAACAGCTGGAGGGCCGTAGTTTGGAGATCCCTGATCTAGGGCTATAAAAGGGTCAACTTTGTGCCTAGACAGTGTTTTAGTGTAAACTGTGTGGGGAAGGGAAGAGATAGTTTATAACTCATGATACATTAGTGTAAGGGACAGTGGGAAGGATGCTCCTTACACTTGTGGTCATTGGGAGGAATTACCCCCTTACAGATAGCTAAAATAATTATTGGTGTCACTGGGAACTCATCTGAGAGGCAGTATTTGCTCGTTGGTCAAGGAACCCCTAGTAAGCTCTGGAGGAACTCTAGTTGAGAAACCCTTTTGTATACCTTTGATTTAAAAAGATCTAGGTTCCTTTATATTAATAACATTCACAGTGCTCCTGAGGAAGATCACTCGAAACGAGTGGAGTCTTCATGTGCATTGTTGGATGAAAAAGAATGTGTGAACCCCTAGAATGGATGTACTATATGTGGCTGGTGTAGAATACATTTCTTTTTTTTATACAATTGTCTCTGTGGTGTCTTTATCTATATGTCCCCTTTTAAAGTCCATGGCTACACATTGGTTTTGGTGTCATGTATAATGATATGGTCTGTGTTGTTTCAGCCTGCAGTAATTCTCTTCTCTCCTCTCTTCTAGATACGGAGCTGCAGGTTCGCCGAGATGCCATATTCTGCCAGACGCTGGTGGCGGCCATCAGTTCGTTCACCGAGCAGCTTATGGCGGCCCTCAACTACCGATACAACAATAACGGCGAGTACGAAGAGAGCAGCCGTGATGCCAGCAGGAAGTGGCTGGAGCAGATTGCAGTTACTGGGGTGCTGCTCACCTATCAGTCATTGTTGTCACCCAACATAGTGAGTATTTATGAGCAGGAAGAGCCACTCTCCCTGTCCTTCTACTCTGGGCTTCATCCTTTCCTCATCTTAGTCCTTATATTTTTTGTTAACTTTTTGTACTCCAGAGGAACCCCTAAAACAGCGGTCTCCAAACTGCAGCCCGGGGCCGGATGCTGCTCTTTGCTTTCTTTTATCCAGCCCTATTTTTTTACTGACACCAATGAAGGGCACAATTCCTACCAATGACACCAACAATGGGGCCCAATTCCTCCAAACAACACCAACAATGGGGCCCAAAGACACCAATGACGGGGCACAATTCCTCCCAACAATGGGGCCCTGAGACACCAAAAATGGGGCGGGATTCCTCCCACTGACACCAATGATGGGGCACTATTCCTCCCACTGAAACCAATGATGGGGCACTATTCTTCCCACTGACACCAATGATGGGACACTATTCCTCCCACTAAAACCAATGATGGGGCACTATTCCTCCCACTGACAACAATGATGAGGGATTGCTTACTCCCATTGATGCTTGGACATTTTGTACTCCCAATGGCAACAGTCTAGCCTCCCCTAAAGTTTGAAGGACAGTAAATCAGCCCTTTGTTTAGAAAGTTTGAGAACCCTTACCCTAAATAATTTTCAAGTCTTTAAGAACCACTATTTAAACCAATTCATTGGAGGTCAATGGCAAAAATGCCCCCTACATTGGTGGTGAGTAGGAAGAAAGCAACGCTTATGGTGGAGTTCAGAATGCCTCCCTTAGAGATAATTGGTGTCATGCCTGAAAACCATCATTGGTATTAGTGGGAAGAATAGTACTCCATCTTTGGTGTCAGTAGGAAGAATAGTTCCCCATTGTTGGTGTCAATGGGAGGAATAATGCCCCATCGTTGGTGTCTGTAGAAGGAATAGTGCTCCATCTTTGGTGTCCGTGGGAGGAATAGTTTCCCATTGTTGGTGTCAATGAGAGGAATAGTGCCCTATTATTGGTGTCAATGGAAGGAATAGTGCTCCATTTTTGGTGTCAGTGGGAGGAATAGTTTCCCATTGTTGGTGTCCGTGGAAGGAATAGTGCTCCATCATTGGTGTCAGTGGGAGGAATAGTGCTCCATCATTGGTGCCAGTGGGAGGAATAGTGCCCCATCATTGGTGTCAGTGGGAGGAATAGTGCCCCAGCATTGGTATCAGTGGGAGGAATAGTGCTCCATCTTTGGTGTCAGTGGGAGGAATAGTGCTCCATCTTTGGTGTCCGTGGAAGGAATAGTGCCCCAATCATTGGTGTCAGTGGAAGGAATAGTGCCCCATTGTTGGTATCAGTGGGAGGAATAGTTCCCCCATTGCTGGTGTCAGTGGGAGGAATAGTGCCCCATCATTGGTGTCCGTGGAAGGAATAGTCCTCCATCATTGGTATCAGTGGGAGGAATAGTGCCCCATCATTGGTGTCAGTGGAAGGAATAGTGCTTCATCTTTGGTGTCAGTGGGAGGAATAGTGCCTCATCATTGGTGTCAGTGGAAGGAATAGTGCTCCATCTTTGGTGTCAGTGGGAGGAATAGTGCCCCATCATTGGTGTCAGTGGGAGGAATAGTGCCCCAATCATTGGTGTCAGTGGAAGGAATAGTGCTCCATCATTGGTGTCAGTGGGAGGAATAGTGCCCCATCATTGGTGTCAGTGGAAGGAATAGTGCTCCATCATTGGTGTCAGTGGGAGGAATAGTGCCCCAATCATTGGTGTCAGTGGAAGGAATAGTGCTCCATCATTGGTGTCAGTGGGAGGAATAGCGCCCCATCATTGGTGTCAGTGGAAGGAATAGTGCCCCATCATTGGTGTCATTGGGAGGAATAGTGCTCCATCATTGGTGTCAGTAGGAGGAATAGTGCTCCATCATTGGTGTCAGTAGGAGGAATAGTGCTCCATTATTGGTATCAGTGGGAGGAATAGTGCTCCATCATTGGTGTCAGTGGGAGGAATAGCGCCCCATCATTGGTGTCAGTGAAAGGAATAGTGCCCCATCATTGGTGTCATTGGGAGGAATAGTGCTCCATCATTGGTGTCAGTAGGAGGAATAGTGCTCCATCATTGGTGTCAGTAGGAGGAATAGTGCCCCATCATTGGTGTCAGTGGGAGGAATAGTGCCCCATCATTGGTGTCCGTGGAAGAAATAGTGCCCCATCATTGGTGTCCGTGGAAGGAATAGTCCCCCGTTGTTGGTGTCAGTGGGAGGAATAGTTCCCCATTGTTGGTGCCAGTGGGAGGAATAATACCCTAAGGGCCAGATAAAGGCAAGCAAAGGGCCACATCTGGCCCACGGGCCACAATTGGGAGACCACTGCTCTAGGTAGTGTGGGATTTTAAGGGATAATGCAGGAAAGAGTGGAGTGACTTAACTTAAAGGACATTTCCATTCAGTTTTCTCTTGGTAACGTAGAACGCTAAGGGGTCCACAAACAATTGCAAAGAAAAGGTGGACTTAATTTACTTACTGGACATCTGTATTTGGTCGTCTTAAGGTAGTATAAGATTTTAAGGGGCCAGGAACAATTTCAGTGGACAGACTCTAAATAATGGGCATGTCCACTTGGTCTTCTGTAGGTAGTGTGGATTTTTAAGGAGTCAGGAACAATTGCAGGGAAGAGTGGGATGAGTATACTTAAAGGGCATGTCCATTCGATCTTCTCCAGGTAGTGTGAGCATCGGGGAGGGGGGAAGGGTGATCATTGTGTATATTAACCTCCATGTATCTGACGATCCCCCCATCATTCCCTATACAGAAGGAAGAACGGATTATGTTGGAGGACATCAGCGCCACACTCCAGGATCTGGATAAAGTTGTTTTCTACTTCAAGCAGTTGGATGAAACGCTCGTAGCGAGTAAGATATTTCAGCAGCCAGCATTTTCTTCCCTGAGCTGTGCAGTGAGGGGAGGTTGTTGGGTCCCCAGTCTCCTCACCGCAGAAGATTGAGCCTTGGCCGACTCCACCCACAACCAGGACATTGTAACCACTTTACCACCGGAGGATTTTGTTGTCTTACGTCCAGGCCACTTTTTGCGATTCGGCACTGTGCGACTTTAACTGACAATTGCGCGGTCATGCAACGCCGTACCCAAACAAAATTTACGTTTTTTCCCCACAAAGAGAGCTTTCTTTTGATGGTATTTGATCTTCTGTGCGATTTTTCATTTTTTGCGATATTAATTAAAAAACGCGTCAATTTTGAAAAATTAAGAATATTTTTCTACTTTGACAGTTAAAAAATATACAATATATTCAATTTTTGTCATATATTTAGGCCAAAATGTATTTAGCTACATGTGTTTGACAAAAAAATTCTCAATGAGCGTATTTTTAACCGCTTCATGACCGGAAGGTTTTACCCCATTCCTGACCAGGCCATATTTTGCGATTCGGCACTGCGTTATTTTAACGGACAATTGCGCGGTCATGCAACGCTGTACCCAAATTAAATGTATGTCCTTTTTTCCCCACAAAGAGAGCTTTCTTTTGGTGGTATTTGATCACCTGTGCGATCTTTACTTTTTGCGCTATAAACAAAAAAAGAGCGACAATTTTGAAAATATAACAATATTTTTCACATTTTTTTATATGAAATTCCCCCCCAAAAAAATGTAAAAATCAAAATTTTTTATCATTTTTGGCCAATTTGTTTTCTGCTACATATTTTTGGTAAAAAAAAATCACAATAAGCGTATTTTGATTGGTTTGCGCAAAATTTATTGCGTTTACTAACTAAGGGAAAGATTTCTGTCATTTTTCTGTCATTTTTGGTGTTTTTTTTTTTAACGAGTAATGGCGGCGATCTGCGATTTTTTTTTTTTTTTTTTTTTTTTTTTTTTTTTTTTTTTGCGGGACTGTGACATTGCGGCGGACAGATCGGACCCCATTTTTGACACTTTTGGGGTTAACAGTGACATTGCTACAGTAATCAGTGCTATACATATGCACTGTTACTGTAAAAATGACACTGGCAGGGAGGGGGTTAATTTATTATTGGTGATCAAGGGGTTAATGTATGCCTGGTGCTTACTAACGTGTGTGTGAGCTATGCTGAACCCTGCAATCTGACCCTGCCTGTCACTTAGGAGCTCCGCCCGCTTTGTTTACACAAGCGGGCGGATTTCCACACTAGATCCCCGACGATTGGGGAAGAGCAGCGGCGATCGCCGCCGCTCCTCCCCTGGCCCGACTCCCGCTGTAACTGAATACAGAGGGAGCGAGCCTCCAGCGGCGCGCGCGCGCCGCCGAGAGAGGGGAATGTCTGGTGACGTAGGTCTACGTCGCCAGACGATAACGAGCCACTCTGCCGCAGTACAGTCAACGTGACTGGTTGGCAAGTGGTTAAACCTAAAATGTCAAAAGTGTTAGATTCTTGTATGATTATGAAGGATGGCATCTAATAGATATATGTTCTTCTTCAGATACAGCAGTCTTCCACCATATTGAGGGAACAAGACAAGCGCTGAAAGTAATCTTCTACCTGGACAGTTTTCACTTCTCCAAACTGCCCACCAAGTTCGAGCACGGCGGCTGCCTGAAGCTCCAGACTGTCCTATTCACTAAAGGTATCCGATACTTAACCACATTCTCATACACAGCACTAGTGTGGCCCATACTGGAATTTACTGCCCAGTTCTGGACATCAGACGAATTATCTTAAACTGGGCTAGTAACAGGGCAATAAAAACTATGAGCAGCATGAAGGAGCTCCGCTATGGACATAAGCTGCCAGGCCTGAATTTAGGACCTACATGAGATGAGGCCATTGGGGAGGGGGCGGGGGGATCAACGTAAAAATTAACCCAAAAATATTATAATTTCCCATAAATGTGGAATGGGGATTTCTTGTGTAGATGAAAGGATTCCTGAATAAGTAGTGTTGGCCAAACACTGCTATGTCTTGGAAATCTGCTTCTGTACTGTCATTGGGTATAATGAGATGGACACTTTGTAACATCTGAGAGAAAGAGAAATGGTTTCCTCTGTTCAAGGAGCACAATAATCCTTGATGACGAAGGGGTTCGATTGTCAGTTCATCTTACCAGTGCGAGTGTTAAAGAGCGAAGGTGATTTTCACTGTTCTGTATCTGTGGGACTCTATTAATGTACATATGTCACATTTTCAGCTGTCGAGAGCCTCGAGGGCCAATCTCACCCGGGATCGAACTTGTCACTGGAGGAAATTCAGCAGCAGATCAATCATGTGTCCATGGAGAAAGTGCAAAGCTATTACCGGAAGCTCAGGTACCAAACTTCAGGGGAGTTGGGGGTAAAAAGAGCTGTGTGCTGGGGGGGAGGATAGCGGTAATATAGAAATATATGCCCGGGGAGGAATGGGGGGATGTGAAGATATGTGCTGGGTAAAGTTGGGGGAAATATGTAGCTTTGTGCTGTGGGAGTATTGGAGGGATATTACACTATATGATGAGGGAGGGAAGGTGTGATATGGAGATATGTGCTGGGGTAGGACACAGAGTTGTGTTCTGGTGGAGGTGATATGGAGCTATGTGTTGGGTGATTAAAAAAGAATAGCACAACCATGCAAAAGAAATGACTATTAAATATGGAGACAATCCATAAATAAAAATGGGGGTTTAGTCCCACCATATGGCCATATCGTGCTCAAGCCCACCACTTTGCAGTGCATTAGCACATCCATCCCAGCAAGGAGTGTTGTCTCCAAGGGTTGGAGAGGCTGGATTCACCCCTTTTTTATGGATAGTGTAGGATCCACTGATAATGGGGTACTTTGACGCAGTGGTGGGCTTGAGCACGATATGGCCATATGGTGGGACTAAATCCCCATTTTTATTTATGGATTGTCTCCATATTTAATAGTCATTTCTTTTGCATGGTTGCGCTATTCTTTTTTAATATACATGTTGCTTGGTCCATAGCTGCACCAGCTTTAGATATACATGTTCAGGGTTTGCTCCCCCAATTTTTTGCTTGTTTATTATGTGTTGGGTGAGGATCGTGGTGATATGGAGATGTGTGTTGGGTGAGGTTGGGGGTGATATGGGGATGTGTGTTGGGTGAGGTTGGGGGTGATATGGAGATGTGTTTTGGGTGAGGTTGGGGGTGATATGGAGATGTGTGTTGGGTGAGGTTGGGGGTGATATGGAGATGTGTGCTGGGTGAGGTTGGGGGTGATATGGGGATGTGTGTTGGGTGAGATTGGGGGGGTGATATAGAGATGTGTGCTGGGTGAGGTTGGGGGTGATATGGAGATGTGTGCTGGGTGTGGTTGGGGGTGATATGGGGATGTGTGTTGGGTGAGGTTAGGGGTGATATAGAGATGTGTGTTGGGTGAGGTTGGGGGGGTGATATAGAGATCTGTGCTGGTGAGGTTAGGGGTGATATGAAGATGTGTGCTGGTGAGGAACGTGGTGATATGGAGATGTGTGCTGGGTGTGGTTGGGGGTGATATGGGGATGTGTGCTGGTCAGGATTGGGGTGAAATGGAGATGTGTGCTGGGTGAGGTTGGGGGTGATATGGAGATTTGTGCTGGTGAGGATTGGGGTTATATGGAGATGTGTGCTGGTGAGGATTGGGGTGACATGGAGATGTGTGCTGGTGAGGTTGGAGATGATATGGAGATGTGTGCTGGGTGAGGTTAGGGGGGATATGAAAATGTGTGGAGATGTGTCCTGGGAAGGGTGGGGGGTTATATGGAAATGTATGTTGGGTGAGGTTGGGAATGATATGGAGATGTGTGTTGGGTGAGGTTGGGGGTGATATGGGGATGTGTACTGGGTGAAGTTGGGGGTTATATGGAGATGTGTGTTGGGTGAGGTGGGGGATGATATGGAGATGTATGCTGGGTGAGGTTGAGGGTGATATGGGGATGAATGTTGGGTGAGGTTGGTGGTGATATGGTGATGTGTCCTGGAAAGGGTGGGGGTTATATGGAGAGATGTGTACTGGGTGAGGTTGGGGGTGATATGGAGATGTGTGTTGGGTGAGGTTGGGGTGATATAGAGATGTGTACTGGGTGAGGTTAGGGGTGATATGGAGGTGTGTACTGGGTGAGGTTGGGGGTGATACGAAGAAGTGTACTGCGTGAGGTTGGGGGTGATAGGGAGATGTGTACTGGGAAAGGTGGAGGTGATGTGTACTGGGTGAGGTTGGGATGATATGGAGATGTGTACTGGGTGAGGTGAGGGTGATATGGAGATGTGTGCTGGGTGTGGTTGGGGGTGATATGGAGATGCGTGCTGGGTGAAGTTGGGGGTGATATGGAGATGTGTGTTGGGTGAAGTTGGGGGTGATATGGAGATGTGTGTTGGGTGAGGTTGGGGATGATATGGAGATGTATGCTGGGTGAGGTTGAGGGTGATATGGGGATGAATGTTGGGTGAGGTTGGTGGTGATATGGTGATGTGTCCTGGAAAGGGTGGGGGTTATATGGAGAGATGTGTGTTGGGTGAGGTTGGGGGTGATATGGAGATGTGTGTTGGGTGAGGTTGGGGTGATATAGAGATGTGTACTGGGGGAGGTTGGGAGTGATATGGAGATGTGTACTGGGTGAGGTTAGGGGTGATATGGAGATGTGTACTGGGTGAGGTTGGGGGTGATATGGAGATGTGTACTGGGTGAGATTGGGGGTGATACGAAGAAGTGTACTGTGTGAGGTTGGGGGTGATAGGGAGATGTGTACTGGGAAAGGTGGAGGTGATGTGTACTGGGTGAGGTTGGGATGATATGGAGATGTGTACTGGGAAGGGTGGGGGTGATATGGAGATGTGTGCTGGGTGAGGTTGGGGGTGATATGGAGATGTGGAGGGGGATGATACAGTAGTAGATGATCATGCAACTATTTATTGGGTTGTCACCGTTTATGATGCCTCTGATGTAACATTTCTTATTTGTTTTGCTCTCAGGGCCTTTTACCTGGAAAGGTCAGCAGATTCCAACACAACGGCTATAAAGATTGATCAGGTAAAGATTTTATTCTTGTAAATTTGTAAATAATCTTTGCAAGGTCACATGGTTTTCTTTCCAACATTAATTCAAAAGTGAATATTTTATTGTATAATTTATGACAGTTCAGGGTTCTCTCGGTGATTGAGTGACGTTACACTGTTGTGTTTTCTCAGCTGATCCGTCCAATGAACGCCCTGGATGAGCTGTGCAGGATCATGAAATCCTTTGTTACCCCAAAACAGCCCCAGTCAGATTACTGTAAGAATAACACATTGGGGACCGGCTTGTTACCCATCTCCTCTGAGCTCTGTTACCGCCTGGGTGCCTGCCAGATCGTCATGTGCGGCACCGGGATGCAAAGGTGAGTGGTCCGATAACAGTTCTGCCACTGCGGGGGAGGGGGGTCTGTGTACTTTATAAATTGGGTCGCTTACAGAATTGGTGAAGACTCTTACTGGGTTTCATATAAGTGGTTCTTCATGGGACTCCAAGGATAAAAACCGGTAGGGTGACCAATATGGGCTTGGCTTGTCACAGGGTCAGAGCCCATGATAGGAAATCATGGCATCCAACAGCTGGTCGTCCCTTTCTCTATGGAGAAGAGGGTATTTCACCGTTGTTACGGTTAGTTTGTCCTAGGAGATGCAATATAAGAGGATCTCCTTCAACCTCACCTTTGGTATTATGTTGAGTGGAAACAATTCTTGATGTATTTCTGTTCTGCTCAGGAGCACCTTAAGCATATCGCTGGAGCAAGCCGCCATCTTGGCCCGCAGTCACGGACTCCTCCCCAAGTGCATCATGCAGGCGATGGACATCATGAGGAAACAGGTGAGTGCCACAACTTGGTAAAGTTATATTTTGCTTGAATGAGGCAGCTGGGGGGGCTGGGGTGTCATGGAGGAGGATATTAGACAGGTGATTCTATGGCACAGCTAAGGGCAATGGTCTTCCTTATATTAATCAGTATTGAAAGGTACATTGTAAAGTGCAGCATTCATGTTTTCATGCTATCACTCTGTATCTGAGAACCCCCCCTCCCATTGGTTTATTTTTCCTGCATGTTAGTGGGTGGGCAGTTCTAGCACAGCTGCAATTAACCGGTCCTTTGTGCATCAATAAAATTTGTGCAGGTCCTGATCCACATTTATAGCTTTAGAACATGGTTTGACGAGCTCGGAACTCAAGCTGTAGTGAAACTACAAATCCCATCATGCATCTGGGAAGTCTTGCAATGCTTTATGTTGTTCCACAACAGCTGGAGTGCTTAGGGTGCCTTTTCATGCTTTCGAACAGTGGTCTTCAACCTGCGGCCTGTGGGCCAGATGTGACCCTTTGCATGCCTTTATCAGGTCCTTGGGGCACCACTCGACCCACTGACACCAATGATGGGGTGCTATTCCTCTCACACATATCAATGATGGAGCACCATTCCTCCCACTGATACCAACAATTGGGAACTATTCCTCCCACTGATACCAAAGATGGGGCACTTTCCTCCCGCTGACACCAACGATGGAGCACTATTCCTCCCACTGATACCAATGATGGAGCACTATTCCTCCCACTGACACCAATGATGGTACACTATTCCTCCCACTGACACCAACGATGGAGCACTATTCCTCCCACTGATACCAATGATGGAGCACTATTCCTCCCACTGACACCAATGATGGGACACTATTCCTCCCACTGACACCAATGATGGGGCACTATTCCTCCCACTGACACCAATGATGGGGCACTGTTCCTCCCACTGACACCAATGATGGGGCACTATTTCTCCCACTGACATTAATGATGGGGCACTATTCCTCCCACTGACAGCAATGACTGGACACTATTCCTCCCACTGATACCAATGATGGGACACTATTCCTCCCACTGACACCAATGATGGGGCACTATTCCTCCCACTGACACCAATGATGGGACACTATTCCTCCCACTGAAACCAATGATGGGACACTATTCCTCCCACTGATACCAATGATGGGACACTATTCCTCCCACTGAAACCAATGATGGGACACTATTCCTCCCACTGATACTAATGATGGGACACTATTCCTCCCACTGACACCAATGATGGGGCACTATTCCTCCCACTGACACCAATGACGGGGCACTATTCCTCCCACTGACACCAATGACGGGGCACTATTCCTCCCACTAACACCAATGATGGGGCACTATTCCTCCCACTGACACCAATGACGGGGCACTATTCCTCCCACTGACACCAATGACGGGGCACTATTCCTCCCACTGACACCAATGATGGGGCACTATTCCTCACTTGAATACTAATGATGTGGCATTATTCCTCCCATTGAAACCAATGATGGGGCATTATTTCTCCCTTGAAGAGCAATGATGGGGAATTGTTTACTCCCACTGATACCAGGGCCTTTTCTATTCCCACTGGCCACAGTCCAGCTCGCCTGAAGGATAGTAAACTGGCCCCTTTTTTTAGAATGTTTTGACACCCCTCCTTTAGAAGATCTCCACGCGATGGGGCAATTGGGTATTTCAAGACTACTAACAATAACAGATAGGTCCATGGTATGCATCCCATTTTTACCTTCAAACCGTTTAATTTGCTCACCAAAATTCATTACAAAGTGTAGATTTCGATCACTTCCATCTCACAGCGAGCTCACCTCCGATTTCTGAGGTTCAGGATGGCCTTTGTACACAATCCACCCATATAAATGAACCCGTCTTGTTTGTTTGTAGGGTCCACGTGTGGAAATCACAGCAAAGAATTTAAAAGTCAGGGATCACCCACTGCAATCTCCGCCAAGGTAAGTCCATAAAGCTGATGATGTAATTCACAAACATTTCTCTAGAAGAATTTGTTGGCCTTCTTAAAGGTGAAATATTGGATGTAAACCTGACGTATGGGTGGATATTTTTCTAAATGAACCAGAGGAGTGTTTAGGAGCTGTTAATAAATATGAAGGAAAACAGAAATTACGCCAAAGAATGTTTATTCCCAAGGATAATCCTTGTCTGTACAGCTGGAGTTCCACTTTAAGATTATAAAAAGCCTCAGATGGTAGACAACGATGGCTGCACAGCTTCATTAAATGTACATTATAAATGCTCTATGAGCTGCTTACAGATTCCTACGTGCCAGGATGCTACTTTTCAGGAGCACTTCAAATTTTAGAAGTTTACTTCTAAAAAAGCAACATGAAGCTTAAAAAACAGCAGAGAGAGCGCCAATCTAGTGCAGTAAATAACTTTAATAAATATAAAATCAGTGATTGGATGCACAAGAATAAGATATCAAGATCTGTCCAGAGGCAATCCTCCATGTAAAGACCAGGAATGTCCCTAGAAGTGACCGCGCATGAGCCCAGAAGAAGACGACAGGAACCAGCACTCTGTGGCCCATGTCAGGGTCAGGAACAGGAAGAGAATCCCACAGTGGATCTCCATTTAAGGGAACCCTGAAACATGTTGCTGTAATAACCCACTTGCTACTCCGAAAATGTTACCTAGACTGAGTTGCAAGGACAATGTTGCTAGCCATCCTTTAGCTGCCCTTTAGATTTCCCTTTTGGGGTGGGGTGTCCTTTGTCAAGTCACTTTATGGATCTCCATGGAAGGAAGCAATAGACTGCCAGGAGAGTAACAGTTACTGAAATCTTCACAACTCACCCTATGCAGCACTCCTGAGTAGTGGAGCACCGAAATTTCAGCAACCAAAATTTTCGGCCAAAAATGGGCCTATCCCATTTTGGCCGAAAGAGGGTCATATATGCCGAAAATGAATGGCCGCTGCAGCAGCAGCTTTCACTTATATGGTGCGTGATCGGCCGTGGCCGGCTCCCGAGACCCGCCGTTTGTACCTCCTCGTCCACTCTGTGCTAGACTGGTTGCTAGAATCGCCAGCCGCCTGGCGTCTAGCAACCAGTGACGTCACGGTCCCAAGAGGAAAGCTAGACTGAGAAGAGGACCCAGTATGCAGAGCGGAGGAGGATCTTCCTCGTCCTCCTCCGTGCCTATGATATGATAGAAAATAGATAGAAATGATAGAAAAAAAAATATTTTAAAATCATTTGGAGGAAAAAAGTCATTTTCAGTTTTCGGCCAAGGGCATCCTGAATTCTCAGTTTCTGTTCTCGCCCCAGAATTTTCATTTCGGTGCATCCCTACTGCTAAGTAGTAAGGAGGTGGCTATGGCAATACGTTTTGGGGTGAAAAACCGTCTGTCAAGCTTCTTCATGGCAACACTTTCAGGTAGCAAAGGGGTAGCTATGATGATGCGATTTGGGGTGTAATCCTCTTTGTCAAGCCTGAAAGAGGCTTAACTAAAGGGATTATTCCAGCCTGAAACGTGTTGCTGTGGTACACCACTTACTAACCAGAAGTGTTGCCTAGACTGAACCACAAGGATGCAGCTGTTACCATCTGGCAAATTAATCGCTCCCACGGAGATCCAACATATTTCAGAGTGAAATCCCTTTCGAATTCCATTTAGGGTCGAATCTCTTTTGTCAAGTTTCTATAGATTGTATTTGAAGGGAGTGGTGGACCCACCAGATGGTAACAGCTAGTGGAGTCTTCAGAACTCAATCTATGCAACACTCCTGGGTAACGAAGAGGTGGCTATGGTGATACGTTTTGGGGTTAAAAAAAACTCTGTCAAGCCTGAAGGAGGCTTGCAATTTAGAGTGGAATCCCAATTTTGGATAGAATCCCCTTTGTCAAGCCTAAAGGAGGCTTGACAAAGAGGATTCTACCCTGAGTGGGGATTCCACTCTGAAATGGGGATTTCACTCTGAAATGCATTGCCATAGTAACCACCATTGCCATAATTCTCACATCTCAATTTATGCAACACTACTGGGTAGTGAGGAGGTGGCTATAGCAAAAGATTTTGGGGTAAAAAAACTTCTCTCAAGCCTCAAGGAGGCCTGCACACCTGAGTGGAATCCCAATTTTGGATAGAATCCCCTTTGTCAAGCCTGAAGGAGGCTTGACAAAGAGGATTCTACCCCGAATAGGGATTCCACTCTGAAATGCATTGCCATAGTAACCGCCATTGCCATAGTTCTCACAGCTCAATTTATGCAACACTACTGGGTAGCGAGGGGGTGGCTATGGCAATACGTTTTGGGGTAAAAAAAACTTCTCTCAAGCCTGAAGAAGGCCTGCACTCCTGAGTGGAATCCCAATTTTGGATAGAATCCCCTTCGTCAAGCCTGAAGCATGTTGCTGTGGTACACCACTTGCTACCTAGAAGTGTTGCCTAGACTGAGCAACAAGGATGCAGCTGTTACCATCTGGCAAATCATTCGCCCCTACGGGGAGTGAAATCTCTTTCAAATTCCATTTAGGGTCGAATCTCTTTTGTCAAGCCTCTATAGATCTCATTTGAAGGGAATGCTGGACCCACCAGATGGTAACAGTTAGTGGAATCTTCACAACTCAATCTATGCAACACTCCTGGGTAGCGAAGAGGTGGCTATGGTGATAAAGTTTTGGGGTAAAAAACGGTGTCAAGCCTGAAGGAAGCTTGCATTTCAGAGTGGAATCCCAACTTTGGATAGAATCCCCTTTGTCAAGCCTGAAGGAGGCTTGACAAAGAGGATTCTACCCCGAATGGGGATTCCATTCTAAAATGGAGCTTCCACTCTGAAATGTATTGCCATAGTTCTCACAGCTCATTTATGCAACACTATTAGGTAGCTAGGAGGTGGCAATGGCAATATGTTTTGGGGTAAAAAAAAAAACCTTGGAGGCTTGCATTTTAGAGTGGGAATCCCCATTCAGGGTAGAATCCCCTTTGTCAAGCCTCAAGGAGGGTATCCACTCTAAAATTGGGATTCCACACTGATATGCATTGCCATAATAACCGCCATTGCCATAGTTCTCACAGCTCAATTCATGCAACACTACTGGGTAGCAAGGAGGTGGCTATGGCAATAGGTTTTGGGGTAAAAAAACTTCTGTCAAGCCTCAAGGAGGCCTGCACTTCTGAGTGGAATTCCCGTTTGGGGTAGAATCCACCTTTGTCAAGCTTCAAGGAGGCTTGACAAAGGGGATTCTACCCCGAATGGGGGTTCCACTCTAAAATGCAGGTCTCCTTGAGGCTTGACAGAAGTTTTTTTACCCCAAAACTTACCATCTGGCAAATCATTCGCTCCTACGGAAATCCAACATACTTCAGAGTGAAATGCCTTTCTAATTCCATTTAGGGTCGAATCTCATTTGTAAAGCCTCTATAGATCTAATTTGAAGGGAGTGCTGGACCCACCAGATGGGGACCGTTAATAGAGTCTTCACAACTCAATCTATGCAACACTACTGGGTAGCGGGGAGGTGGCTATTGCCATAAGTTTTGGGGTAAAAAAAACTTCTGTTAAGCCTCAAGGAGGCCTGCACTCCCATTTGCGATAGAACCCCCCTTTGTCGAGCTTTAAGGAGGCTTGACAAAGGGGATTCTACCCCGAATGGGGGTTCCACTCTGAAATGCATTGCCATAGTAACCGCCTTGCTACATAAAGTGTTGCTTAGACTGGGCCACAAGGATGCCACTGTTACCATCTGGTGTGTCCTTCGCTCCTTTCCATGAAGATCCACTTCAGAGTTCTCTCTCTGCTCTCAGCCCTGCTGCTGGCCATGGAAGACTGCTGCTTTCTGTCCTGGACTTCACATAGAGCAGGGGTCCTCAATCTACAGCTCTCCAGCTGTTACAGAACTACGCATCCCATGAGGCATTGTAAAACTCTGACATTCACAGACATGACTAGGCATGATGGGAATTGTAGTTCCTGAACAGCTGGAGGGCCATAGTTTGAAGACACTTGACATAGAGGATTGCCTCTGAGCGGCTGATAAGCTGATTGGCTCTCTGTTGTCTTCATTTCTGAATACTGGTGATAGTTTCCAGGTCATCCCTAGAGAGCTGTAAGATCTATGGCATGATGTAGGTGGATTTTATTCTACTTGGACCCATCTTGACCAGTATATAAGACTAGAATTGTCTTTGAACACTTGGATTACTCCATTAAAACTAACCTGTCTAGTAACCTTAGATCTGTGTTGTGTACATGAAACATGCTTCTTCTGCTCCTCACGATGAGCTCTTTCCACAGGATCTTCAGACTCTGCGTACCGCCAGTAGACGGGGACCTGTGAGTACGCGGGGGTGAGATGAGTCCCCGGATGGGTAAATGAAGGAGTAGCGCCAGAGGCCCTCTGATGGATGTTATACTCTCCGGATTGATAAAGCACAAGCACTGCAATGATTCATGGGTCTGCATCCATTTTGCGCCTGCTGATGGACAAGCTGTGGGTGCTTCTATTGTGCCAAGGTCCCGGGGTATGGATGGAGCCATGTATATCTACAGGATCCAGGAGGAAATCGCAGAGCGACAAGTTCAAAGAGAGACGTTGGACTCTTTGTTGCTTCTGATGTTCCAGCACAAAAAAAAAAACTTTGCTTCTGCAAGATAAGTTATTGTTACAAGTTTGTATTCTGACTTCTACACTTGGAAGTGGAGTGCCGACTTCTCCACCAACCGCAGCGGTCCAAATTTTGCACTCCAGGATCCTTACGTTACGTTTTACTTTTTTGCTTTTACTTGAGATTTTATTGTTGTTTTATAAGTGGAGTTCTACTTTTATAATTAAAGATGCTACAAGTTCATCGTCTTATTCCTGCCATACGCATTACGGAGTATAAAGGACTCTTCTTCTGCCCAGGAAATGCCCTTTACCCAGAATCCTCTGCTCTAACCTCTGGGACCAAGCTTCTATAAGTTATAAGTTTATGCGGATAACTCTGCTCTAATATTTTTATTTAAATCTTTTTTTTTTTTTTTTGATGCGGTTATAGTTGTAGGATATTGGAGAGTCGATGTAAATATCGGGACGTTTTGTATTTGTGGTAACTTGCGCCAGTATCAGTATTCTATGTTTACAAGGCTGTAGGAGCGGGGGCGGGAGTTACTGAACCTTCGAGGTGTTTTGTACATTCGCTGAGGTCTCTGAAGAACGGTGAATTAAGCCCAGAGATCTCAGCGGATCCTGTTCTTTAGATTGTTTTGTATTTGGTATTTCTACTGATTTGTTGGAAGTTAATAACGCACATTACCAGCCACCATCGGAGGGTGTTCTTCACTTTACCCGTCTTCTGATACAACCTGACCTAAGGATCATCCAACCTCTGAGCTCTTGTATGTGGTATGTGCGATTTTCTCGAGGAACGCTGTCGTTCTTGATGTTTCAGATCCCTCAACTTTTTGGCGTGGAAGGTATGGCCATGCTGGGTTCAGGGAAGGAGGGGGTCATACCACAACTATACACTAGTCAGGAGAATAGAGCTTATAGGAAGGAAGAGATCAGGCTGGAATCCCTTTCATTACACGTCTTGTTGCATATCAGCTGATAGAAACATTTCTAACCTGAATAAACCACATCTGTCCTGCCCTATAGAGCCATTGTATTATGGTATTCCTATCATTTGTCCTGCCCTATAGAACCATTGTATGAAGGAATTCCTATCACCTGCCCTATAGAACCATTGTATGAAGGAATTCCTATCACCTGTCCTATAGAACCATTGTATGAAGGAATTCCTATCATCTGTCCTGCCCTATAGAGCCATTGTATGACAGTATTCCTATCATGTGTCCTGCCCTATAAAACCATTGTATGAAGGAATTCCTATCATCTGTACTGCCCTATAGAACCATCGTATGACGGTATCTGTATCATCTGTCCTGCCCTATAGAACCATCGTATGAAGGAATTCCTATCATCTGTACTGCCCTATAGAGCCATTGTATGACAGTATTCCTATCATGTGTCCTGCCCTATAAAACCATTGTATGAAGGTATTCCTATCACCTCCCCTGCCCTATAGACCCATCGTATGAAGGTATCTGTATCATCTGTCCTGCCCTATAGAACCATTGTATGAAGGAATTCCTATCATCTGTCCTGCCCTATAGAACCATCGTATGACGGTATTCCTATCATCTGTCATGCCCTATTAAATCATCGTACGAAGGTTTTCCTATCACCTGTCCTGCCCTATAGAACCATCGTATGACGGTATTCCTATCATCTGTCCTGCCCTATAAAATCGTCGTACAAAGGTATTCCTACCATCTGTCCTGCCTTATAGAACCATCATATTATGGTGTTCCTATCATTTGTACTGCCCTATAAAACCATTGTATGAAGGTATTCCTATCGCCTGCCCTGCCCTATAGACCCATCTTATGAAGGTATCTGTATCATCTGTTCTGCCCTATAGAACCATCGTATGACGGTATTCCTATCTTCTGTCCTGCCCTAGCGAACCATCGTATGAAGATATTCCTATTATCGGTCCTGCCTTATAGAACCATTGTACGAAGGTATCCCTATCATCTGTCCTGCCCTATAGAATCATCGTACAAAGGAATTCCTATCATCTGTCCAGCTCTATAGAACCATCGTATGAAGGTATCCCTATCATCTGTTATGCCCTATAGAACCATTGTACAAAGGTATTCCTATCATCTTCTCCAGATCTATAGAACCACCATACAAAGGTATTCCTATCATCTGTCCTGCCCTATAGAATTGTTGTATCAAGGTATTCCTACAGATAATAGGAATACCTTCGTACAATGGTTTTCTAGGGCAGGACAGAAGATAGAAATATTACGATGGTTCTATAGGGCAGGACAGATGGTAGGAATACCTTTGTACGGTGGTTCTTAAGGGCAGGACAGAGAATACGGATACCTTTATACAATGGTCCTGCTCCAAAGAACCATCCTATGAAGGTATCCCTATCGTCTGTCCTGCCCTATAGAACCATCGTATGAAGAAATTCCTACCTTCTGTCCTGCCCTATAGAACCATGGTATGATGGTATTCCTATCACCTGTCCTGCCCTATAAATCCATCGTAGAAAATAATCCTTGTTATCTGTCATGCCCTATAGAACCATTGTATGAAGAAATTCCTATTATCTGACCTGCCCTAAAGAACCATTGTATGATGATATCCCTATCATCTGTCATGCCCTATAGAACCATCGTATGACGGTATCTATAGAACCCTTGTATGAAGGTGTCCCTATCATCTGTTCTGCCCTATTGAACCATTATATGAAGGTATCACTGTCATCTGTCCTACCCGATAGAACCATTGTATGAAGGTTTCTTATCATCTGTCCTGCCCTGTATGAAGGTATTCCTATCATCTGTCCTGCCCTATAGAATCATTGTACAAAGGAATTCCTATCATCTGTCCAGATCTATAGAACCATTGTATGAAGGTATTCCTATCATCTGTCCTGCCCTATAGAATTATTGTATGAAGGTATTCCTACAGATAATAGGAATACCTTTGTACGATGGGTCTCTAGGGCAGGACAGAAGATAGGAATACCTTCATACAATGGTTTTATAGGGCAGGACAGATGATAGAAATATCGTCATACGATGGTTCTATAGGGCAGGACAGATGGTAGGAATACCCTTGTACAATGATTCTATAGGGCAGGGCAGATGGTAGGAATACCTTCATACGGTGGTTCTTTAGGGGAGGACAGAGAATACGGATACCTTTATATGATGGTCCAGCTCCAAAGAACCATCCTATGAAGGTATTCCTATCATCCGTCCCGCCCTAGAGAACCATCGTATGAAGAAATTGGTACCTTCTGTCCTGCCCTATAGAACCATCGTATGACGGTATCCCATTCCCTATCATCTGTTCTGCCCTATAGAACCATCGTATGATGGTATTCCTATCATCTGTCCTGCCCTATAAATCCATCGTAGAAAGGAATCCTTATTATCTGTCCTGCCCTATAAATCCATCGTAGAAAGGAATCCTTATTATCTGTCCTGCCCTATAGAATCGTCGTATGAAGGAATTCCTATCATCTCTCCTGCCCTATAGGACCATCATATAAAGGTATCCCTATCATCTGTTGTGACTTGTAGAACCATCCTATTAAGGTATTCCTATCATCTGTCCCGCCCTAGAGAACCATTATCATCTGTCCTGCCCTATAGAACCATCGTATGAAGAAATTCCTACCTTCTGTCCTGCCCTACAGAACCATCGTATGACGTTATCCCTATCATCTGTTCTGCCCTATAGAACCATTGTATGAAGGAATTCCTATCATCTGACCTGCCCTAAATAACCATTGTATGACGATATCCCTATCATCTGTCCTGCCCTATAGAACCATTGTATGAAGGTATTCTTATCATCTGTCCTGCCCTGTAGAACCACTGTATCATGGTATCCCTATCATCTGTCCTGCCCTAAAGAACCATCGTATGATGGTATCCCTATCATTTCTCCTGCCCTATTGAACCATTGTATGAAGGAATTCCTATCATCTGACCTGCCCTATAGAACCATTTTATGAAGGCATCTATAGAACCATTGTATGAAGGTATCTCTATCATCTGTTCTGCCCTATTGAAGCATTGTATGAAGGTATCTCTATCATCTGTTCTGCCCTATTGAAGCATTGTATGAAGGTATCTCTATCATCTGTTCTGCCCTATTGAAGCATTGTATGAAGGTATCTCTATCATCTGTCCTGCCCTATAGAACCATTGTGCAAAGTTATTCCTATCATCTGTCCTGCCCTATAGAACCATCATATAAAGATATAAGGAGCTATATGGTTGGAATTCCGGTCATTACAGATCTTGTTAGACGATCAGCAGAATTATTTTTTTATTTTGGTGACAACATCAGCAGATTGATACTTTTCTAAACTATATAAACCTCCTTATCTGTCCTAACCCATAGAACCATCATAGGAATTGATCAGGTTGGAATTCCTATTAAGTCTTGTTACATTATAAGCAAATTAATACCATTTCTAACCTGAATAAACCTCATCTGTCCTCACCTGTAGAGCCATCATATGTATCATTACTCTGAACAGCTACCATATATGTATAGAACATTGTTCCATGTGAACCGCCTCTAAGACCAATAACCTCCACTGCTGCCTTATAGCAATGCCAGATAATGATGACCAAGCCACCCCTCTTCCTCATTATTCATACAGGGTATTCTTTCATTTTTTATTGGTTGGTGGCCTTATATATCTGACATGTATAAAAAAAAGTCTATGCCACCCCCCTTCCAGGCATGCTAAATCAGTCCTTCCACTGGATGTTACGTGGCTTATATTGCGTTCCTTGGTCACTTTCATCTTGTCTGGTTATGATGTTCTTTCATACCGCTGCTCAGATGGCCTTAAAATACTCATATATATATATATATCTCATAACTGTCACTTCCAGACCCCTATACCCCCCTATAGGCTGGGTACTCGCCTTTGGCGTGACTACGTGCTACACACCAGCCTGTCATGGCACACAATTTGTATTTGCAGGTGATTGGTAAGCGGTTGTACAAGGCCACCGGCGAGCCTCCAGTCTTACTGAAAAGAAAATAGCAATAAAATGGTAAAAGTGACCTTATCACATGAAGCAGCTTGCCTGCTGGTTTACCATACCCCCATCTACATGATATTCAAATTAAAAAAAAAAAACTCCAGTTTTGTTATTAAAATAAATACCTACTAAACAATCTATTTTTCATATTTTAGTAAAATTACCTTTTTCATTTTGGTCTGCAGTTATGATTTTCTACTAAGTATAGATTGCTTGCAGCCCTGGCCGGCCACCATGCAAAGTGTGCAGACAAGAAATGCCCAGAATGTTCCCCGTCCCTGCACACCTCGGCCCCTTCCAGTAATCTGCACAGAGCTTGGGGCAATTATAGGCATCCCTGGCAGCATCCTTAGGTTTACTGTACAGCATGTCTTATGGTTGTATTCTTATTTCTTGCGTCCCTCCAGCTAGTGAATGACTACAAGTCCCCAGCATGTCTTGACATCTAATTATTTAGAACTGTGGGTGTTATCAAGCCTTGTGAGATTATGGTGGAGGTGAGCTAAGGAACAGCCCAGGGTCACTCTACAGGTAGACCAGACTGTCTATATTTCCATAGTTGAGAAAATGGTGAATGTGAACTAAGGAACAGCTCATGGTCACCATACAGGTAAACCAGACTTCCCATATTTCCCACAGTAGACCATATAGTGGAGAAGAACTGAGGAACAGCTCAGGACCACCATACATATAGACCAGACTCTACATATTTCCTATAGTTGAGAAAATGGTGAATTTGAACTGAGGAACAGCTCGTGGTCACCATACAGGTAAACCAGACTGCCCATATTTCCCACAGTACACATAGTGGAGAAGAAGAGAGGACCAGCTCAGGATCACCATACAGATAGACGAGACTGTCCATTATTTTCATAGTAGAGAATATGGTGGCTGTGAACTAAGGAACAGCTCATGGTCACCATACAGGTAAGCCAGACTGCCCATATTTCCCACAGTAGACCATATAGTGGAGAAGAACTGAGAAACAGCTCAGGACCACCATACATGTAGACCAGACTCTACATATTTCCTATAGTTGAGAAAATGGTGTATGTGGACTAAGGAACAGCTCATAGTCACCATACAGGTAAAACAGACTGCCCATATTTCCCACAGTAGACCATATAGTGGAGAAGAACTGAGGAACAGCTCAGGACCACCATACATATAGACCAGACTGTCCATTATTTTCATAGTAGAGAATATGGTGGATGTGAACTGAGGAACAGCCCAAGGTCTCCATACAGGTAGACCAGACCGTCTATATATCCCATAGTAGACAATATGATGGAGGAGAACTGAGGATATTGCCCAAAATAGAGAATCTGGTGGCAGTTAGCTGAGGAACAGCCCAGGGTCACTATACAGGTAGACCAGATTGTCCATACATTTCATAGTAGAGTATATGGTGGATGTGAACTGGGGAAATTTCCAAAAGTAGAGAATATGGTGACGGTGAGGTGAAGAACAGCCCAGGGCCCCCATACAGGTAGACCAGACTGTCTGTATATCCCATAGTAGACAATATGGTGGAGGAGAACTGAGGGAATGTAAACTGAGGATATTGCCCAAAAGTAGAGAATCTGGTGGCAGTCAGCTGAGGAAAAGCCCAGGGTCCCCATACAGGTAGACCAGACTGTCTATATATCCCATAGTAGACAATATGGTGGAGAAGAACTGAGGGGATGTGGACTGAGGATATTACCCAAAATAGAGAATATGGTGGCGGTGAGCTGAGGAACAGCCCAGGGTCACTATACAGGTAGACCAGATTGTCCATACATTTCATAGTAGAGTATATGATGGATGGGAACTGAGGAAATTTCCCATAGTGGACAATGTGGTGGAGCTGAGCTGAGGAGAAGCCCAGGGCCACCATACAGGTAGACCAGATTGTTTATATTTCCTGTGAAACATGTTAAAATAGCAATTTGGACCTTTGTGAATAGGTCTGAAGGAATGAATCAGACTTGTGGTGGACTGTGTAAATATTACTTTGTTCTTATCATTTCAGAATGTTTTATTGAATAAACTGTTTTGATCTAAATGTGTGTACAGTTGTTATTTTGTCCGGGATTGGAAGGTGATAATTCTATGGATCTCGTGTGTCAGCACTAAGATTGGGATGTGGGACAATCCAAGTCATTCTTCAGGTGACTCTGTCATGGGAAAGGTATGGAGGTGCTGCAATTGGTGAACTCCCCTTCCTACCATCGGGAGCCAGCCCTTTAAAAGTTCACACTGATGGAAGCATTACATGGATCATGTGATTACTGTGGATGACTGTCACGGTGATCACATGATCAAGAGCCCGTCCTACTGGCTCCCAAGCATTGCTAGTTGATAAGGATCTGTTGGTGACAGTGCGATCACAGTGCTGTGTGTGCCAATTGAGCACTCTCCAATTACAACACAGCAGCACCAGCCAGACACCAATGTAGAAGCGATAAAAGATTGACCATACACATACATATCCTCTACCTGTGCATATGGATAAATAGTGAAAAAAAAATGTGAAAAATTGTGATATATATATTTAAAGCGAATATATATATATATATTTAAATCAGCTGCTGGTTGTATAATGTCACAAGACTTCAAACACAGAGAACAAATCAGTTTGGTCAACCCTTATAGATTTCCAGATTAATCTAACAAACAGCGCTGAATAGAAAGTGATAAGTGCCAATAAATATACCAATAATTTAATTAATAAGTCCAATAAATAATTCAATAAAATTCATATAGTAAAATTAATGTGCATAAATATTGAAAATAACATAAAATGGACAATAAATGAATAGTGAAACCATGAATGTTGTCCCTGGTAGCAACAACTCCGTTGAATTTTAAACAAATTATAAAACGTAATTAAAGTCCATAAACACCAGTGTATTCACACATGTGAACTCCTGGGAATCATTCTTCAGAAATACATCTTGGGTGAAAAAGTGTCAGAATTTTAAGTGTCTGGATCCACCACTGGAAGGGATGCCTACTCACCAAAGGTAAGTGTATATCATGTAAGGAGAACACAGGCGCCACTCTAAGTGCAGTATTAGGATTTATTGATAAAAAAACAGAAGAAAGGTACTCACAAAGGAATATGTAAAAGAAGCATCAGAATATCCATGTATGTGGGATATATCAATCACTCCGGTGTCATGGTCAGGATGGCTGAGCGGTCTCGATCCTCAGAATGTAACCGGTGGATATCGGTACTTCCTGATTGTTGGAACGCACTACTGCCCTCCTGCCGTCACTTCCAGGTAAACGTGATGACGTAGTGGCACCGGCGACGCATTCTCGGAGCATGCGCTCCTTCTTCAGGCCGATCGTAAGTGGAACCTGTGAGGTCTCTATTTTTTTCCCCCTATTGCGCCAGTTTTTAAACCTTGTTTTTAAGTGTATATCATGTAGTATACGGTAAAAAGGACCCTTGGATCACATAAATGGTAGTCCACTGGAACCTCAATAATAAGATCACATTTAAATGGATGTACTGGGACACTTGTATCTCCTCTAATCACTCCTCGATACCTCACGTTTAGAAGGACAAAAATAGAAAGGCCTTTATAGTGTGATAACGTACTGACTTATTAAAAGGTTATAAAGTGAACACTTACATTGTGCAGATAATAAAGAGCTAATTGAAAAGACGAGCAGGGGCGCCAATTGTGATCCACCTGCGTTCCAAAAGGTGGAAATGACGTGTCACATATCCCAGTGAATCCTATGTGTTTCGTCAGTAACGTCTGACGTCACCAGGTGGATCCAGACACATTAAAATTCTGACACTTTACTTTTTTTTTTTGACAATTTTACTATATGTTTTTTTTTTTTTATTATTATTTATTGGACTTATTTATTTAATTATTGGTATATTTATTGGCACTTATCGCTTTATATTTACAGGGAATGCAGAATTATTAGGCAAATGAGTATTTTTGAGGATTAATTTTATTATTGAACAACAACCATGTTCTCAATGAACCCAAAAAACTCATTAATATCAAAGCTGACTATTTTTGAAAGTAGTTTTTAGTTTGTTTTTAGTTTTAGCTATTTTAGGGGGATATCTGTGTGTGCAGGTGACTATTACTGTGCATAATTATTAGGCAACTTAACAAAAATCAAATATACAGTATACCCATTTCAATTATTTTTTTTACCAGTGAAACCAATATAACATCTCAACATTCACAAATATACATTTCTGACATTCAAAAACAAAACAAAAACAAATCAGTGACCAATATAGCCACCTTTCTTTGCAAGGACACTCAAAAGCCTGCCATCCATGGATTCTGTCAGTGTTTTGATCTGTTCACCATCAACATTGCGTGCAGCAGCAACCACAGCCTCCCAGACACTGTTCAGAGAGGTGTACTGTTTTCCCTCCTTGTAAATCTCACATTTGATGATGGACCACAGGTTCTCAATGGGGTTCAGATCAGGAGAACAAGGAGGCCATGTCATTAGCTTTTCTTCTTTTATACCCTTTCTTGCCAGCCACGCTGTGGAGTAGTTGGACGCGTGTGATGGAGCATTGTCCTGCATGAAAATCATGTTTTTCTTGAAGGATGCAGACTTCTTCCTGTACCACTGCTTGAAGAAGGTGTCTTCCAGAAACTGGCAGTAGGACTGGGAGTTGAGCTTGACTCCATCCTCAACCCGAAAAGGCCCCACAAGCTCATCTTTGATGATACCAGCCCAAACCAGTACTCCACCTCCACCTTGCTGGCGTCTGAGTCGGACTGGAGCTCTCTGCCCTTTACCAATCCAGCCACGGGCCCATCCATCTGGCCCATCAAGACTCACTCTCATTTCATCAGTCCATAAAACCTTTGAAAAATCAGTCTTGAGATATTTCTTGGCCCAGTCTTGACGTTTCAGCTTGTGTGTCTTGTTCAGTGGTGGTCGTCTTTCAGCCTTTCTTACCTTGGCCATGTCTCTGAGTATTGCACACCTTGTGCTTTTGGGCACTCCAGTGATGTTGCAGCTCTGAAATATGGCCAAACTGGTGGCAAGTGGCATCTTGGCAGCTGCACGCTTGACTTTTCTCAGTTCATGGGCTGTTATTTTGCGCCTTGGTTTTTCCACACGCTTCTTGCGACCCTGTTGACTATTTTGAATGAAATGCTTGATTGTTCGATGATCACGCTTCAGAAGCTTTGCAATTTTAAGAGTGCTGCATCCCTCTGCAAGATATCTCACTATTTTTGACTTTTCTGAGCCTGTCAAATCCTTCTTTTGACCCATTTTGCCCAAGGAAAGGAAGTTGCCTAATAATTATGCACACCTGATATAGGGTGTTGATGTCATTAGACCACACCCCTTCTCATTACAGAGATGCACATCACCTAATATGCTTAATTGGTAGTAGGCTTTCGAGCCTATACAGCTTGGAGTAAGACAACATGCATAAAGAGGATGATGTGGTCAAAATACTCATTTGCCTAATAATTCTGCACTCCCTGTATAGTAAATGACTGAATGCAACTATATCATTTCTAGTAGAGAGTCCTTAAAGCAGAGTTCCGGCCACAGAATCGTTTTTTTTTTTTTTTTACCTCCCAAACAGTGACCCACCGACCTTTATATATCAGCTAATCCTGGTTTATACCGTCAAATAACAGTTAGGCAATCCTAAAATCTTACTTTATATAATTTTTGCAGAGCGCCGCCATCTTTGTCCGGGTTACACGAGTCCTTAGTGGGGAAATTTCTGCCCTGCTTCCTGCTTCTGGTGGGAGGAGGCCGGTGAATCCAGCGCGAAATCTCGCGCATGCTCAGTACTATACGATTGACATAGTACAGGGTTTCCATAGGGACGGCAGCTCCGCCTAACATCGCATCATTTACTGTTTGGAAATAACGCGATGAGAGGAGCGGCCGGCCGCCTACGTCATTGCCCATTGCATCCTGGGAGCGGATTAAGAGCATTGCGGGACAGGAAGTGACGGCGCGGGCCGCGCGGCCGAGGAAGGAGGAAGTGGATGTCAAGGTGAGTATATTATCCTCTATAAAGGTAAGTAAAAAAAAAAAAAAAACGCCGGGAATATCCAATTCTTGCTCATGGAAGGATAAGGAAGCGGATGCCATAAAATGTAAAGGCATAATTTTCTGCCCGGAACTCCGCTTTAAGAACGAGAGAAATTAGACAGTCCATCCACGAATGGAGAAATCATAACCAGACATGACATAAGCCCCTTTGAAGAAAAGGATCACACAGACGATGAAATGGAGACAAAGGAAAGAGTCCACTTCCCAAGATAAGATCTAAATCCACCGCCATGCTTCACATGGAGCAACCCTTACCAGAAGGTGTGGACCCCCAAATTAATGAGTGGTCAGATGGGCTTATACAAATAGTATAGATGGTCAATGCGTCATCCACACTTCTCGCTCCTCGTTTATGTTTAACGGAAATGGAACATCCACCCCCAGGGTCCCGCCAATCAATAGCAGTCAAACAAACCTGTAATCGTAGTAACACCGCCCTGAAAGCGCGAGAGAAAGGTGAGAGAAACCCCGTGCATTCAGGGCGGCGTTACTACGGTAACAGGTTTGTTTGACTGCTATTGATTGGCGGGACCCTGGGGGTGGATGTTCCATTTCCGTTGAACATGAGCGAGAAGTGTGGATGACGCATTGGCCATCTATACTATATGTATCAGCCCACCTGACCACTCATTAATTTGGGGGATCCACACCTTCTGGTAAGGGTTGCTCCATGTGAAGCATGGCGGTGGATTTAGATCTTATCTTGGGAAGTGGACTCTTTCCTTTGTCTCCATTTCATCGTCTGTGTGATCCTTTTCTTCAAGGGGCTTAAGTCATGTCTGGTTATGGTTTCTCCATTCGTGGATGGACTGTCTAATGATAATCTCTCTCTCTCAAGTGAGTGTAATGTGTGAAGTTTTATTAAATAAATTTACAGTTAAAACGTTATCACACTAGGTAAGGCTTGTTCCTTTGTATCTCTGCATACATATGCGTGAGGAGGAATCCGTATAGAGGAGGTGAATCACACTGGATTGGGCACACTATTTGTTGAAATGCTTGTTCGCCTGTTCCATGAGAGCGGATAGGTATTTCTATCTGGTGAGTCTCCCATTTATCCACAGTGTTCCTGGCACAGTGGGGGTGGAGTGTGAAGGTGCCCCTCTAAGTGCACACTGAATCTTCCCGGAAATTGACTCGAATATTCAAGTTCAAGCTTTAATGTTTATGTGATTTTACGGACTTTTAAAGGACTGTTCATCACTACTTTAGAGTCATATTTGGGCTAGTGAGTGATTAGTCGTGTAGTAGCGATCAACTGCATATTTGTGGTTGGAGAGTGTACCAACATTTTGCTCTACTGAATCCTTGTATTGTGATACTTATTTGAGTTTCCATATGGGATTTCATGCCTTGTTATTTAAGATTATTTAGTGTAATGTTCCCTTCCTTATCTCACCCTATAACAGTCTGAGGAGGAACCAGGTAAGGAAAATAACCGTGTAAATATTTTTTAGTGGCCTCCATTCTGCAAGATCCTCCGACCTCTGGGATATTTATAGTGGCCTTTATTCTGCAAGATCCTCCGACCTCTGGGATATTTATAGTGGCCTCCATTCTGCAAGATCCTCCGACCTCTGAGATATTTATAGTGGTCTCCACTCTGCAAGATCCTCCGACCTCTGGGATATTGATAGTCGCCTCCATTCTGCAAGATCCTCCGACCTTTTAGATATTTATAGTGGTCTCCACTCTGTAAGATCCTCCGACCTCTGGGATATTTATAGTGGCCTCCATTCTGCAAGATCCTCCGACCTCTGGGATATTTATAGTGGCAAAAGTACAGGAAGGCAGCGTATGAACCACACCGGGATGCAATGGATAAAGGAGTCAGGTGAACATCCAGTATAGAAAGGGTTAACAGTTTATTGGTATTGATAACCAGAAAGCAAAGTACATAAAATGCTTACATCCCCCTGGGCTGGAGTGGACAAGGGCACCTGAAAGCGAGCAACACAAGTGCGAGGAGGTCAGTCTCCCAGGACCGCTGAGCGGTGTGTGCACAAAGCGGAAACCAGCCGGCGCGAGGATGAAAGGACTCTGCTGTTGTCCCGAAGCGGTGACATCAGCCGGAGAGACGCCACTTGCGGGGAAACACCAGGAACCAGGCTGGAACACAAGCCATATGGTTGCCATGACCCATGGTTGCCTACATTCTGCAAGATCCTCCAATCTCTGGGATATTTAGGGGACTTCTGAAGTATGAAAATGAGGAGTCGTGTGCCTGTGACATGGCAACGGCTCAGTGGATAAGATCTTTGAAAAGAAAACAAACATGATATCAAATCCTAGAGAGGACTGTTTGACCTCTCATTTCCTATGGTCAATGCCTGATCACCTTGCTGGGGTGACAGCCTAGGGAGGCTGTAAGGTTTAATCCACTGCTCAACCCTGTAAGGCGAGAGGATGTTCTTCATCCATTCTCGCTACTCTGTAATATAAAAATATCACATTTGATGGACCTGTTCGAGGCTGGAGATCACGCTGGACTGACTTGATCTGTCGCAGGTCATTAGTAGGTGATGCCGTGAGCATGTAGGAAGAAATTCCTTCCAATAATTTGTGCCCAACTTAACCACTTAACGACCAGCCACGTAGATCTACGTCGGCTGACTTTGCGTGGTTATACCGGGATGATGCCTCTAGCTAGAGGTATCATCCTGGTACCGTTGTTTAGAGCCGACGGTCGGCTTTCCGTCGGTAACGACCGATGCGGCTCGGGAGCCGCTCGATCGTTACCCGGGGGGCGGGAGGGGACGTCCCCCCCCCCCCCTCCCGCCGCCTTCCGTGGCTTTGCTCGGGGCTCCCGTCCCACCCCGGCTGGATGGAGTCCCGATGAATGCCGGAAACGGTATCGATCGGGTCTCCGATGACGTAACCCGGAGGCGGCGTCCATGACGTCACTTCCGGGTTACTGTGCTGCAAAGGCGGCAGATTTGAAAAACAGCTGTATGCAAAAATGCCGTTTTCGGCGTTTTGCATACAGGGAAGTGTAGTGGAGGGGTTTGGGGTCTTTTAGACCCTCGATCCCTCCATAAAGAGTACCTGTCACTGCATATTGCTGTCACAAGGGATGTTTACATTGCTTGTGACAGCAATAAAAGTGATCAGATTTTTTTATTTTTTTTAAAAAAACCTGTAATAAAGTTAAAAAAAAAGAAAAAATAAATAGGAAAAAAATTTAGCCGCCCCCGTCACCGTTAGCTCGCGCACAAAAAAAAATGTATACGCAAGTCGAGCCGCGAATTAAATCGCTGTTCAAACCACACATGTGAGGTATCGCCGCGATCGCCAGAGCGTGGGTAATAATTTTAAAAAAAGAGCTACACTCTAACTCTAAACTGGTAACCGTTAAATAAATTTAAACGTCGCAGATTGAGATCTCTATTGACCGTAGTTTGTTGCCATCCCACGGGGGGCGCAGTTTTAAACCGTAACATGTTGGGTATCTATTTACTCGGCGTGACATCATCTTTCACAATATACAAAAAAATGAGCTAACTTTACTGTTTAGTATTTTTTAAATGCAGTGAAATGTGATTTTTCTAATTTTTTCAAAAAAAATGGCGTTTTAAAGACCGCTGCGCAAATACCGCGTGACAAAAAAATTTGCAATGACCGACATTTTATTCTCCAGCGTCTTTGCTAAAAAAAATATATATATATAATGTTTGGGGGTTCTAAGTAGTTTTCTAGGAAAAAATACTGATTTTAACTTGTGAACAAAAAGTGTCCGAAATAGGGCTGGGGGTAAAGTGGTTAAAGGAAGGTGGTTGTGGGCCCTTTTCGGGGGCCTTTGCAGCTGCCTTCCAAGAACAGCCTTAAGGTCATTTCTGCATGGAAAGGTAGGTAGAAAGAAATGTCCGGTATCCAGGATGTTGGATCCATCAAGTTGGAAGGTGGGTTTGAAATAGTTTATTGAGAGTAGCAGCAAATAAATCAAGCCAATGCATTTTGGGGGAACAGAGACTCCCCCTTTTTCAAGGTCGTTGCTGCATGCTAGTACATGAGGAAAGGTCCCAAACAGGTGTGTCTGTAAAACGAAGATCAGACTGATCGCCGACTGTGCTTACAGTGTGAAGAGGAGTGGCGCCAATTGAGTCTCTATACTCTGCCTCTTCACTTCACACTCATCAAAGTACTCAAAGTCCTTCTTCAGGACTTCAGAGAGTACTTGTGAAGTAGGAGGAGGAGATCCCCTGAGAGGTGGCAGCAGCTAAGCAGCAAAGGGTTCTGTCTGAATATGTCGGAAAAATTGACAGGATGTATACCAGAGCACCTGAAAACCCTGATAGGCTGGGGGCGGTCAGTTTAAGGATTAGATGGGGGCTTCTGCTTGGTGATATATGACGTTTGTGTAAGTAACTTTATTGGTCACCCATCTGGAAGAAGTGGGGAGATCTAGAAGGTCAAAATGAATGGCAAAGTCATGATCTGCATGTTGATTTTGATATTAACACTGCTGATGGATCCGCTCCAGGCTACAAATCAGCTCAGCCAGCTAGCAGACTTCATACACTATCTCACAAAAGTAAGTACACCCCTCACATGTTTGTAAATATTTTTTTTCTGTCTTTACATGTGACAACACTGAAGAAATGACACTTTGCTACAATGTAAAGTAGTGAGTGTATAGCTTGTATAACAGTGTAAATTTACTGTCCCCTCAAAATAACTCAACACACAGCCATTAATGTCTAAACCGCTGGCAACAAAAGTGAGTACACCCCTAAGTGACAATGTCCAAATTGGGCCAAATTAGCCATTTTCCCTCCCCGGTGTCATGTGACTCCTTAGTGTTACAAGGTCTCAGGTGTGAATGGGGAGCAGGTGTGTGTTAAATTTGGTGTTATCGCTCTCACTCACTCATACTGGTCACTGGAAGTTCAACATGGCACCTCATGGCAAAAAACTCTCTGAGGATCTGAAAAAAAGTATTCTTGCTCTACATTAAGATGGCCTAGGCTATAAGAAGATTGCTAAGACCCTGAAACTAAGCTGCAGCAGGGTGGCCAAGACCATACAGCGGTTTTAACAGGACAGGTTCCACTCAGAACAGACCTCGCCATGGTCGACCAAAGAAGTTGAGTGCACGTGCTCAGCGTCATATCTAGAGGTTGTCTTTGGGAAATAGACGTATGAGTGCTGCCAGCATTGCTGCAGAGGTTGAAGGGGTGGGGGGTCAGCCTGTTGGTTATGACCATATGCTGCACACTGCATCAAATTGGTCTGCATGGCTGTCATCCCAGAAGGAAGCCTCTTCTAAAGATGCTGCACAAGAAAGCCTGCAAACAGTTTCCTGAAGACAAGCAGACTAAGGACATGGATTACTGGAACCATCTCCTGTGGTCTGATGAGACCAAGATAAACTTATTTGGTTCAGATGGTGTCAAGCGTGAGTGGCGGCAACCAGGTGAGGAGTACAAAGACAAGTGTGTCTTCCTACAGTCAGGCATGGTGGTGGGAGTGTCATGGTCTGGGGCTGCATGAGCGCTGCCGGCACTGGGGAGCTACAGTTCATTGAGTAAACAATGAATGCCAACATGTACTGTGACATACTGAAGCAGAGCATGATCCCCTTCCATCGGAGACTGGGCCGCAGGGCAGAATTCCAACATGATAACCAAACACACCTCCAAGATGACCACTGCCTTGCTAAAGAAGCTGAGGGTAAAGGTGATGGACTTACCAAGCATGTCTCCAGACCTAAACCCTATTGAGCATCTGTGGGGCACCCTCAAATGGAAGGTGGAGGAGCGCAAGGTCTCTAACATCCACCAGCTCTGTGATGTCATCATGGGGGAGGGGAAGAGGACTCCAGTGGCAACCTGTGAAGCTCTGGTGAACTCCATGCCCAAGAGGGTTAAGGCAGTGCTGGAAAATAATGGTGGCCACACAAAATATTTACACTTTGGGCCAAATTTGGACACGTTAACTTAGGGGTGTACTTGCTTTTCTTGCCAGCAGTTTAGACATTAATGGCTGTGTGTTTTTTTGAGGGGACAGAAAATTTACACTGTTATACAAGCTGTAAAGTCACTACTTTACATTGTAGCAAAGTGTAATTTCTTCAGTGTTGTCACATAAAAATATATAATAAAATATTTACAAAAATGTGAGGGGTGTACTCACTTTTGTGAGATACTGTATAATATGGGCAGAGAAGCCCAGACTGTGTATGCTATTAGAGATGGGTCAAACACTCCCCTGTTCGTTTCGCAGCAGAACTCCCGAACAGGGGAGAAGTTCTGACCTGACGGCGAACCCCATTGAAGTCTATGGGAGCTGAAAAGGAAAAATTAAAAGTCCCTATTTTGAAGGCTTACAGTATATGCAATTAATTGGCCATAAAAGGGGTATGGGGGTCTGGGTACTGCCCTGGGGGACATGCATCAATGCAAAAAAAAAAAAAATACACCAGTCCGTGACGTCACAAGGGGAGGTAGTGCCCTCAGGTGATGTTGCCAGGTGGCCCCGCCCTTACTTATATATGAGCTGTTAAACGGCAGAGGATGCATTCAACGTTCAGCCGTCAATGAGTGCAGAATTTTTTTTTTCTTTTTCGGCGGTGTGACAGGTTCTGTCTAGGTTCTGTTGCGGTGGTTTCTTTACAGCTTACAAAACTTAAAAATTTTAGGGCTGCAGGTTTGAATCTTGGTTCCTCCCTTTGAGCCTCAGTTTCAGGGGTGGGAAGCTATTAGAGCCCATTCACACTAGGGTGACTTATGAGGCGACTTGTGTCGCCCCAGGTCGCTTGACATAACAAAAGCAATGTTAATCAGTGCCGTCTTAATTGGCACTACTGAAGTCGCTCCAACCTCAGAAAAGGGTCCTGTACTACTTTGAGGCGACCTGTGATCCGACTTGTCCCATATACTTCAATGGGAGTCGCCTCCTTATCTTAATTGAAGCGACTTGTGATCCGACTTTCCATAAAAATGGTATTGAACAAGAAAAATAGAGCATTTTTCTTATAATTTTTATTAAAACATGAATATGTCTTCTGTCCACCTGGCCGTTTTTCTTGCAGGCATTTATCGGGCATTTTTGGAGAAAGGCATGACTTTTTTTGGATTTAGTGTCTGGGAGGTCTAGAAAGTGTACCTATGAAGTTTCAGCTCTGTAGCATGTCCAGAACCCCAAAAAAAAATTAGCATTTTTCTTATAATGTTTATTAGAACATTAATACGGCTTCTCTCCACCTGGCTTTTTTTCTTGCAGGCATTTATCGGGCATTTTTTGAGGCAGGCATGACTTTTTTTGGATTTAGTGTCTGAGGGGTCTAAAAAGTGTACCTGCAAAGTTCCAGCTCTGTAGCATGTCCAGAACCCCAAAAAAATTAGCATTTTTCTTATAATTTTTATTAGAACATTAATACGGCTTCTCTCCACCTGGCTTTTTTTCTTGCAGGCATTTATCGGGCATTTTTGGAGGCAGGCATGACTTTTTTGGATTTAGTGTCTGGGGGGTCTAAAAAGTGTACCTGTGAAGTTTCAGCTCTGTGAGCACCTGAAGAAAGAGCGCGCTGGGTTTGATGACCCCGCGCATGCTCAGAAACGCGTCTTGCATGCCGTACCCAGCTGACAGATCCTACCATCCCTGGTGACGAGAGTGCCTCCAGTAACCACCCGCACATCGTAGCCGCTGATCTCAGACATCTGACCGCTCATTGCTGATTGATGCGGGAGGCAGCCGGCTTCCTTTCCTTCCACTATCAGTGATCCAGCTACAGACGGCGATACGGGAATGGATGACACCCCCCAGAGGATGGTTGATAAATCGTTGGAGTGACACAGCTTGATTACCATTCACGTCTAGTGAGTTGTTACAAACTTTGCCTTGTCATTTAATAAAACTGTCTGCACTTAGAGCGCTTCTCCCCTCTTTTTTTCTTGTCTAGGCAGAATTTCCTCTTGGTCTGTGGAAGAGCTGCTCAGTGTATATGGACATTTCCTTTCAGGATCATTTACCCCCTCATGGTACAATTTCGATCCTATATTGAACAGTATTACACTTATTTTTATTATTTGCCAAGTTCTGTTGATTTTTCTCCCCCCTTTCCCCCCCCCCTCCCCCTGTTGTTTTGGATCAACCATTCATACTCCATATGTTGGTGGTCTTTTAGCGCTCTGGTAGTACTGATTTTTTTTTTTTGCCTGGCTGAATCTTGGCTGTGCTTTCTTAATATCTAATTACTCGTTAAGTCCCAGAATTGTTAGTGAGTTTGGTTCTCACCAAACTCACCAGTGATTAAACGGGGTTCTGGGTAAATGGTATCTTTACAGACCCCTTACACTTAAGAATTTCTTGGGGTTGCCGGTTTGAATCTTGTTTTTCCCTTTTTAATAGTTTCTCACCGCTTAAATTGAGGTTAAAACAAAATGACTGTCCAAAACGAATACAGGCTGACCACTGCCCCGGGGGTTTGGTGCAGGTCCGGGACTTATGGGCCATACACACTATAAGATTTTCTGAAGACTTTTTCCTTTAGACTTACCAAAACCATATAATATGAGGTCAAACCTAAACACTTTCAATTTGTATGCAATCTGGCAGGCCCTTGCACTACATAGAAAAGGTAAATCTGAAGGAAAAAGTCTTCAGAAAATCTTATAGTGTGTATGGCCCATTACTGAGGATTTGTGGTCACCTGGATGAATCTTGGCTGCACTACTTTAATGTTTGATTGCTTGTTAACACCCAAAATTGATGGTGAAAGGGTTGTCTCCAAACAGTCTGAGGGTTAAGCTGGGCTCTGGCATGGTGGTATCCTTACAAGCCCCTACACTTAATAGTTTATTGTGGTTGGTGGTTCAAATCTTGGTTCTTCCCTCTTAATAGTTTCTCACCCCTAAATTGAGTTTCAAAGGGCTAAACGCCCAAATTAAACACATGCAGACCTCTGGCTCAGGTGTTCGGTGGTCATTTTGCTGTGCTTTTTTGTTTGATTACTTGTTAACTCCCAGAATTGATAGTGAAAGGGCGGTCTCCAAACCCCCTCAGACTTTAAGCTGGGCTTTGGCACAATGTCGCTGTTGATGTTGCCAGTTCAATTCTTGGTTTTTCCCCTATAATAGCTTCTTGCCCTGAAATTGAGCCTCAAAGGCATAAATGCCCAAACTGGAGCCAAGCAGACCTCTGGCTCAGGGATTTAGCACGTGCATATGGAACTCTTGTTGTTGTCTGGTTGAAGCTTGTTTAGTGATCATTTATTCTTAAAATGAATTTTCAAAGGTCGATCTGCAGCCTTCTTAGAGCTCAACATGTGTTCTGGCATAGTGGTTTCTTTGCTCTCCTCTGTTTGTAAGAGTTTTTTGGAGTTGCCGGTTCAAATCTTGGTTAATACCCTTTAATAGCTTTTTACCCCTGAAAAATAAGTTCAATGGGCTTAGTGCCCAAACTAAACACAAGCCAACCTCTGGTTCGGGGGTTTGGTTAGTGTCCATGGCGTTTTGAGGTTTTGTGGTTGTCTGGCAGATTCTTAGCTGTAACTTTCTTAATATCTGATTACTTGTTAACTCCAAAAATTGATGTCTGTTTCCAAGCTCACTAAGACTTAAATGGGGGCGCTTGTGGAATCTTTACAGCCCCTTTACACTTAAGAGATTCTTTGGGTTGCTGGTTAGAATAATGGTTTTTCCTTTTTCATAGTTTCTCAACCCTTTAATTGGGGCTAAAATGGATGACGGTCCGAAATTAATGCAAGCAGACCTCTGCCCCAGGAGTTTGGTGGAGGTTCATTGTGTATTAAGGTTTTGTGGTCTCGGATAAATCTTGGGTACGCTTTAATGTTTGATTACTTGTTAACCCCAAAAATTGATGGTAAATGGGTTGTCTCCAAACAGTTGAAGACTAAAGCTGGGCTCTGGCACAGTGGCATCTTTGCAGCCCCCCTACTATAAAGTTTCTTGTGCTTGCTAGTTCAAATCTTTGTTCTTCCCTCTTAATAGTTTCTCACCCTGAAATTGAGTTTCAAAGAGCTGGAGTGCCTAAACTGTACACTTGCAGACCTCTGGCAGTAGTTGTGGTTTTGTGGTCATTTGGCTATGCTTTTTCAATGTTTGATTAGTCGTTAACTCCCAGGGCTATGTCCAAATCCATTAAGGCGTAAGCTTGGCTCTGGCACAATGGTATCTTTATAGCCTTCCTACATCTAAGTATTGGTTGGGATTACTGGTTCGAATCTTGGTTCCCCATTTTAATAGCTTCTCACCCTGACATTGAGCCTCAAAGGGATGAATGCCCAAACTGGAGACAGGGCCGGTGCTAGACTATTTTACGCCCTAGGCAAGACCAGCTACTTGCACCCCCCCACCAAAAAAAAAAAAAAAACTGTACACATTGCCCCCCTTCCTGCACATAATGCTCTCCCCCCTTTAACCCTACACTCCCCTTCGTGTATACACTGCCCTCTTTAACCCTACACACCTCTTCCTGTACACACTGCCCTCCTTTAACCCTACACCTCCCTTCCTGAACACACTGCCCCCCCTTCCTGCACACAGTGCCCCCCTTTAACGCTACACCCCCTTCCTGCACACACTGTCCTCCTCTAATGCTACACCCCCTTTAACCCTACACCCCCTTCCTATACACACTGCCCCCCTTTAACCCTACACAACCCTTCCTGTACACACTGCCCCCCTCTCTAGAGGTGACATCCACCGGGGATGAGGAGGTGACAGGAGAGGGCAGTGGCCATGCCTGCGCCCTAGGTGGCAGTGCGCCCTAGGTGGCTGCCTAGTGGTAGCACCGGCCTTGACTGGAGACAAGCAGACCTCTATTTCAGGGATTTGTTGCTGGTCCATGGAGTATGGAACACTTGTTGTCTAGGTGAAGCTTGTGCATACTTTTTATGTTTAGTGATATTTTCCTTAAAAAAAAGATGGTCAAAGGCCTGTCTGCAAACCACATGCAGCTCCGCTTGGGTTGTGGCTTAGTGGTTTCTTTACAGTTCCCAAAGCGTAAGCGTTTTTTGGGTTTGCCGGTTCAAATCTAATTTGCTCCCTTTTAATAGCTTCTCACCCCTAAAACTGAGGTTCAAAGGGCTGAGTGCCCAATGTGAATCCAAGCAGAACAGGGATTGGTGCGTGTCTTATGGAGTATTGCAGTTTTGTGGTCACCTTGTTCAATCTTATTTATGCTTAATAATATTTTATTTTATTTGTTCCCAAAAATGACGATGAAAGGTCTGTCTGCAATCCCTAAAAAGCTCAAGTTGGGCTGCGGCTCAGTGGGTTCTTTACTGCCCACTAAGAATGTTTTTAGGGTTGCCGGTTCAAATCTTAGACCTGATCGAAAGTACTGCAGATCCTCAGATGAGCACTGTGATAAAGGGCACCATTGACTTGAACTCAGACGCTGTAGATCCTGAGATGGGCACCATGATAACAGCACCAAGACATGAGCTTGAAGCCTGTAGACCAGGGGTCTTCAAACTATGGCCCTCAGGATGTTCAGGGACTTTAATTCCCATCATTCCTAGTCATGTCTGTGAATCTCAGAGTTTTACAATGCCTCATGGGATGTGTAGTTCCGCAACAGCTGGAGGGCCGTAGTTTGAGGATCCCTGCTGTAGACCCTTGGTTAGCCACTCTAACGAGGATACCAAAGACATAAGTGGAGCACAGTGAAAGGATGCCAAAAAAACCTGGGCTAAAGTCCTACAGCCCCATGATAGAGCACCTGAGACATGATTGCAGACCCTGGGTTGAACAGCAAAAGGGCAGAAAGACATGGGAGCAAATCCTTTAATGACCAAAGAGGGCTACAAACACAGCAGATGTGCATAGGTTGAGAGCAAGCATGTCAAGGGTACAAAGCCTAAAGCAAGACCTGCACTGATGAACAACAAGCTAAAGGGTGAGGAGAAAAAGGCAACAGAACAATTTAGAAACTACAATATTTTTTTTTGTCTTCCAGGTTGTATTTCTCTCTTCAACAGGTCTAGTGTACCTCACACCTATTACTTTTTCCACCATTCTCTTACATGTGAGGTCATCAAACCTTCCACTAGCAAGCCCACCCAGGTCTCCAAGCACCTAAGCATGCTAGTCCTGGGATTTGAACTCTGGTCTCCAGCATGCCAGTCAACAGCTCTTGCCCACTGCACTACTGCTGCTTCACAACCCTCTTGAGCTCGTCCTTCTACTTCTGGAATACACAATAAGAACAAAAATAATATTAAAAGATTAAATATATATATATATATATCAATATATAAGGGACAGTAGCAAAAACAAAGGAAACCATTATTAGTCTGAGCAATCTGCCACAGGACTGTAAAAATATATGATTATTATATAATCATTTATCAGTGTTATGGGAAGGTGTACACATGGATCCAGTAGATGGCACCACCGCTCTGTAAAAGCTGCTCTATATACACTGTGTATACCTGCTATGACTGGGATATGGGAGAGAAATCAGTACTACGGCAAATGGACTACTTACCTTTCTGTAAATGTCCTTTCCTGGTGCCAATCCATGGGGGGCATACATGCTGGTGGAGCTACCAACCATGTATGTATTATGTATGCTGCCATGGAGGCACCTGGAAAGTTCATCATTACACATCTTATAAACTGTTCATTAGAAAACTATCTAAATCATATCTAAAGGCAATACTTAAAAAAGTTACATTTTCCAATGATCAATCAAAACTTTCGATTTTTGCCCCCAACCAACAAATGGGGTGAATGTTCCCTTTAGATACACAGCAATACAAACCTTCCAATAAAAGGCGCCATCACTCACCCAATACACCTCACAATTTTAGAGGTCATATTGCAGACGCCATGTACAAAAAGTTAATAATAAACACCACCAATGGTTCAGGGCCATGAGGAAACTCCTATCTGAAGGTGACAGAGACAGGCCGTCCGCCTGCCGTCTGTCTTTGTCACCTTGAGAAAGGAGGTCCTTGTTGGTCCCGAAATGTCGGTGGTAAGAAGCAAAGTAGTAGTAAGCCAAGTAATTAAGATCCCAGAATCTTTAACATATTAAAGTATTTTGATTTCATTAAAATCCTTGACCATTCATTTCCTGCTATAGGGTGACAACCCTCTGTCTCTGTCAAATAACACCATGCTAATCAGCGCTTAGCATATATGAAAGCGTAAAATCATCCCCCAAAAACATTTTTATCTCAGCTACTGGAACCCTCCTGTCCCCTAAAAACGTCTCACATCACTAGAAAATCCACATGTGCAAAGTTCCCTCATCAGCAATCCTCTTTCAGCGATCTTCTCACCAATATCCTAAATGCTCACCGCAGCCTGATTCTGATCAATAATCACATTGATATATATATATACAGTGGGTACGGAAAGTATTCAGACCCCCTTAAATTTTTCACTCTTTGTTATATTGCAGCCATTTGCTAAAATCATTTAAGTTCATTCTTCTTCCTCATGAATGTACACATAGCACCCCATACTGACAGAAAAACACAGAATTGTTGACATTGTTGCAGATTTATTAAAAAAGAAAAACTGAAATATCACATGGTCCTAAGTATTCAGACCCTTTGCTCAGTATTTAGTAGAAGCCCCCTTTTGATCTAATACAGCCAGGAGTCTTTTTGGGAAAGATGCGACAAGTCTTTCACACCTGGATTTGGGGATCCTCTGCCATTCCTCCTTGCAGATCCTCTCCAGTTCTGTCAGGTTGGATGGTAAACGTTGGTGGACAGCCATTTTTAGGTCTCTCCAGAGATGCTCAATTGGGTTTAAGTCAGGGCTCTGGCTGGGCCATTCAGGAACAGTCACAGAGTTGTTGTGAAGCCACTCCTTCGTTATTTTAGCTGTGTGCTTAGGGTCATTGTCTTGTTGGAAGGTAAACCTTCGGCCCAGTCTGAGGTCCAGAGCACTCTGGAGAAGGTTTTTGTCCAGGATATCCCTGTACTTGGCCGCATTCATCTTTCCCTCGATTGCAACCAGTCGTCCTGTCCCTGCAGCTGAAAAACACCCCCACAGCATGATGCTGCCACCACCATGCTTCACTGTTGGGACTGTATTGGACAGGTGATGAGCAGTGCCTGGTTTTCTCCACACATACCGCTTAGAATTAAGGCCAAAAAGTTCTATTTTGGTCTCATCAGACCAGAGAATCTTATTTCTCACCATCTTGGAGTCCTTCAGGTGTTTTTTTTAGCAAACTCCATGCGGGCTTTCATGTGTCTTACACTGAGGAGAGGCTTCCGTCGGGCCACTCTGCCATAAAGCCCCGACTGGTGGAGGGCTGCAGTGATGGTTGACTTTCTACAACTTTCTCCCATCTCCTGACTGCATCTCTGGAGCTCAGCCACAGTGATCTTTGGGTTCTTCTTTACCTCTCTCACCAAGGCTCTTCTCCCCCGATAGCTCAGTTTGGCCGGACGGCCAGCTCTAGGAAGGGTTCTGGTCGTCCCAAACGTCTTCCATTTGAGGATTATGGAGGCCACTGTGCTCTTAGGAACCTTAAGTGCAGCAGAAATCTTTTTGTAACCTTGGCCAGATCTGTGCCTTGACACAATTCTGTCTCTGAGCTCTTCAGGCAGTTCCTTTGACCTCATGATTCTCATTTGCTCTGACATGCATTGTGATCTGGAAGGTCTTATATAGACAGGTGTGTGGCTTTCCTAATCAAGTCCAATCAGTATAATCAAACACAGCTGGACTCAAATGAAGGTGTAGAACCATCTCAAGGATGATCAGAAGAAATGGAAAGCACCTGAGTTAAATATATGAGTGTCACAGCAAAGGGTCTGAATACTTAGGACCATGTGATATTTCAGTTTTTCTTTTTTAATAAATCTGCAACAATGTCAACAATTCTGTGTTTTTCTGTCAGTATGGGGTGCTATGTGTACATTCATGAGGAAGAAGAATGAACTTAAATGATTTTAGCAAATGGCTGCAATATAACAAAGAGTGAAAAATTTAAGGGGGTCTGAATACTTTCCGTACCCACTGTATATATACACATACACACACACACACACACACATATATATATACATATACAGACACATACACACGCAGATATATATATATATATATATATATATATATATATATATACACACACATACATACATACATAATATATATATATACACACACACGCACACACACACACATACAAATATATATATATATACACAGACACATACACACACAGACATATTATATATATATATATACACAGACACACAAATGCATAACTATATATATTCATGTACATATTAGGCCCCTTTCACACTTGTGCAACCTGAAAGTTGATGCGACTTGAGGCAATGTCTAAGGTCTAAGGACCTCAAGTTGCATCAAAGTCCGACCAAAGTAGTGCAGGGACTACATTGAAGTCTCACAGATATGAACGGTACCCAATCATGGGGGTATGACTTGTCATGCGACTTTGCATTCCCAAGTCGCAGGACAAGTCGCACAAGTGTGAGAGGGGCCTTAATGTACATACACTGTTACACATGTTACCAAAATTATTGGGACGCCTGCCTTTACATGCACATCTTAGCCCGTAGGGTTCAGTATTGAGTTGGCCCACCCTTTGCAGCTATAACAGCTTCATCTCTTCTGGGAAGGCCGTCCGCAAGGTTTAGGAGTGTCTATGGGAATGTTTTACCATTCTTCAAGAAGTGCATTTGTGAGATCAGGCACTGATGTGATATTGATATTGATATGTGATGTAAAAAATGATATTCCAGTAGTGGATGTTTTGGGATGATTTTTGGAGAATAAGTATCATTTTGTGTCACTTTAAACGTTCCTATTTTACAATATATAGTGTGTAAGAAAGTAGTCTATAATAGGCTACCTATAGCGCTTGCTAAAATTGCTCTAAATAAACGTTTTTAATAATAAATACATAAATAAATAAATATGTGGGTATTCCTCTAATTATATATATAGTGATATACACAAAATAATTCATACATAAAAGTCCATAATAGGTGACTATAGTGAAAGTTTCATAAGAAAGTTCAACGCACATTACTTTTATTTATTTATTTATCTATTTATTTATTCACATATTTATCTTAAAACACCAGGCGCGGGGCATATACTCTAGTATATTCCATACATATTTTATAATACACTCCAATATTTCAACACATCGAAAAAAATGACAATAATTACTAATATAAATAAAATGGACACATTCTAATACATAAAAAAATCGATCTATTTGTATTATTATAGGATAAAAAAAACAAAACAAAAAACAGATCAATTTGTTGTGCCCGTTACAAAGTAGCGACGTTGATCTGTGAGTGGGAGGAGCCTGGTTTCTAGGAATGGAAGATCATCAGATCTGTTTCATTCAGTTGACGTGGGTGATGTCATTCTGCGTGTGGGTGGAGCCTGTTTACCGATGTACACACGCAGCTTCCTGTCGGCATGACATCACAGTGCACCTGGGAGGGGCCTGTCTCTGGCCGCCATCTCCTGTAAAACAAAATGCGGGGAGAAAGTCATGTTTTTTTTTTTACCTCTGTGAAGTCATTTTAATGCAATTTTCAGAGAGAACGGCTCACAATTCAATTAGGTTCCATTAAAACAATCTGGGTCTGAATTGGAGGCGTTTGGCGTTGGAGAGGCGCGCTCTCCTGCTTTATCTATTAATTGAGTTGGGTAGAAGAAGTCTGGGATTTATACAGAACAAAACAATTACCTCCCAAGATTTGCACAGCCGCTACCCGCTCTCCGCCAGAAAAACTGCAGAAAATCCATCAAATATGGATTTTATGTTTACGATTTGTATAACATTTGTAGCGATCTGGGAACGCGGCCAAGGAGCGGCGCGAGGCCTCCGGCAGAATTATGTAGGCGACATTAAAGGCCCTCGATAAAATATACTAAAGAGTTTCTCTGGGTGAAATAATCTGAGCTCCTGGATTCTGAAAATGAACCCCAGAAGGACCATTGTGGGGTCACTGAGAGCAGAAAAATCCAGACAGATAACAGCAAACATTGGAAGAGAAAGGATCCCGATCCCCGGGTGACAGCAGATTACAGATCAATACACACATTATATACAGAGAGGAGAGCGGGGATAGCGGACAAAGGATTTGTTATATTACCAGGAGAGATGCGAGCTATACTCTATATTACCAAAAGTATTGGGACGCCTGCCTTTACACGCACATGAACTTTAATGGCCCCCAGTCTTAGTCCGTAGGGTTCAATATTGGGTTGGCCCACCCTTTGCAGCTATAACAGCTTCAACTCTTCTGGGAAGGCTGCCCACAAGGTTTAGGAGTGTCTATGGGAATGTTTGACCATTCTTCCAGAAGCACATTTGTGAGGTCAGGCACTGATGTTGGACGAGAAGGCCTGGCTCGCAGTCTCCACTCTGATTCATCCCAAAGGTGTTCTATCGGGTTGAGGTCAGGACCAGTCAAGTTCCTCCACCCTAAGCTCACTCATCCATGTCTTTATGTACCTTGATTTGTGCACTGGTCACTTTGTCATGTTGGAACAGGAAGGGGCCATCCCCAAAACTGTTCCCACAAAATTGGGAGCATGAAATTGTCCAAAATGTCTTGGTATGCTGACGCCTTAGGATTTCTCGGGCTTCGAACAAGCAATTTCTTTCTCTAGATGGCCGCGATGTGACGTCGGAGCGCAGCCATCTAGAGGAAGGAATTGCTTGTTCGAGGCCCGATCAGCTTGCACTGCCGAAGTGCTGTGTTTGTGAGTTTTACTCTTATTTTAATTACCAAATAAACAAGGTTCTAAAGAGAGCACTAGATGGTGTCACTTTTTTGTCCCCATATATACCGTGGAGAGTCACCGAGATTTTGCTGAGGAAAATTGGAGGGAGATTATGGTAGAGAGGAGTCAGCAGCATCCCGGTTTTATTATTTCCCCAGAAGGGGTCTGCTTTCTCTGACCCACTGGTAACACACTTTACTATTTATTTTCTGCACCGTCACTTTACTAGTTATTCTCTGCACCGGCACTTTACTAGTTTTTCTCTGCACCGGCACTTTACTATTTATTCTCTGCACCAGCACTTTACTAGTTATTCTCTGCACCGGCACTTTACTATTTATTCTCTGCACCAGCACTATACTATTTATTCTCTGCACGAGCAATTTGCTATTTATTCACTGCACCGGCAACTTTACTAGTTATTCTCTGCACCGACACTTTACTAGTTATTCTCTGCAACGGCACTTTACTAGTTATTCTCTGCACCAGCACTTTACTATGTATTCTCTGCACCAGCAATTTACTATTTATTCTCTGCACCAGCACTTTACTATGTATTCTCTGCACAAGCACTTTACTATTTATTCTCTGCACCGGCACTTTACTATTTATTCTCTGCACCGGCACTTTACTATTTATTCTCTGCACCAGCAATTTACTATTTATTCTCTGCACCAGCAATTTACTATTTATTCTCTGCACCAGCACTTTACTATGTATTCTCTGCACCAGCACTTTACTATTTATTCTCTGCACCAGCAATTTACTATGTATTCTCTGCACCAGCAATTTACTATTTATTCTCAGCACCAGCACTTTACTATGTATTCTCCGCACCAGCACTTTACTAGTTATGCTCCTCACCAGCCAGGGCTGGTGCAAGGATTTTTGACATTTTGACACCCTGGGCGAAACCTCATTTTGCTTCCCCCTGGCTCCACCCTCTTTGCCCTGCCCATGTATACAGCAAAAAACCTAGACATGAGTGCCCATCAGCTTAAGTTGACCACATTTCCAAACTGCCAATCAGGGACAACCCCCCCCCCCCCTCCCAAAAAATATAATTTCAAAACCCTCATCAATGATGGAATCCATCACCCCTTTCCCTCCTGCATGGCTATCTCTATCATAGAGCACTAGGAGGAAGTGATGTCACTTTAGAGCAGCGGTCCCCAAACTTTTTGACACGGGAGACTGATTATGTAGAAGAAAATTTTGCCAAGGACTGGAGGGGGGGGGGGGGGGGTGTAGTTTTAAGGTTGACGGGGAATAATTCGGTGGCTGTGATTTGTAAGGAAAATGGCTGTTGTAAGCACTTAAATCATCCCGACACCATGCTTGATATGGTGTCAGGATGATTGAAGCACATTATTTCTATTATTACATTGTAATATATAATAAAATAGTTCAACTCACCATAATGCAGAATCAGTGGGAACCCTGAGCTTGTCACTTGCCACCAGATGCTGTGTGCTACTGTCGCCTGCCACCAGATGCAGCTTGTCACTTGCTACCAGATACAACATGCCACCATCACCTGCCACCAGATGCAGTGTGTCACTTGCCATTGTCACCTGCCATCAGATGTAGCGTGTCACTTGCCACCGTTGCCTGCCATCAGATGCAGCGTGTCACTTGCCATTGTCGCCTGCTGCCAGATACAGCGTGTCACTTGCCACCATTGTCCTGTCCTCAGATGCAGCATGTCACTTGCCACCGTCGCCTTCTGCCAGATACAGCGTGTCACTTGCCATCATTGCCTGTCCTCAGATGCAGCATGTCATTTGCCACCATCGCCTGCCATCAGATGCAGCATGTCACTTGCCACTGTCGCCTTTTGCCAGATGCAGCGTGTCACTTGCTACCATTGTCCTGTCCCCAGATGCAGCGTGTCACTTGCCACCATTGTCCTGTCCCCAGATGCAGCATGTCACTTGCCACCGTCGCCTTCTGCCAGATACAGCGTGTCACTTGCCATTAATGCCTGTCCCCAGATACAGCGTGTCACTTGCCACCATTGTCCTGTCCCCAGATGCAGCGTGTCATTTGCCACCATTGCCTTCTGTCAGATACATTGTGTCACTTGCAACTATTGGCTGTTCCCAGATGCAGCATGTCACTTGCCACCGTCGCCTTCTGCCAGATGCAACGTGTCACTTAACACCATTGCCTGTTCCCAGGTGCAGCGTGTCACTTGCCACCGTCGCCTTCTTCCAGATGCAGCGTGTCACTTGCTACCATTGCCTGTTCCCAGATGCAGCGTGTCACTTGCCACCGTAGCCTACTGCCAGATACAGCGTGTCACTTGCCACTAATGTCTGTCCCCAGATACAGCGTGTCACTTACCACCGTCGCCTTCTGCCAGATACAGCGTGTCACTTGCCACTAATGCCTGTCCCCAGATACAGTGTGTCACTTGTCACCATCGCCTTCTACCAGATACAGAGTGCACTTGCCACCATTGCCTGTCCCCAGATGCAGCGTGTCACTTGCCACTGTCGCCTTCTTCCAGATGCGTGTCTCTTGCCACTGTCGTCTTCTGCCAGATGCAGCGTGTCACTTGCCACTGTCGCCTCCTTCCAGATGCAAGTGCCGGTGCAGAGAATAACTGGTAAAGTGCCAGTGCAGAGAATACATAGTAAATTGCCGATGCAGAGAATAACTAGTAAAGTGCCGGTACAGGGAATAAATAGTAAAGTTCTGGTGCAGAGAATACATAGTAAAGTACCGGTGTGGAGAATGCATAGTAAAGTGCCGATGCAGGGAATAAATAGTAAAGTTCCGGTGTGGAGAATGCATAGTAAAGTGCTGGTGTGGAGAATGCATAGTAAAATGCTGGTGAGGAGAATAAATAGTAAAGTTCCGGTGAGGAGAATAAATAGTAATGTGCCAGTGCAGAGAATAACTAGTATTCTCCTCACTAACACTTTACTCGTTATTCTCCGCACCGGCACTTTACTCATTATTCTTTGCACCGGCACTTAGTGTTCATTTATTTGCACTGCATGGTGGGAAGTTTCATTGATGGAATTTGTCATAAGGCACATACGACATATGGACTGTTTTTTGTCCATATCACTTTATTTAGCAATGTTAATATCTGTTTTTCTCATTGGCGCAACAATGTATTTTTGGAGTACTCTTTGATAATGTGTGTGTGGTGAAAGACACTGTTTTAGTGTTAGCAGCCATTGGGTGATTTATTATTATTTTTATTATTTTCAATATACTTTGTAATAATTGTTTGCACTATATGATTGCGCTGATTTTATTATTCATTTAATTACTTCACAGTTTTTGTCCTATAAAGTACCTGAAAGTTGGCTCCTATGGGTAGATGGCAGCCGCAGTGTCACAGATCTCTCTAGTGGATCGGTACTCCCCCCCCCCCCCCCTCCACCCGCAGAGCCCCCCCTCTCCCTCTCTACAAACACAGCAACAATTGCGCGGGGGAGATAAAGACAGGAATTCTGATAAGAATCTTCTCTTTCATCTTCTGTTCTCCGCTGCGGTGACAATAGGGAACAAGATACACAATCAGCGTGTCACCCGCAACGCAGCGCGCGGCGATGCCTGATCCATACTAAGCAAGGCGAGGAGATCCGATTACCTGTTCTGCACGTTTCCCCATCTCTGAGAAGGTGATTCCACCAGCCTCCCATCACACCGGACTCAAGAGCCCCGCCCCCTTCAGGCGGTTTTTTTTTTTTCAGCGTACTTTTTTTTGTACATTTTTAGGCGTTGGGTGTTTTTGTTTAGGTCAATAAATCGCGGATTACTGCGACAATATGTGAAGAACGCGTTGCGGGCATTTTTAAGGTGCTCTTAGTCTATGGGGCTAAAAACGCATGATTCCGCCGCAAATAAAGCGCCTGCACTTTTTTTTCATTGCAAATCGCGGGACGCCTGTGCATTGCCCGTGATTTGTAATAGCACCCCAAACGCTGTGCGATGTTGCAGCGATTTCCGCCTGCCAAATTGCGGTAACATCGCGCAAAAAAAATCGTGGGACGCATGACGCCCCAAAGAAGCTCTTGTACCTTTTTTGGGCGTCATGCGTCCCGCAATTTTTTTGCGCAATGAAAAAAAAGTGCAGGCTTTTGAATGAAATGAAGGGACCCTGCCCCCGCCACCCTGTGTAATGCACATGTTCACAAAGCAGTGGGTTGGCATTTTGAGGGTTAAAACGCTGCTTGTCAAATGCCCTCTGAAAAGTGATTCGTCGTCACGGATCGCTTTTCAAAGGGGTGGGAATGGTCTGAAGGAGCTTTAAATGGATGACATGTAGAGTCTTTGGTTTGTGGATTTGCTTCAGTGGGATCCGTTTGGTTACCTTGATGCACGTGTGCCCACCAGTAGACTGGATGTACAGGGGGGAGTGGTTTACACAGCTCCACCAACATTCCCCAGGGCCCACCCACTGGCATCCCACCAAAACCAACAGCCCCATATATTCAGCAAAGAGACATCCCATATATTCAGCAAAGAGACATCCCCATATATTCAGCAAAGAGACGTCCCCATATATTCAGCAAAGAGACGTCCCCATAGATTCAGCAAAGAGACGTCCCCATATATTCAGCAAAGAGACGTCCCCATATATTCAGCAAAGAGACATCCCCATATATTCAGCAAAGAGACATCCCCATATATTCAGCAAAGAGACATCCCCATATATTCAGCAAAGAGACATCCCATATATTCAGCAAAGAGACGTCCCCATATATTCAGCAAAGAGACGTCCCCATATATTCAGCAAAGAGACATCCCATATATTCAGCAAAGAGACATCCCATATATTCAGCAAAGAGACATACCTATATATTCAGCAAAGAGACATCCCATATATTCAGCAAAGAGACATCCCCATTTATTCAGCAAAGAGACATACCATATATTCAGCAAAGAGACATACCTATATATTCAGCAAAGAGACATCCCATATATTCAGCAAAGAGACATCCCCATATATTCAGCAAAGAGACGTCCCCATATATTCAGCAAAGAGACATCCCATATATTCAGCAAAGAGACATCCCATATATTCAGCAAAGAGACGTCCCCATATATTCAGGAAAGAGACATCCCCATATATTCAGCAAAGAGACATCTCATATATTCAGCAAAGAGACATCCCTATATATTCAGAAAAGAGACGTCCCCATATATTCAGCAAAGAGACATCCCATATATTCAGCAAAGAGACATCCCATATATTCAGCAAAGAGACATCTCATATATTCAGCAAAGAGACATCCCTATATATTCAGAAAAGAGACGTCCCCATATATTCAGCAAAGAGACATCCCATATATTCAGCAAAGAGACATCTCATATATTCAGCAAAGAGACATCCCTATATATTCAGAAAAGAGACGTCCCCATATATTCAGCAAAGAGACATCCCATATATTCAGCAAAGAGACATCTCATATATTCAGCAAAGAGACATCCCTATATATTCAGCAAAGAGACATCCCTATATATTCAGCAAAGAGACATCCCCATATATTCAGCAAAGAGACATCCCCATATAATCAGCAAAGAGACGTCCCCATATATTCAGCAAAGAGACGTCCCCATATATTCAGCAAAGAGACGTCCCCATATATTCAGCAAAGAGACATCCCATATATTCAGCAAAGAGACATCCCCATATATTTAGCAAAGAGACATCCCATATATTCAGCAAAGAGACGTCCCCATATATTCGGCAAAGAGACATCCCCATATATTAAGCAAAGAGACAGCCCGTATATTCAGCAAAGAGACATCCCCATTTATTCAGCAAAGAGACATTCCTATATATTCAGCAAAGAAACATCCCCATATATTCAGCAAACAGACATCCCATATATCTAGCAAAGAGACATCCCCATATATTCAGCAAAGAGACATCCCCATTTATTCAGCAAAGAAACATCCCAATTTATTCAGCAAAGAGACATCCCAATTTATTCAGCAAAGAGACATCCCCATATATTCAGCAAAGAGACATCCCCATATAATCAGCAAAGAGACGTCCCCATATAATCAGCAAAGAGACGTCCCCATATATTCAGCAAAGAGACATCCCCATATATTCAGCAAAGAGACATCCCCATATATTCAGCAAAGAGACATCCCCATATATTCAGCAAAGAGACGTCCCCATATATTCAGCAAAGAGACATCCCATATATTCAGCAAAGAGACGTCCCCATATATTCAGCAAAGAGACGTCCCCATATATTCAGCAAAGAGAAATCCCCATTTATTCAGCAAAGAGACATCCCCATATATTCAGCAAAGAGACATCCCCATATAATCAGCAAAGAGACATCCCCATATATTCAGCAAAGAGACATCCCCATATATTCAGCAAAGAGACGTCCCCATATATTCAGCAAAGAGACATCCCATATATTCAGCAAAGAGACGTCCCCATATATTCAGCAAAGAGACGTCCCATATATTCAGCAAAGAGACGTCCCCATATATTCAGCAAAGAGACATCCCCATATATTCAGCAAAGAGACATCCCCATATATTCAGCAAAGAGACGTCCCCATATATTCAGCAAAGAGACATCCCATATATTCAGCAAAGAGACGTCCCCATATATTCAGCAAAGAGACATCCCATATATTCAGCAAAGAGACGTCCCCATATATTCAGCAAAGAGACATCCCCATATATTCAGCAAAGAGACATCCCCATATATTCAGCAAAGAGACGTCCCATATATTCAGCAAAGAGACGTCCCCATATATTCAGCAAAGAGACATCCCATATATTCAGCAAAGGGACGTCCCCATATATTCAGCAAAGAGACATCCCCATATATTTAGCAAAGAGACATCCCATATATTCAGCAAAGAGACGTCCCCATATATTCGGCAAAGAGACATCCCCATATATTAAGCAAAGAGACAGCCCGTATATTCAGCAAAGAGACATCCCCATTTATTCAGCAAAGAGACATTCCTATATATTCAGCAAAGAAACATCCCCATATATTCAGCAAACAGACATCCCATATATCTAGCAAAGAGACATCCCCATATATTCAGCAAAGAGACATCCCCATTTATTCAGCAAAGAAACATCCCCATTTATTCAGCAAAGAGAAGAGACATCCCCATTTATTCAGCAAAGAGACATCCCAATTTATTCAGCAAAGAGACATCCCAATTTATTCAGCAAAGAGACATCCCCATATATTCAGCAAAGAGACATCCCCATATAATCAGCAAAGAGACGTCCCCATATAATCAGCAAAGAGACGTCCCCATATATTCAGCAAAGAGACATCCCCATATATTCAGCAAAGAGACATCCCCATATATTCAGCAAAGAGACGTCCCCATATATTCAGCAAAGAGACATCCCATATATTCAGCAAAGAGACGTCCCCATATATTCAGCAAAGAGACGTCCCCATATATTCAGCAAAGAGAAATCCCCATTTATTCAGCAAAGAGACATCCCCATATATTCAGCAAAGAGACATCCCCATATAATCAGCAAAGAGACGTCCCCATATATTCAGCAAAGAGACATCCCCATATATTCAGCAAAGAGACATCCCCATATATTCAGCAAAGAGACATCCCCATATATTCAGCAAAGAGACGTCCCCATATATTCAGCAAAGAGACATCCCATATATTCAGCAAAGAGACGTCCCCATATATTCAGCAAAGAGACGTCCCATATATTCAGCAAAGAGACGTCCCCATATATTCAGCAAAGAGACATCCCCATATATTCAGCAAAGAGACATCCCCATATATTCAGCAAAGAGACGTCCCATATATTCAGCAAAGAGACGTCCCCATATATTCAGCAAAGAGACATCCCATATATTCAGCAAAGGGACGTCCCCATATATTCAGCAAAGAGACATCCCATATATTCAGCAAAGAGACATCCCCATATATTCAGCAAAGAGAAATCCCCATCCCGGCATACTTTCTTTTGGTGGTATTTGATCACCTCTGCCGTTTTTATTTTTTTGAGCTATAAACAAAAAAAAAGAGCGACAATTCAGAAAAAAAAAATAAAATTTTAATTTCTGCTATATAACTTTCCCAATAACTTTCCCAATAAAAAAAAAAAAAAATCAAATGTTTTTATCATTTTAGGCCAATTTGTATTCTTCTATATATTTTTGGTAAAAGAAAATCTCAATAAGTGTATATTGATTGGTTTGCGCAAAAGTTATCGCGTCTACAAACTAGGGGAAGATTTATGTCGTTTTTATTAATTATTTATTTTTTACTAGTAATGGCGGTGATCTGCGATTTTTAGCGGGACTGCGACATTGCGGCGGACAGATCGGACACCTAACTGCCATTTTTGACACTTTTGGGGGGACCAGTGACATTACTACAGTAATCAGTGCTAAAATATGCACTGTCACTGTAATAATGACACTGGCAAGGAAGGGGTTAACACCAGGGGCGATCAAAGGGTTAAATGTGTCCCTAGGGGGTGCCATGCAATGACCTTTGTGCTGGCTGAGCAGAGTTGGAGCAGCAGTGAAGAGGTTATTGCACTGCGCGGGGAAAGTGAGCGCTGAAGAGATCTGCCTACCAGGAGGAGCCACCGCCGGAGAGTCAGCTAGTCTGGAGTTGTGGGCGGAGTCACCGCTCACAGACTGCCAATCCCAGAGGAGGAAGAGAGCTGAGACATCACTTCCGCTTTCGGGTGTAGCTGAGAAGGAGACAGATGGTGGATGTTGGAGTGAGCCGGAGCGCAGGAGTACCTAAAAAGTTGGCAGAATCACTGGAGTCGGTCCTGTGGGACTCTGGAGTGCGGTTAATGCCCAAGGGAGGACTGGCGCTGTGCAGCGGGAAGGACCGGGACCATCTCTGGCTGGTATGTCGCCGATGCCTGAATGTGTCCATGCGGCTGCAGGCCTGGAGTCCAGGCGGGCACTGCGGTGATTTACTGGTGCAGGTGGCGCCGAGTGAAAGTCAGCCCAGGAAGTTGTGTGTGATCTGGGAGACGGGCCTCACTCAGGAAGTGCTGGTGCCCATGAGGATCCCTGTAGGCAGAGGAAGGGTAGTGCTGCGAGCAGGGCCGGTGCTACCACTAGGCGAACTAGGCAGCCGCCTAGGGCGCACTGCCACCTAGGGCGCAGCCATGGCCAGTGCCACATTCCTCTCCTGTCCCCTCCTCATCCCAAGTGGATGTCACCCCTAGAGAGGGGGGCAGTGTGTACAGGAAGGGTTGTGTAGGGTTAAAGGGGGGCAGTGTGTATAGGAAGGGGGGTGTAGGGTTAAAGGGGGTAAAGCATTAAAGGAGGGCAACGTGTGCAGAGAGAGGGTGTAGCATTAAAGAGGGGGCACTGTGTGCAGGAAGGGGGGGCAGTGTGTTCAGGAAGGGAGTGTAGGGTTAAAGGGGGGGCATTATGTGCAGGAAGGGGGGCAATGTGTATAGGAAGGGGGGTGTAGGGTTAAAGGGGGTAAAGCATTAAAGGAGGGAAACGTGTGCAGAGAGAGGGTGTAGCATTAAAGAGGGGGCACTGTGTGCAGGAAGGGGGGGCAGTGTGTTCAGGAAGGGAGTGTAGGGTTAAAGGGGGGGCATTATGTGCAGGAAGGGGGGCAATGTGTATAGGAAGGGGGGTGTAGGGTTAAAGGGGGTAAAGTATTAAAGCAGGGCAACGTGTGCAGAGAGAGGGTGTAGCATTAAAGAGGGGGAGCACTGTGTGCAGGAAGGGGGGGGGGGCAGTGTGTTCAGGACGGGAGGTGTAGGGTTAAAGGAGAGCAGTGGGTAGAAGAAGAGGGCAGAGTATACAGGAGTGTATGCAGGAAGAGGGTGTAGCGTTAAAGGGGGAGCACTGTGTGCAGGAAGGGGGGGCAGTGTGTTCAGGAAGGGAGTGTAGGGTTAAAGGGGGGCATTATGTGCAGGAAGGGGGGCAATGTGTATAGGAAGGGGGGTGTAGGGTTAAAGGGGGTAAAGCATTAAAGGAGGGCAACATGTGCAGAGAGAGGGTGTAGCATTAAAGGGGGGCACTGTGTGCAGGAAGGGGGGGGGCAGTGTGTTTAGGACGGGAGGTGTAGGGTTAAAGGAGAGCAGTGGGTAGAAGAAGAGGGCAGAGTATACAGGAGTGTATGCAGGAAGAGGGTGTAGCGTTAAAGGGGGAGCACTGTGTGCAGGAAGGGGGGGGCAGTGTGTTCAGGAAGGGAGTGTAGGGTTAAAGGGGGGGCATTATGTGCAGGAAGGGAGGCAATGTGTACAGTTTTTTAGGGGGGGTGCAAGTAGTTGGTCTTGCCTAGGGTGCAAAATAGTCTAGCACCGGCCCTGGCTGCGAGCGCTGCCGGAGCCGGGCCGGTAGTGTAGACTTACACTGCCGCATGCCAGACCAGGGAGACTCACACCTCCGAGGTGAAGTGCACCCAGGGGATTCAGGTTAAGTCGTGACCTGGAAGAGGACCTGATACACCTGCACAGGCAGAATGCACTTCTATCGAGGCAGAGGGGAATCAATGGGCTCCCTGGAAGGAGGCCCCCCAGTGTGACGAGTGAAGGGGAGGTTGGAGACATTGATATACTGTAGGGTCCCCCAGGTTTCAGCATCGGTTTGGATCCTTGGAGGAAGGGATAGATGTCTGGAAGTCTGAGTAAGAGACAGAATGGGACTGGGGAGCAGATGAGAGGAGCAGCTCAACAAGTCCCAGCTTGCCTGATCAGGAAAGAAGGGATTCGGTGGTACGCATGCAGTGTGCCAGGAATTTGGGGTTCTGTGAGGCCTATGCTACAAGGGCCCCAGATTTGTCCCCACCTTGTACCTACACCCGGGCTCGGGATCAAAACGAGGCATACGCAAAGCTCATCAGGATACAAGAGACCCTGTATTCTCCACCTGGAAGAGGAAACAGGCGGACCCTCCCCAGGTTCTCAAGATGCCAGCATCTGATTCAGAGGAAGGTGGCCCTAGAGCAGGGATCTTCAAACTAGGGCCCTCCAGCTGTTGTGGAACTACACATCCCATAAGGCATTGTAAAACTCTGACATTCACAGACATGGGTAGGCATGATGGGAATTGTAGTTCCTGAACAACTGGAGGGCCATAGTTTGGAGACCCCTGCCCTAGAGTGTGGGTGTGACTACCCCTATGCTCCCTGAGAGATCATGTTGGAGATCAAGGCCAGAAGAGAGGAGTGGTGCAGTGATGCGATTTGGGAGTTCCTCTGCATTCCCAAGCCATACCTGAACAAAAAAAGACCTGAACTATGGGACAGAGGTGTAACCAGAACCTTCAGGGCCCCGGTGCAAGAAACCATGAAGGGCCCCCTGGAGCCCTGGTCGGGGCCCTTCCCTTTAAGCCTGGGGCTCTTCCCAGTGATCCTGGGGCCATTTACTTTTGTTGCGGGACCCTTTCACAAGTTCTGCACTGGGCCCCCTTCCTGCCATCTTGGGGCCTCCCCACGGTGGTGGAATGCCAGGGCCCGGTCACAGGTGTGACCTTTGCGATCCTGGAAGTTCACCCACTGGGGTCAGTAGTTTTTCTTTTTTGGTATTTTAATTGTATTTTTTTTTATCATTTTATTTTATTTTTTTTACAATGTCTCTGACTATGACTCTGTCCATTCAGAAAAGGAAGGAACTGGTAAATTACATATTTACCGACCCCTTCCTGGTTCTCTATTGTGACACATCCCCTGCAGCAGCCGGCAGGAGAGGGAAGGGAGCACAGTGGGGGGGGGGGGGGGACCAAGGGGAGCACACAGGGGCCCAGAGACAGCAGAACAGAAGTGAACTGGATAGGAGGAGTGGCGGGGGCAGCATACAGAGGAACCAATCTCCTCCATTTTCCACCTGCAGCTACAGGAGGAAAAATGAGGACAGTGATTTCTCTACTCTACCACCCCTCCTATCCAGGTGTACAGGGGAGCCACATAGGCCCCCTGGAGCATGGGGCCCGGTTGCAATTGCAACCCCTGTAGTTACGCCCTGCTATGGGATATCTTCTGCTCTGTGAAGACCAACTGGAAACTAGGGTGGGCCATCTACATCGTGTAGAGCTTCACCTCCCAAACGGAACAGCCTAGGCCTGGTCTGTCCGTGTCCAATACCCCGAGGGGAAGTCTGTCCGGATCTCTCATAGTGACTATTACTGCTAAGGATGTAGGATCCCAACCCCTACAGAGGTACAGTCGCAAGGCTGGCTAGCCTGAGAGTTCTGTGGAGAAGAAAAGGGGGCTGGAGAGTTCAAGTACAAGTTTAAGTGTTGTTGCTAGGGCCAAAGCCCTATTCCCAAATACCCTTTTCCCTTCTATCCTTGTAAAAGAGGTCGGGAAATCAGCAGAACTGCTACCACTGGGTAGTATCATGGAATAGGGCCGACCCTCTAACACACAATGGACTTTTGTTCAAGATCAGAAGTTAGCTTCACCAAATGCTTTATCAAGATCCTTTGGGCCATCGGGCCAGGATCACTCAATGGAACAAGTTAATGAACACTTTGCCAAGTGACTTGAGCCAATGGGCCAGGAAAAAGAGTACATAGGAAGAGGATTTCTTCATAAAGATACTTTGTTCAAGGGACACTTTGTGAAGATCCTGTTGAGCCAGTGGGTCAGTTGAAAGAACTTTGTGCGATTTGCTATCTTGAGGAAGGAGGCAGTGGCTCATTTTCTCTCTGTGCACTATGGGATACTGTATAAAAGCCAGGAGCACATGTGCTGCGGGGTCTTTGGCTGGTGAGCAGAGTCCCGGAGGGAGGGTGGCGGCAGCCTCTTCCTCTGCTTTGGGGACCAAAGGAAAGGAACTGAACCCAGAGGTCCAAGATAACTTACTGGAGGGGTAGAGACACTGGAGACCCTCAAAAAACAGTATCATGAGTACAGGGGATCATGTCTAGGGGCCTGACCTGAGGAGGGCCAACCCGGCGTAGGATAGTCAGAGGACAGGTGTCAGTCTGTGGAGTGAAAGGGGATACTAGGAGGGTATCCTGAAGATAATCTATCCTATCAAGTTATCTGCACAGAGACTTAATCTGAAATCCACTTAGTGGCAAGGTGAATCAGCAGCCGGGCGGCATCACAAGTAAGAAGTCCTCAACCGTTGTGAATAGTTTGATCTGGTGTATCCCATTCTTCCCTTCTCCCATCCCTATTTAAAATAAAACAACAAAAACAGCTACATACCCTTAGACTGTTCAATGACTGAGCCAAGGAGTAAAGTGTTAAATTGTGATTGCCAGTGTTGCGAACGGTAACCCAGGGGGACCCGAAAGTGTAATATCCAGCAGCCCTCAAGGGGGCAGTGCTACATAAAAATAATATTAAGGATTTATATATATTAATGTACAGGAATTGTATATTATTATACAGGATTTATATAGCATCAACAGTTTGCACAGTGCTTTACAATATAAAGGGAGGCAGCACATTTACAATACAATTCAATTTAAGAGAAATCAAAGGGCCATGCTCCTTAGAGCTTACAATCTAACAGTCATTGCATGTCATGCATTTGTAAAAGTCATTTGACATATCTGTTAATCTGCAGCTTTCATTATAATAACCCTACCATGAAAGCACTTCTTGGTATAGGGTGACAACGCTCTGTCCTTGTTCCCCATTATTCTGTTGTGTTGTCACCCTGTCACACGGCAAGTAGACAGTTCAGCTTGCATTGCACAGACATGGTCACCATCAGGAAACCCGCCCAGAGAAATGCCATTGTCACAGTGCATGTATACAGGAAATGGCTACAAAGAGAGAATGGCTGCAGGAGAAGAGGAAGGAGAAAAGGAGGAGAAGAGAGAGAGGTGAAGAGAAAGAGAAGAGAGAGAAGAGGAAAAGAAGAGGAAGAGGAAAAAAAGAGAAAGGAGAAAAGTAAGAAAAGAAGAAGAGGAAGACAAGAGGAAGAGAAAGGAGAAAAGGAAAAGATGAGAAAGAGAGAATAGAAAGGAGAAGAGGAAAAGATGAGAAAGAGAAGACGAAGATAAAAAAAAAAGAGAAAGAGAAGAGGAAGAGAAGAAGAAGAGAAAGAGAAGATAAAGTAGAAGAGAACGCAAAGAGGAAGAGAAGAAGAGGAAGAGAAGATTAAGGAGAAAAGTAAGAAAGTATGAAGAGAAGAGAAAGAAGAAGAGGAAGAGAAGAGAAAGGAGAAAAGTAAGAAAATATGAAGAGAAGAGAAAGGAGAAGAGGAAGAAAAGGAGAAGAGGAAGAGAAGAGAAAAGTAAAAAAAAAGAGGAAGAGGAAGACAAGAGGAAGAGAAGAGAAAGGAGAATAGAAAGGAGAAGAGGAAGAGAAGAGAAAAAACTAAAAGGAAAAATAATGAGAAAGAGAAGAGAAAGGAGAAGAGAACGAAGAGAGGAAGAGAAAGGAGAAAAGGAAAATATGAGAAAGAGAAGAGAAAGGAGAAGAGAAAGAGAGAATAGAAAGGAGAAAAATAAAATATAAGAAAGAGAAGCGCAAGAGACAAAAAAGAGAAAGAGAAGAGGAAGAGAAAGAGAAGAGGAAAAAAAGAAGAGGAAGAGTAGAGAAAATTAAGAGAAAGAGAAGAGAAAGTAGAAGAGAATGCAAAGAGGAAGAGAAGAAGAAGAGGAAGAGAAGAGGAAGGAGAAGAGGAAGAAAAGGAGAAGAGGATGAGAAGAGAAAGGAGAAAAGTAAAAAAACAGGAAGAGAAGAGAAAGGAGAAGAGGAAGACAAGAGGAAGGGAAGAGAAGGGAGCATAGAAAGGAGAAGAGAAAGAGAAGAGGAAAAAAAGAAGAGGAAGAGTAGAGAAAAATAAGAGAAAGAGAAGAGAAAGTAGAAGAGACTGCAAAGAGGAAGAGAAGAAGAGGAAGAGAAGAGAAAGGAGAAGAGGAAGAAAAGGAGAAGAGGAAGAAAAGGAGAAGAGGAAGAAAAGGAGAAGAGGATGAGAAGAGAAAGGAGAAAAGTAAAAAAAACAGGAAGAGAAGAGAAAGGAGAAGAGGAAGACAAGAGGAAGGGAAGAGAAGGGAGCATAGAAAGGAGAAGAGAAAGAGAAGAGGAAAAAAAGAAGAGGAAGAGTAGAGAAAAATAAGAGAAAGAGAAGAGAAAGTAGAAGAGACTGCAAAGAGGAAGAGAAGAAGAGGAAGAGAAGAGAAAGGAGAAGAGGAATAAAAGGAGAAGAGGAAGAAAAGGAGAAGAGGATGAGAAGAGAAAGGAGAAAAGTAAAAAAACAGGAAGAGAAGAGAAAGGAGAAGAGGAAGAGAAGAGGAAGGGAAGAGAAGGGAGCATAGAAAGGAGAAGTGGAAGAGAAGAGAAAAAAGAAAAGGAAAAGATGAGAAAGAGAAGAGAAAGAGAAGTGAAAGAGAAGAGGAAGAGAAAAAAGAAGAGAAGAGAAAGGAGAAGAGAATAAAGAGAGGAAGAGAAGAAGAAGAGAAAGAGAAGAGAAAGGAGAAGAGAAAGAGAGAATAGAAAGGATAAGAGAAAGAGAGAATAGAAAGGATAAGAGGAAGAGAAGAGAAAGGAGAAAAAGAAAATATGAGAAAGAGAAGAGCAAGAGACAAAAAAGAGAAAGAGAAGAGGAAGAGAAAGAGAAGAGGAAAAAAAGAAGAGGAAGAGTAGAGAAAAATAAGAGAAAGAGAAGAGAAAGTAGAAGAGAATGCAAAGAGGAAGAGAAGAAGAAGAGGAAGAGAAGAGAAAGGAGAAGAGGAAGAAAAGGAGAAGAGGATGAGAAGAGAAAGGAGAAAAGTAAAAAAACAGGAAGAGAAGAGAAAGGAGAAGAGGAAGACAAGAGGAAGGGAAGAGAAGGGAGCATAGAAAGGAGAAGAGGAAGAGAAGAGAAAAAAGAAAAGGAAAAGATGAGAAAGAGAAGTGAAAGAGAAGAGGAAGAGAAAAAAGAAGAGAAAGAGATGAGAAAGGAGAAGAGAATGAAGAGAGGAAGAGAAGAAGAAGAGAAAGAGAAGAGAAAGGAGAAAATTAAGAAAAGAGGAAGAGAAGAGAAAGGAGAAGAGAATGAGAAGCAAAACAGAAGAGGAAGAGAAGAAGAAGAGGAAGAGAATACAAAAGGAGAAGAGAAAGGAGAAAAGGGAAAGATGAGAAAGAGAAGAGAAGGGAGAGGAGAAAGGAGAAGAGAAAGAGAAGCGAAAGAGGAAGAGAAGAAGAAGAGGAGGACAAGAGGAAGAGAAGAGGAAGTGAAGAGAAGGCGAACAGAAGAGGAAGAGAAAGATGAAGAGGAAGAGAGAAAAGAGAAGAGAAGAAGAGAGAAGATAAGGAGGAGAAAAGAGCAATGAAGTGTGTGATTATCCCGGCATGTTCCAGGGATTTGGCTTTTCTTTCTAGGAATGACAAACAAATCCCTTCATCTCCCGGCAGGTCACTCCGCCCGGACTCTGCAACAAATGACCCCCTCCCCCCTCCCTAATCCTGGCCTCAGCAAAGTCCGGAGCTCCTTTTTTTATCAATTCAAATAAATTGTTGGGAGCGATCGTCCTCTCCCAGCCAAAAACCACATTAGTGGGTGACAGGGATCAGCGCGGTAGTTAATCAGGCCGCGCGGTGATTGATGGCGTGTCGGCGCGAGCTTTAATCAGCCAGGCCGCGCTCCAATTTTCAGCCATTACGGCAGCTCATCTACGTGATCACATTGGGGTCTGGGGGTCATTCGTCATGTTCAATATATATACGGTCATTTTCAACAGCAAGCTCTGGCTGCAGAAATTCACCCCCCCCCCCACCCCCGCCTACACCCCAAACGCTAATTAACAAACGTTTCCTTTTCAGCATCAGAATGGTCCCCAGATGACGCACTAACCGCACAGGGAACGTAGGGAGAAGATTTATTGCAACAACACCATTAAAGGAAAACTACAGGTGACAAGGAAAATCAGCCATTGGATGGCGCTATACAGGAAACACAGAAAATGGGTACAAAAGTTTCAATAGGCTATTCACAGTGCCCCTGTGCTATGTAAGAATGACAGTGGGTGGAGCCAGAACCAGGGAACACACTGAATACATTCCATAGGACTGTTCAGAAAATGAGCCAATCAGCAGCTATAAAAGGGACATAACAGCAACTACTACATAATTATGGATTTACCACATTCACAAACTGTGGCTTGTAATCATAAATCATTCACAGAGCCGTTCGTCCGGTGAACCTACATGTACATTCGTTCCATGCCATAATAGAGTGTTATTAGGTTATTTTCTCTGCAGGTAGAATGTCATCCATTCATCCAGAAGAGAGCGAATCAGGAAAATACTGCGTTATGGCCACTAGTGTAACAATTATTACAATGTAACAATTCTAGAGAACACTAGAGGGGATTAGGAATAGTTAGGACTCGGGCACACAGGACACAGTAAATGCTGCTTTTAGAGACCTTTTGCTTTTTTTTTTCCTGCCTCTAAACGCCCCTTAAAGTTAGCCTATGTGTCCATGCTCACATAGGCATTTACAAGCATTTAGGACCGGGGCCATCTTTAATATTGACTGGACCCTGGGCAAACATTTTCTTGGCCCCTCCCGAATCCACTTATCAACTATTTGCAGGCAGTGTGGTCTCAAGGGGAAGCTGCCTTGGGCCCCACAACAATGACTGGGCCCGGGGCAGGTTCCCCTTTTGCCCTGTGTTAACCGCTTGCCGACCGCGCATGACTATTTACTGCGACGGTCAGCCCCGTACAGGCAAAGTGACGTAGGACTACGTCGCTTGCCTGTGAAGCCTCTAGGGGGCGAGCGCGCACCGCCGGAGGCGCGCTCCCGCCCCCGCTCGTTCCCTAACAAGTCCGCGCGTGTGACCGGTGGACCCGATGTCCGCTGGTCACTCGCAATCTCCCGGTGGAGAGGGAGAAAGGCAGGCGGCTGATGTAAACAAAGCCGCCTGTCATTCTCCCTGATGTAACTGCAGAGATCATATGATCCTGCTATGTAGGATCGTATGCCTCTGTGGTTACATCACTAGCCACGCCCCTTTAGAGTAAGAAGCACGCCCCTAGGGACACACTTAACCCCTGCATCACCAATAAAGTTAACCCCTTCCCTGCCAGTGTCATTTTTACAGTAACAGTGCATATTTATAGCACTGATTACTGTAGTAATGTCACTGGTACCCCAAAAAAGTGTAAAAAATGTCATTCAAGGGTCCGATCTGTCCACTGTAATGTCGCAGTCCCGCAAAAAAAAAAATCGCAGATCGGCGCCATTACTCGTTAAAAAAAAAAACACCAAAAATGACAGAAATCTTTCCCTTAGTTAGTAAATGCAATAACTTTTGCGCAAACCAATCAAAATACGCTTATTGCGATTTTTTTTGCCAAACATATGTAACGGAAAACAAATTGGCCAAAAATGTTAAAAAAGTTTGATTTTTACATTTTTTTTTTGTGGAATTTCATATAAAAAAATTTGAAAAATATTGTTATTTTTTTCAAAATTGACGCTCTTTTTTTGTTTATGGCGCAAAAAGTAAAAATCGCACAGGTGATCAAATACCACCAAAAGAAAGCTCTGTTTGTGGGAAAAAAAGGACATCAATTTCATTTGGGTACAGCGTCGCACGACCGCGCAATTGTCCGTTAAAGTCACGCAGTGCCGAATTGCAAAATAGGGGCTGGTCAGGAAGGGGGTAAAATCTTCCGGGGCTTAAGTGGTTAAAGATCTGCACTGTTGCTGTCTTTCTGCTCTCTCATTCCGGGAGGGCATCCATGGACGACCTCCCAGGACCACGCCCCCTCTTGTGCCCCCTGGGATGCACATATCTGGCGCGCTCTGTGATCTCTGTTTCCTTGGGACACAGCTGATCACAGAGCGGGGTAAAGGGCTAATCACAGTGGCTCTTTACCATGTGATCAGCTGTGTCCAATCACAGTTGATCACATGTAAACAAACTTGCTGGTTATCGGCATTCCTTTCCTCATGTGCCGTCACAGTGTGAGAAGAGGAGAGCTGGTAACCAGCAAGTGTGACAGGGGACATTTACACTGATATTACGGGCACTGATCATCAGTTCCGCCCCATCAGTGCTTCCTATCAGTGCTTCCTGTTAGTGCCACCTATGAGTACTTTCTATCAGTGCCACCTATCAGTACCGCCTATCTGTACCCATCAGTGCCGTCTATCAGTGCCCATCAGTGCTGCCTCATAAGTGCCCTGCCTCATCAGCGCCCATCAGTGCTGCTCATCAGCGACCATCAGTACTGCCTCATCAGTGCCCATCAGTGAAGCCTCAACAGTGCACTTCAGTGCAGTCTCATCAACGCACATCAGTGCAGTCTCATCAACGCACATCAGTGCAGTCTCATCAGCGCAACCCTATCAGCACACATCAGTGCAGCCTCATCACTGCCCATCATTGCAGCCTTATCAACGCACATCAGTGCCCATCAGTGCAGCCTCTTCAGCGCAACCCTATAAGCACACATCAGTGCAACCTCATCAGTGCAGCCTCATTAGTGCACATTAGTGCAGCCTATCCAGGCCCATCAGTGCAGCCTCATCAGCGCACATTAGTGCAGCCTCATCAGCGCACATCAGTGCAGCCTCATCAGTGCCCATCAGTGCAGCCTCATCAGTGCCCATCAGTGCAGCCTCATCAGTGCCCCTCAGTGCAGCCTCATCAGTTCACATCAGTCCAGCCTCATCAGTGCCCCTCAGTGCAACCTCATCAGTGCACATCAGTGCAGCTTCATCAGCGCACATCAGTCCAGCCTCAGTGCCCATCAGTGCAACCTCATCAGCGCCAATCAGTGCAACCTCATCAGCGCCCATCAGTGCAGCCTCATCAGTGCACATCAGTTAAGGGGAAAAACTACCTATTTGCAAAATTTTTAACAGAGACTTTAAAAAAATGTTTGTTTAGCAAAAAAAAACAAAACACTTTAGCGTTAGTCGTGTCAAGCTCTTGAATGTTAATTCATTCCAATGGCCAGAATAAATGAATATTCTGGCCAATGGACTGAACAAACGCCCAAGCCCAGGCTTTGGGTGCATTTTTAATGCTGCTTTTCCCTCCCCTGGGGAAAAGGCACCCCGGGAAGAAGAATAAAACAATCCTGTGTGCACTGGGCTTTAGATTTATCTTCTAATTTCCTCATTCATTCAGAAGAGAATTAACCTAAAGAAAATTCATTCATTTTTGCTGAGTTCATGCAGAACAAATGAACATGCAGTTTTGCTGGACACATGTCTATGCAATTTTTTTTTTTAATATATAGACCCCTAAATGTTTGCTGCATAGAAGTGATGACGGCACATATATGCGATATGCGATTGATGAGAAATGACCGGCCAGATACAATATGGGACAGCAATGCTGAGGGAAGTGCCTTTATGCTCTGGTAACACACAGAAGCCGGCGGCTCATTGATATTCATGTGTGGCGGGATGAAGGCTTGTATTATGTGTTATCAAAGGATTTCACAGAATTAGTGCGCTCAGCTACAATTACATTCAGAGCAGCGGCGCTGACTTTTCATGGAAATAAGCAATATTATTTGCTGTCAGCGGGGGGGTCACCTCAGTAAAAGAGCCCCATTGTTAGAAATGACAATATCGCTTCCTTGTATCTCTGGGCTGTAATTCTGATTATTATTCTGCATTAAATCCATATTCAGGGACAGAATGGAACAAACACCATCCAGGCCTTCGCCACGTGTCACCATCAACTGCCGCTCTGCAGCAGTACGCCGAGGGGTGAGGGGTGGAAAGAAGCAAGAAAAAGACTGGGTGATATAACCCTTTATCAACTAACACAAGGAGTCCGGGGGGGGGGGGGGTGGACTGAACACAAGGAGTCCTGGGGGACTGAACACAAGGAGTCCTGGGAAACTGAACACAAGGAGTCCCCGGGGACTGAACACAAGGAGTCCCCGGGGACTGAACACAAGGAGTAGCGGGGGGACTGAACACAAGGAGTCCGGGGGGTACTGAACACAAGGAGTAATGGGGAACTGACACATAGAGTCTGGGGGGGAACTGAACACAAGGAGTCCGGGGAAACTGAACACAAGGAGTATGGGAGAAATTAACACAAGGAGTCCAGGGAAGCTGAACACAAGGAGTCCGGGGAACTGAATACAAGGAGTCTGGGGGAACTGAACACAAAAAGTCTAGGGGAACTGAACACAAGGAGTCTGGGAGAACTGAACACAAGAAGTTCGGGAAACTGAACACAAGGAGTCCTGGGAAACTGAACACAAGGAGTCCGGGGGAACTGAACACAAGGAGTCTAGGGAAACTGAACACAAGGAGTTTGGAAAACTGAACACAAGTAGTCTAGGGGAACTGAACACAAGGGCTCCAGGGGAACCGAACACAAGGAGCCCAGGGGAACTGAACACAAGAGTCTGGGAGAAATTAACACAAGGAGTCCAGGGAAGCTGAACACGAGGAGTCTTAGGGAACTGAACACAAGGAATCCGGAGGAACTGAACACAAGGAGTATGGTGGAACTGAACACAAGGAGTCTGGGGGAACTGAACACACAGCCATTAATGTCTAAACCGCTGGCAACAAAAGTGAGTACACCCCTAAGTGAAAATGTCCAAATTGGGTCCAAAGTGTTAATATTATGTGTGGGCACCATTATTTTGCAGCACTGCCTTAACCCTCTTGGGCAAGGAGTTCACCAGAGCTTCACAGGTTGCCACTGGAGTCCTCTTCCCCTCCTCCATGAGGATATCACGAAGCTAATGGATGTTAGAGACCTTGCGCTCCTCCACCTTCTGTTTGAGGATGCCCCACAGATGCTCAATAGGGTTTAGGTCTGGAGACATGCTCGGCCAGTCCATCACCTTTACCCTCAGCTTCTTTAGCAAGGCAGTGGTCATCTTGGAGGTGTGTTTTGGGTCATTATCATGTTGGAATACTGCCCTGCGGCCCAGTCTCCGAAGGGAGGGGATCATGCTCTGCTTCAGTATGTCACAGTACATGTTGGCATTTATGGTTCCCTCAGACCAAAGGACATGGTTCCAGTAATCCATGTCCTTAGTCTGCTTGCCTTCAGTAAACTGTTTGCGGGCTTTCTTGTGCATCATCTTTAGAAGAGGCTTCCTTCTGGGATGACAGCCATGCAGACCAATTTGATGCAGTGTGTGGCGTATGGTCTGAGCACTGACAGGCTGACCCCCCCACCCCTTCAACCTCTGCAGCAATGCTGGCAGCACTCATACGTCTATTTCCCAAAGACAACCTCTGGATATGACGCTGAGCACGCGCACTCAACTTCTTTGGTCGACCATGATAAGGCCTGTTCTGAGTGGAACCTGTCCTGTTAAACCGCTGTATGACCACCGTGCTGCAGCTCAGTTTCAGGGTCTTGGCAATCTTCCTATAGCCTAGACCATCTTTATGTAGAGCAATTCTTTTTTCAGATCCTCAGAGAGTTCTTTGCCATGAGGTGCCATGTTGAACTTCCAGTGACCAGTATGAGAGAGTGAGAGTGATAACACCAAATGTAACACACCTGCTCCCCATTCACACCTGAGACCTTGTAACACTAACGAGTCACATGACACCGGGGAAAATGGCTAATTGGGCCCAATTTGTCACTTAGGGGTGTACTTACTTTTGTTGCCAGTGGTTTAGATATTAATGGCTGTGTGTTGAGTTATTTTGAGGGGACAGCAAATTTACACTGTTATACAAGCTGTACACTCACTACTTTACATTGTAGCAAAGTGTCATTCCTTCAGTGTTGTCACATGAAAAGATAGAATAAAATATTTACAAAAATGTGAGGGGTGTACTCACTTTTGTGAGATACTATACAATGCGGTCCTCGTACCTAAAAGTTTGGGTCCCCTAATGTTAGACTTTCTTTTCTTCAGGTTCTCATTGCCTCTCTGTGGGAAGATTGACCCTCTCTTTTTCCTGCTGATCACTGACACTAGTTCCGAAAGTGATGGGAAATCCAAAGTTGTCACCAAAACAGGAACAAAAGAGAAATCTTCCAATGGGATCATAAAAATATTTTTCTGTTTAGTAGGAGTTACCCTTTAGGCCGACACATTACAAGCAGAGATGTTCCAGCATGCTGGGCAATATTTGTGATTCTGTCTGAGGCTGGAGAAGATTTTGGGGCCTCATTCCTCTCTCATTCTTCCTCCCATGGCACGCGGCGTAGGAATTACCGTTCTGAGATTTCCATATTAAACAAATCCAATCTCGCCCAGCCATTCCGGAGGTTTACAGCGAGAGTTTCCATTAGTGGCGGAGTCACGCCACCCCCCCCCCCCCTCGCCGACTTACTGGAAATAAATTAAAAGTGATGTTTTCGCCCAGCCGGCGACAGTTTAAAATTAAGAAGCAGAACGTCTGATGCAGCCATCGCGCCACAAACAGAACACCCGCGCCGATAAAACCTTTCCAAATATCATTAAAAACAAAATCTAAAATGGCGATTGTGGGAGAGACAGGCGCCCAACTGGTGATAAAAGCCGCCGCGTTGTGCAAAATATTTCATTATCTGCTTGTAATACACTTCACCGCATTTAATGCGGTGATAATAGACGCAGACGATCGTTTTCACAAGCGCTCTTCTCTGCACACAAGCTCATTCCATAAATCGTCCCCCCTCGCCCCCTTCACCTGACAAGAGCGCCGCAGAGAAACCGCTCTTGGGTTTGCCTGTATTCAGCACACAATCAAGTTAGTTGATTTGTGGGCGGGGCTAAAAATTAAGGAGGGGCACTTCCTTCAAATTTCCAATTAAAATTAAAATGCAATTTTGATGCAACTGTGCGCAATTTTTTCTATAGTAGTAAAGCCGCCTCTGAGCGTAGTGAAATGCATGCTGCCATGGTCACCTGTGACCACGGTCACCTGCCCTCTCACCATGGTCACCTGTTCGATCCTCTCGCCATAGTCACCTTTGGCCATGGTCACCTGTCCTATCCTATCACCATGGTCACCCCCCTATCCTCTCGCCATGGTCACCTGTCCTATCTTGTCGCCAAGGTCACCTGTCCTAGCCTCTCACCATGGTCACCTGTTGCCATGGTCACCTGTTCTATCCTCTGGCCATTGTCACCTGTCCAATGCTCTCACTATGGTCGTTGCCATGGTCACCTTCCCTAACCTCTCGGCGCGGTCACCTGTTGCCATGGTAACCAGTCATATCCTCTTGCCATGGTCACCTGTCCTATCCTCTCGCCATGGTTGTTGCCATGATCACCTGTGCTATACTCTCACCAATGCTACCTGTCCTATCCTCTCACCATGGTAACCTATCCTATACTCTTGCCAAGGTCACCAGTTCTATCCTCTCGAAAAGGTCACCTGTCCTATCCTGTCGCCATGGTCACCTGTCCTATCCTCTCACAGTGATCCCCTGCAGACATGGTCACCTGTCCTATCTTCTCAAAATGATCCCCTGCAGCCATGGTCACCTGTCCTATCCTCTCTCCAAAGTCACCTGTCCTATCCTCTCACAATGGTCCCCTGCAGCCATGGTCACCTGTCCTATCCTCTCACCAAGGTCACCTGGTCTATTCTCTCACAATTGTCCCCTGCTCCCATGGTCACCTGTTTTATCTTCTCGCCAAGGTCACCTGTCTTATCCTCTTGCCAGGGTCACCTGTTATCATTGTCACCTGTCCTATCCTCTCGCCAAGGTCACCAGGGCTATCCTCTCACAATGGTCCCCTGCTGCCATGGTCACCTGTCCTATCCTCTCGCCATAGTCACCTGTTGCCAAGGTCACCTGTCCTATCCTCTCACCATAGTCACCTGTTGCCATGTTCACCTGTCCTATCTTCTCGCCAAGGTCACCTGTCTTATCCTCCTGCCATGGTCACCTGTTCTATCCCCTCGCCATGGTCACCTGTCCTATCCTCTCACAATGATCCCCTGCCGCCACGGTCACCTGTCCTATCTTCTCGCCAAGGTCACCTGTCCTATCCTCTCACAATGGTCCCCGGCTGTCCTATCTTCTCTAGTCTGTAAGAGGTGTCTTCACCCCAAAGTGGTTCAGAAGAAGCTCTCCTTTAAGAATTATATAAAGTATATATAAAACCTCCTGTAAGCTTTGACCTGCTAATGCCCGTTCCAAAGTTTTCCAGTCAACGTTATTCAAATAATCGCTGGTGATCCTGCCGTGAAGGTCCTGTTATCGGGTGACAACCCTCTGTCCCTGTCTCCCAATTGTGTTAGTGCGTTGTCACCCTTTCACAGGTTGCCTCTAGTGGAGACTACAAGTGGCTGCACCGACAGCCTCTGCTGGAGTACGTGTAGACAGTAAGTGGCTACAAGGAGGCTGCAGGAGATCAGCAGCACTGAAATCTAACAAAAAATTAAACAATGGGCCAGATTTAATGAAAAATAAATGGAAATGGCACACAGCAAACTAAGGCTACCGGCACGACGGCCATAGCAGCGGCTGTCAGGTGTCCCGGCAAAGGCGAATTGTTGCACATCAGGGTGTGAGCCTCTCATACCATGAGGTGGTGGGTGGGGGGTCAGAGGCATGGTGTGCCTCCCTCCTCCTATACCACCTCACATAAACAGAGGGGACTGTCTCATTTTCCTCTGTTGGAATTAAACTGCATAAAAGGGTCAGAGAAGGTGAGAGTAGCGTGTGATGGAGGAGGCGGGCAGAGAGGGGGGGGGGGGGGGGAAGTGCTCAGAATACGTAATAATCACTTAGGATTGAGGCCCACCACGGGGTGCCGGATTCTGACAGCCTACGGGGAAGGTGCAAAATGTCACCATTGACTGCTTATTGATTGACTTACACATTACACAGGCAATATAATAAAGGCTCGGCATATGTACGGCATTACACAGACAATATAATAAAGGCTCGGTGTATGTACGGCATCACCCACACAATAAAATAAAGGCTTGGCATATGTATGGCATCACACACACAATATAATAAAGGCTCGGCGTATGTACGGCATTACGCAGACAATATAATAAAGGCTTGGCGTATGTACGGCATCACACACACAATATAATAAAGGCTTGGCGTATGTACAGCATTACACAGACAATATAATAAAGGCTCGGCGTATGTACAGCATTACACAGACAATATAATAAAGGCTCGGCGTATGTACGGCATTACAGAGACAGTATAATAAAGGCTTGGCGTATGTACGGCATCACACACACAATATAATAAAGGCTCGACGTATGTACGGCATTACACAGACAATATAATAAAGGCTTGGCGTATGTACAGTGTGACGGTATTACCTGTCACTGGGAGTGAAAGACTGATGGTTTGGATTGCTTTAAATGGTGTCTGTATTTACAAGTGATGCTAATGTGTATTGTACTTCAATGTCAGACAGGCTCTCCCTATTGTTTGTGTATTGAGGTGGGATGTGTATTCTGTCCAGACAGCTACATAATTAGTTCAGGTTAATTCTGTTTCTGTATACAATCTCATCTGCATATGATAATGTAATCAGCCAGAGGGGAGGGATTGTGAACACTGTATGGGAATGACTGAGTGTAAAACCCCGTTTCTATTGGATTGTGAATGTCATGCCCTGTTCCCCACAAGGTCCACCTGGGCGGTAACAATGTGGGGGAAAACTGTATAAAAGTCTGTTTCTTGTTCAATAAAGAGTTATACTTCACCCTCAATGGAGAGTCCTGTGTCTTATTGGGGGAATCTGCTACAAGGGATTGCTATGCTCTTCATACTCCCTTGAATAATCACTAAGCTCTTGTAACAGCTTGTTCCTGCTTCACTCTCTGGGGAAAGAGAGGTTCACCCACTGGAACCTGGAGCCTTGTCGTAGGTCCAGGGTGGGTAGGAGACGGCGAGACCCCAACCAAGCGGCGGTTCGTGGGGTCTGAGGTGGTTATGGTGTCTGGTGGAGTGCTTGGAGCCCTCAGCAAGCACTAGGAGCATCGGTCAACGGAGGTACCAGGTTGAGGTGGCGGTTGATCTGTTTCATTGGTGGCAGCAGTGGGATGGTGTCCTAGTACGAGGAGAAGCAGATCTTGGAGACACCGGTAACATTATGGAGCGAGCTAATACCCGTCCTCATAAGAAGAGGAGAGGTACAGATATCAGTCGCCATGAAAGAGGAATTAGTGAGGAGGTTGCAAGAGATGCAGATACAGCACAGGGGACCAGTGTCAGAGCAGGTCCTGCTAGGATGGCATGATTCTGTGCGCTTGGATCTCTGGAAGGAAACGCTAGCCCGTGAGCAGCGCCACCAGGGAAAAATCCTCCCCTCCATCCAGAAAAGGTACTGGTCGCAGTATGGATTGAGGGAGCTGTTTTTGGGAGATACACCGCACAAGCAGCAAACAGCTGAGTTAAGCAGGCTGGTCTGGGCAGAGATGCGGTTGGAAGAGAGCTATAGAGCCCTCCGGTGGCATGTATCCCAAACATGCTCTTGGATATCGGATAACAGCCCGACGGAAGGCTGTGGCTACGGCGGCCTGGGACTGTTGTACGGGAAGCTGTCAGGGGACCCTAACTTTGGGAGTGATTTGGAGTGGCGGTTAGAGGAAATTATGGATTACAGAGAAAGGATTCTGAACATCTCGGAGGTGCTCTGGGCACTGGAAGATATGGAGTTTCTGGCCGTTCAGGAATGGGAGCTGGAGATCGCCTACAGACGGCTGCTAGACTCTGCTCAGCTCCAGGGCTGGGCTCCCCTTGCCTGGGAATATCCAGAAGAATCGACCATATGGCACAGTAATAGTGTGCTTTGCTCACCTGCACCCACGGTCTTGGATGCAGAGGTCTTATGGTGGATGCAGCAAGTGCTGACTCACCTGGACGAACCTGTTTCTGCACGGGAAGAGCCTGAATGGAGGAATGCGTCTGTCCAGCCACTGGATAAAGGTATGGGAGAAGAGGAAGCCATCTTCATTCCCCAATCACGGATCACAGATGTAATTGACTTTTCATCGGAGGATGATATAGCTGATAAGTCACCTGCCAAAGTGTTGGCACTGGGCCCAAGTGCCACCAGCCCATGCCTTGGTCTTTCAGCAATTCCAGGGACTGGGGATTTAATAGATTATTCTGCTGAGGAGGAACATCCCAGTGAGCCTACAGCAGAAGAGCGGGCATCCAGGCCTATTGCTGCTGACCTCTGCCTGCAGCAATTGGTGACCCAGGAAGATGTGTGCAAGGCCACTGACTTTTCAGTTTACTTTCCAGCAAAAGTGCTGGCAACAGGGCAGAGTGCTACCAGCCTCTGTCTAGCACCTGCAACAGCTACAGAGTTCCAGGAAGCTGGGGAAATTGGCCCCTTGCCCCAGCAACAAGCTGATGAAGTGAAGCTTCTACACTCAGCTGAAGTGCTGGCAGCCGGATAGAGAGTCAATGACCTCTGCCCCACACCTGTGGCAGTTCCGGGGGCCCAGAGTGAGAAGGGAGGGGAGGTTTCTGTCCTTCCTCCCCAACAGTAGGACAGCAACCTCCCCTCCCTTCTCACTCTGGGCCCCCGGAACTGCCACAGGTGTGGGGCAGAGGTCGTTGACTCTCTGTCCGGCTGCCAGCACTTTAGCTGGGTGTGGAAGCTTCACTTCATCAGCTTGTTGCTGGGGCAAGGGGCCGATTTCCCCAGCTTCCTGGAACAGTCAGAGCAGAGGAAACTGTCTTCCCTCCCCAGCCAGGATCTGTGCATCTGGGACACAGTACCGGAGAAAGGTTGTCCCATCGCCAGATGGAGGTAAGGAAGATGGAGCAGCTGACTCCCCTTCCCAGAAGCATTTGGTGCCCCGGAATAATGACACCAACCCAGCAGAAGAGCTGGCAACAGAGCAGAGTGCAGTTGGCCTCTACCCTCAACATACAAAAGATGGAGTTCCTGTGGTAGTGGATGGGGCTACAGTCTTCACTTGTATACCCCAGGGATGCTGGACAGATCGGCCCAGATCCCCAACAGCATGATGAAGTGAGCCCCACCACCCTGTCTTCTCTCCAGCGGCTAAAAGGACTCCCAGGAGAAGGGCCAGTCCACACTTATCCCCAGCGGCGGGTATGTTCTACGAGAGAGGCAGAGGTTGGCTGGGTGAGTAACGCTGTTTTCTGGACAATTTGTTTGGGGTACTGGGTGGGTGCAGACATTGGGAGGGCACGTGGAACACAGCCTACCTTAGAGAGGTTGGAAAGGTCCTCTCTCAGCCCTCTAGGCTCCTCTTATGTCTAAGTCACACTGTGACCAAGAAGCCCAGTCTGGCCTGCACAAACCAGACTTCCACAGACCGAGCGGCTATGAGAGCTCCATGCTCCCTGCCGGGACAAACTTACAAACTATATGGAACTTTGTCAAGGAAGCTGCCATGATGGATTGCCTCTTTGGGACTTGTTACCTGACTAACTCAGGCACAGACCAGTTGGAGGTCTGATACCTGGTTAGTCTACCTTTGGGGTGAAGATACGTGATGGTATTAACTGTCACTGGGAGTGAAAGGCTGATGGTTTGGATTGCTTCAAATGGGGTCTGTATTTACACTTATGCTAATGTGTATTGTACTTCAATGTCAGACAGGCTCCCCCTTTGTTTGTGTATTGAGGTGGGATGTGTATTCTGTCCAGACAGGTACATAATTAGTTCAGGTTAATTATGTTTCTGTATACAATTTAATCTGCATAGCCAGCCAGAGAGGAGGGATTGTGTACACTGTATGGGAATGACTGAGTGTAAAACCCTGTTTCTATTGGATTGTGAATGTCATGTTCTGTTCCCTACAAGGTCCACCTGGGCGGTAACCTTGTGGGGAAAACTGTATAAAAGTCTGTTTCTTGTTCAATAAAGAGTTATACTTCACCCTCAATGTAGAGTCCTGTCTCTTATTGGGGGAACCTGCTACAAGGGATTGCTATGCTGCGTCGATGGAAGGCTGTGGCTACGGCTCTTGCTATGCTCTTCATACTGCCTTTGATAATCACTAAGCTCTTGTAAGAGCGTGTTCCTGTTCCTGTTCTTGCTGCACTCTCTGGAGAAAGAGAGGTTCACTCACTGGAACATGGAGCCTTGTCTTAGGTCCAAGGTGGGTAGGGGACAGTGAGACCCCAATCAAGCTGCGGCGGTTTGTGGGGTCTGAGGTGGTTATTGTGTCTGGTGGAGTGCTTGGAGCCCTCGGTAAGCACTAGGAGCATCCGTCAATGGAGGTACCCAGTCGGGGTGCAGGTTGATCCGTTACATACGGCATTACACAGGCAATGTAATAAAGGCTTCTTTTTTTGCACCTCTGATCTGACATCAAGCGAAAGAAAAGCACCTTTAAAGGACGTTTGGTGGCAGGTGGGTGGGGCTTAGTGCTGACTTTAGAGAAGTCAAGCCCTTTGTAGGAACTATGTATGAATGAAGTCATTTTATCTAAATTTCATAAACATTAAATCCAAGTATAACCATACAGTTTCACCATGAAATTTTTATGGGGGTAACAAACATTACATGGCTTTGTTAACAAACTTAAGGAGCCATTTGGAGCCCACGTGGCTTTGTTACCAAAAATCACATGGCTTTGTTACACAATACATGCCTTTGCTAACAAACATAACATGGCTTTGTTAACAAACCTAAGGAGCCATTTGGAGCCCACGTGGCTTTGTTAACAAACATCACATGGCTTTGTTAACAAACCTACAGACCATTTAGAGCCCACATGGCTTTGTTAACAAACATCCCATGGCTTTGTTAACAAACATCACATAGCTTTGTTAACGAACCTAAGGGCCATTTAGAGCCTGCATGGCTTTGTTAACAAACACCCCATGGCTTTGTTAACAAGCACCCCATGGCTTTGTTAACAAACACCCCATGGCTTTGTTAACAAACATCACAAAGCTTTGTTAACAAACCTAAGGGCCATTTAGAGCCTGCATGGCTTTGTTAACAAACAACCCATGGCTTTGTTAACAAACACCCCATGGCTTTGTTAACAAACATCACATAGCTTTGTTAACAAACCTAATGGCCATTTACAGCCCGCATGGCTTTGTTAACAAACACCCCATGGCTTTGTTAATAAACCTAAGGGCCATTTAGAGCCCGCATGTTTGTTAACAAAGCCATGAGGGCTCTAAATGGCCCTTAGGTTTTGTTAACAAAGCTATGTGATGTTTGTTAACAAAGCCATGGGGTGTTTGTTAACAAAGCCATGCAGGCTCTAAATGGCCCTTAGTTAACAAACACCCTATGGCTTTGTTAACAAACATCACATGGCTTTGTTAAACACCTCTTGGCTACATCGCATGGCTTAGCTTATAAACAAGTGTTAGGGTTGGTGTTATAGTAGGGGTTCCGGTCCCTCTCTGTGCCACAATGTCTATTATGATACCAGTTTGGGGAGCATTTTTTCAACCTCCAAAAACCTAAGGAGCCATTTAAAGCTCATTGCACCCTTAGACCCCCCCCCCCATAAAAAAAAAAGCTAATTCCCCCTCCCTATCTTGCCAAAATAATCCCTATGCTGAATTTCATCCCAGAGGGGCACGAAGAAGGGGCTTCTCCAGCTTTGAAAGGTGATGGCCAGCACCCCTGTTAAAGCCTCACTGCAATAAACAGAGGAGTTCTCCCTTAGGACCAATTCACACCATAGAAACGCAGTCCAGACGCGTTCCAGATGCTTTTTTGCATTCACGTTTTTGATGCAATTTTGATGCAGTCCAGTGCATTCCCCCCCCCCCCCCCTCTTTTTTCTTAACCATAAAATAAGGAAATGTGTGTTCCAATGCTTTTTTTAACCACTTGAGTACCAGGCTTATTTCTGACATTTGTTGTTTACAAGTTAAAATCATCATTTTTTGCTAGAAAATGACTTAGAACCCCCAAACTTTTTATATATATGTATTTTTTTAGCAAAGACTCTGGAGAATAAAATGGCATTCGTTGCAATATTTTTTGTAAACATCCCTTGTAAAAGAAATAAGCAGGACAGGTCCTCTTTAATGTGAGATCTGGGGTCAAAAATACCTCACATCTACACTAAAAACCAAAAAAAAATAAAAAATAAATGGGCCCCTTAACCACTTTAACCCCGCCCACCGTACATTTACTGTGGCACTCACCTGTTACTGGGCAAAGCGACGTTCCCTGGGAAGCCAGCGCGTGTAACCAGCGGCTCCGATGGCCGCCGACCACTCGCGATCTCCCGCAGCAGAGAGAGAAGGACAGACGGCTGATGTAAAACACAGCTGTCCGTCCTTCTCCCTGAAGTGATCACAGAGGCTATGTCATCCTGCTATATAGGATCGCATGTCTCTGTGATTACTTCACTAGCCACGTTCCCTGGCAGTTAGAATCACGCCCCTAGGGACACACTTAACCCCTTGATCACCAGTAAAGTTAACCCCTTCCCTGCCAGTGTCATTTTTACAGTGTGTGTATAGCACTGATTACTGTAGTAATGTCACTGGTACCCCCAAAAGTGTCTAAAATGTCAGTCAGGGGTCCAATCTGTCCGCCGCAATGTCACAGTCCCGCAAAAAAAAAAAAAAAAAAACACGCAGATCGCCGCCATTACTAGTAAAAAAAACAATAAAAATGACAGAAATCTTTCCCTTCGTTAGTAAACGCAATAACTTTTGCGCAAACTAATCAAAATACGCTTATTGTGATTTTTTTTGACCAAAAATATGTAGCAGAAAACAAATTGGCCTAAAATGTTAAAAAATTTAGATTTTTACATTTTTTTTTATGAGAATTTCATATAAAATAAAATATGAAAAATAGTTATTGTTTTCAAAATTGTCGCTCTTTTTTTGTTTATAGCGCAGAAAATAAAAATCACACAGGTGATCAAATACCACCAAAAGAAAGCTCTGTTTGTGGGAAAAAAAGCACCTCTATTTCATTTGGGTACAGCGTCGCACGACCGCGCAATTGTCCATTAACCACTTTACCACCGGAGGATTTTGCTGTCTTACAGCGATTCGGCGATGTGCGACTTTAACTGAAAATTGCGCGGTCATGCAATGCCGTACCAAAACTAAAATTACGTCCTTTTTTTTCCCACAAACAGAGCTTTCTTTTGGTGGTATTTGATCACCTGTGCGATTTTTACTTTTTGCGCTATAAACAAAAAAAGAGCGACAATTTTGAAAAAATAACAATATTTTTCACATTTTTTTATATGAAATCCCCCCCCCCCCTCCAAAAAATGTAAAAATCTAAATTTTTTATCATTTTAGGCCAATTTGTTTTCTGATACATATTTTTGGTAAAAAAAATCACAATAAACGTATTTTGATTGGTTTGCGCAAAAGTTATTGCGTTTACTAACTAAGGGAAAGATTTTTGTCGTTTTTGGTGTTTTTTTTTTAACGAGTAATGGCGGCGATCTGCGATTTTTTTTTGCGGGACTGCGACATTGCGGCGGACAGATCGGACTCTTGACTGACATTTTTGACACTTTTGGGGTACCAGTGACATTTCTACAGTAATCAGTGCTATACATATGCACTGTTACTGTAAAAATGACACTGGCAGGGAAGGGGTTAACTTTATTGGAGAGGGAGGGGTTAATGTATGCCTGGTGCTTACTGACGTGTGTGGGGGGAGGTGACTGAGTGACACAGGGACAGATCGCAGGTTCAGCTATGCTGAACCCTGCAATCTGTCACTGTCTGTCACTTAGGAGATCCGCCCGCTTTGTTTACACAAGCGGGTGGATCTCCAGACTCGATTCCCCGACGATCGGGGAAGAGCGGCGATCACCGCCGCTCCTCCCCTGGCCCGACTCCCGCTGTGGCTGAATACAGCGGGAGCAAGCCTCCGGCGGCGCACGCGCGCCGCCGAGAGAGTGGAATGTCTGGCGACGTAGGTCTACGTCACCAGACGTTATCGAGTCACTTTGCCGCAGTAGAGCTCTAGTGAGCAGTGCGGAAATGGTTAAAATAACGCAGTGCCAAATTGCAAAAAAAAATGGCCTAATAGTAAAAGGTTACCAGTTTACAGTCACAGAGGGGGTTAAAGAATCATTGCTCTCGACCGCGCAATTGTCCGTTAAAGTCACGCAGCGCCGAATCACAAAATAGGGCCTGGTCATTGAGCAGCCAAATCCTCCGGGGCTAAAGTGGTTAAAATTCAGTGTATTTGCTCCCAAAAAAAAACTGCGTATGAAAGACCGCTGCGCAAATACCGCGTAACAAAAAAATATTGCAACAGCCGACATTTTATCTTTGCTAAAAAAAAAAATATTATGTTTGGGGGTTCTAAGTAATTTTCTAGAAAAAAATACTGATTTTAACTAGTAAACACCAAATGTCAGAAATAAGCTCGGTCATTAAGCGGTTAAACCATTTTTGACACAATTCCTTCCCAGCTCGTAGGCGCGCTCGGACTGCGATGGAGAAACGGGAACTTCCCGCTTCACTGGAAATCCGCCGGCAGGGAACGAGCGTGCATGGAAGAGCGGTTTGTGCAGGACGCCTGACACTCCGGGTGACAAGATGCAGCGAGACGATCGGATTTTCCGCACGTTTTACGCCACTTATCCAAAAGGTCATCCGACGCAACATTCATCTCCGGCGCAGGAGAGGAGATGTCACCGCCGCCGTCCATTAGTTGACACCTGTCACCGCCGCCTCTTACCAAACGCAGCTGAACTAAACGCCAAGCCACTTGACATTACAGGCGCGGTGCCTCTTCGCTGGCTGTCGGGCTGATTTACCGGCGGAGTGATGGGAACGTTGCAGGACAGCCGTTTGCTTGGAAAGGGGATAAGAGCGTTCGATTGGTCGGCGCTGGCTATTTTTATTCTATTCTATCCGCCGGCCAATCAGAGTTGTACTGTCCGGTACCTGCTCCTTTTCCTGCCAACGCTGTCCAGCAGACGTCAAGATTAACCAGAAAATTCTGGTGACCGAACCATCGGACGGCGCAGCAATAAATAAATAAATATAGCGGGGCTCATTCTCCATGGGGCCAATCCGTGAACTCATCAGCCATCAGTGAGCGAGCCAATGAGAGAGTCAGAAATCTATCTGCAGTCCACGTGACAGGTCTGCATCACCATCATAACACTTTTTTTAACTACTTGCTGACCGCAATATATACCGTATCTCACAAAAGTAAGTACACCCCTCACATTTTTGTAAATATTTTATTCTATCTTTTCATGTGACAACACTGAAGAAATGACACTTTGCTACAATGTAAAGTAGTGAGTGTACAGCTTGTATAACAGTGTAAATTTACTGTCCCCTCAAAATAACTCAACACACAGCCATTAATGTCGAAACCGCTGGCAACAAAAGTCAGTACACCCTTAAGTGAAAATGTCCAAATTGGGCCCAATTCGCCATTTTCCCTCCCCGGTGTCATGTGACTCGTTAGTGATACTCAGGTGTGAATGGGGAGCAGGTGTGTTAAATTTGGTGTTATCCCTCTCACTCTCTCATACTGGTCACTGGAAGTTCAACATGGCACCTCATGGCAAAGAACTCTCTGAGGATCTGAAAAAAAGAATTGTTGCTCTACATAAAGATGGCCTAGGCTATAAGAAGATTGCCAAGACCCTGAAACTTAGCTGCAGCACGGTGGCCAAGACCATACAGTGGTTTAACAGGACAGGTTCCACTCAGAACAGACCTCACCATGGTCCACCAAAGAAGTTGAGTGCACGTGCTCAGCATCATATCCAGAGGTTGTCTTTGGGAAATAGACGTATGAGTGCTGCCAGCATTGCTGCAGAGATTGAAGGGGTGGGGGGGGTCAGCCTGTCAGTGCTCAGACCATACGCCGCACACTGCATCAAATTGGTCTGCATGGCTGTCATCCCAGAAGGAAGCCTCTTCTAAAGATGATGCACAAGAAAGCCCACAAACAGTTTGCTGAAGACAAGCAGACTGAGGACATGGATTACTGGAACCATCTCCTGTGGTCTGATGAGACCAAGATAAACTTATTTGGTTCAGATGGTGTCAGGCGTGTGTGGCGGCAACCAGGTGAGGAGTACAAAGACAAGTGTGTCTTGCCTACAGTCAAGCATGGTGGTGGGAGTGTCATGGTCTGGTGCTGCATGAGTGCTGCCGGCACTGGGGAGCTACAGTTCATTGAGGGAACCATGAATGCCAACATGTACTGTGACATACTGAAGCAGAGCATGATCCCCTCCCTTCAGAGACTGGGCCGCAGGGCAGTATTCCAACATAACGACCCCAAACACCTCCAAGACAACCACTGCCTTGCTAAAGAAGCTGAGGGTAAAGGTGATAGACTGGCCAAGCATGTCTCCAGACCTAAACCCTATTGAGTATCTGTGGGGATCCTCAAACAGAAGGTGGAGGAACGCAAGGTCTCTAATATCCACCAGCTCTGTGATGTCATCATGGAGGAGGGGAAGAGGACTCCAGTGGCAACCTGTGAAGCTCTGGTGAACTCCATGCCCAAGAGGGTTAAGGCAGTGCTGGAAAATAATGGTGGCCACACAAATTTATAAACACTTTAGGCCCAATTAGGTCATTGTCACTTAGGGGTGTACTCACTTTTGTTGCCATCGGTTTAGACATTAATGGCTGTGTTGAGTTATTTTGAGGGGACAGTAAATTTACACTGTTATACAAGCTGTACACTCACTACTTTACATTGTAGCAAAGTCTCATTTCTTCAGTGTTACAGTAACAGTGCATAATTTTAGCACTGGTTACTGTAGTAATGTCACTGGTCCCCCCAAAAATGTCAGTCAGGGGTCCGATCTGTCCGTCACAATGTTGCAGTCCCGCTAAAAAACGCTAATCGCCGCCTTTACAAGTAAAAAAAAAATTAAAAATACAAAATGACATAAATCTTTCCCCTAGTTTATAGAAGCAATAACTTTTCCGCAAACCATAAAAATATGCTTATTGGGTTATTGGGATTTTTTTTTAATTTTTAAAAAATTTGATTTGATTTTTTTTTTTTTTTGTGGGGAATGTTATATAGTAGTAAGTGAGAAATATTGTTTTTTCTTCAGTATTTTTTTTTTTTTATTGGAAATGTGTATAGCAGAAAGTAAAAAATATATATTTTTTTGTTTTTTCGAAAATTGTCGCTCTTTTTTTGTTTATAGCACAAAAAATAAAAAAATCGCAGAGGTGATCAAATACCACCAAAAGAAAGCTCTATTTGTGGGGGGAAAAAAAGGACATCAATTTTATTTGGGTTCAGCGTTGCACGACCGCGCAATTGTCCGCTAAAATAACGCAGTGCCAAGCGCAATTCGTGGCCTGGTCATTAAGGGGGAAAAACCTTCCGGTCCAGAACTGGTTAACCACTTGCTGTCTGCTCACTAGAGCACTACTGCGGCAAAGTGGCTCTTGTAGGTCTGACGACGTAGACCTACGTCGCCAGACATTCACCTTTCTTGGCGGCGCGCGCGCCGCCGGAGGCTCGCTCCCACTGTTTTCAGTCACAGCGGGAGTCGGGCCAGGGGAGGAGAGGCGGTGATCACCGCTGCTCTTCCCCGATCGTCGGGGAATCGAGTCTGGAGATCCACCCGCTTGTGTAAACAGAGTGAGCGGATCTCCTAAGTGACAGACAGTGACAGATCGCAGGGTTCAGCGTAGCTGAACATGCGATCTGTCCCTGTGTCACTCAGTCACCCCCCCCCCCCACACGTTAGTAAGCACCAGGCATACATTAACCCCTCCCTCTCCAATACAATTAACCCCTTCCCTGCCAGTGTCATTTTTACAGTAACAGTGCATATGTATAGCACTGATTACTGTATTAATGTCACTGGTCCCCCCAAAAGTGTAAAAAATGTCAGTCAAGGGTCTGATCTGTCCGCCGCAATGTCGCAGTCCCGCAAAAAAAAAAAAAAAAAAATCGCAGATCGCCGCCATTACTCGTTAAAAAAAAACAATAAAAATGACAAAAATCTTTCCCTTAGTTAGTAAACGCAATAACTTTTGCGCAAACCAATCAAAATACGCTTATTGCGATTTTTTTTTACCAAAAATATGTAGCAGAAAACAAATTGGCCTAAAATGATAAAAAATTTAGATTTTTAAATTTTTTTTGGGGGGGAATTTCATATAAAAAAATGTGAAAAATATTGTTATTTTTTCAAAATTTACGCTTTTTTTTGTTTATAGCGCAAAAAGTAAAAATCGCACAGGTGATCAAATACCACCAAAAGAAAGCTCTGTTTTGGGAAAAAAAGGACGTCAATTTCGTTTGGGTACGGCGTCGCACGACCGCGCAATTGTCAGTTAAATTCGCACAGCGCCGAATCGCAAAAAGTGGCCCAGACGTAAGACAGCAAAATCCTCAGGTGGTAAAGTGGTTAAAGTAACGCAGTGCCGAATCGCAAAAAATGGCCTGGTCATTAAGGGGGGAAAAACCTTCCGGTCCAGAACTGGTTAAGGACGAGGCCTATTTCTGACATTTGTTCAAATCAATATTTTTAGCTAGAAAATTACTTAGAACCCCCAAACATTACATATATTTTTTAGCAAAGACTCTGGAGAATAAAATGGCGGTCGTTGCAATTTTTTTGTCACGTGGTATTTGCGCAGCGTCAGTTAAAGTAACGCAGTGCCAAATCGCAAAAAAAAAAAAAATGGCCTGGTCATTAAGAGGGAAAATTTTCCGGTCCAGAAGTGGTTAACATTACAACATCTAGGAGAGGAATGAGTATTGAATACAATAATAACAATACGGAACAGCAAAAATAAAAATCCTCCTTTATTCAGTGTTTCCAATTACATTGTGAATAATACACTACGGGTTTCCTTTTCTTATAATGCGGCGGAATGCGTGGGAAAACGGCGCGGTTCAATCTTCCTTATTGAACGTTATAAATATTAATGTCCCCGGTCCCTCATTACAGGCGAACCCCCGCCAGCCGCGCTGACCGCGCACAGAAAATACGCTGAGCAGTTGAAATAGAGCAGAAAAATAAATGATTAGTATTATTAATGTCGATAAATAAAAAAGCGGGGGCCTTGTTTACAGCACGCCGCCTGAACCCCGTCCCCTCATCACATCTGCATATCAAACAGACGCCAAGCGCGCCTTTTCCACAAACACGCCGACTCCTCCGTCTCTCGGCGAGCTTTAAGGTAAGCGCCAGGCGCCCATTTACATATTTCCATTAAGCAGGAGGTCTGAATACATCCAGCGCCAGCCGCGTTCCATTTTCCCGCTAATGGGACCTATTTTATAACAAGTCTCCGAATCGGCTGCGGAAAAAAAAAAAAAAAGGCGGACGCAGTGCGGAGAAATGAAAAGAAGCAAAATGATACAAATTTCATTATTAAAAAAAAAAGAAGACAAAATTCAGAAGTTTCCGGGATCCCCAAAACTGTGGTGACTTTTTTACGACTTGAGAGACATAGAGGGAGGCAGTGGCGGTTCTACATTAAATTGCTCCCCGGCAAGACTCCCTCCCGGCGCCCCCCCCCCAAAAAAAAAAAAATAACATGACAATAAATGCAGAGTGCCACAGCATTGCCCCCAATAAATGCAGAGTGCCACAGCATTGCCCCCAATAAATGCAGAGTGCCACAGCATTTCCCCCAATAAATGCAGAGTGCCACAGCATTTCCCCCAATAAATGCAGAGTGCCACAGCAATGCCCCCATTAAATGCAGAGTGCCACAGCAATGCCCCCATTAAATGCAGAGTGCCACAGCAATGCCCTCAATAAATGCAGAGTGCCACAGCATTTCCCCCAATAAATGCAGAGTGCCACAGCATTTCCCCCAATAAATGCAGAGTGCCACAGCAATGCCCCCAATAAATGCAGAGTGCCACAGCAATGCCCCCAATAAATGCAGAGTGCCACAGCATTGCCCCCAATAAATGCAGAGTGCCACAGCATTGCCCCCAATAAATGCAGAGTGCCACAGCATTGCCCCCAATAAATGCAGAGTGCCACAGCATTGCCCCCAATAAATGCAGAGTGCCACAGCATTTCCCCCAATAAATGCAGAGTGCCACAGCATTGCCCCCAATAAATGCAGAGTGCCACAGCATTGCCCCCAATAAATGCAGAGTGCCACAGCATTGCCCCCAATAAATGCAGAGTGCCACAGCATTTCCCCCAATAAATGCAGAGTGCCACAGCATTGCCCCCAATAAATGCAGAGTGCCACAGCAATGCCCCCAATAAATGCAGAGTGCCACAGCAATGCCCCCAATAAATGCAGAGTGCCACAGCAATGCCCTCAATAAATGCAGAGTGCCACAGCATTGCCCCTTTTCAATGTAGAGATGCCAGCGTCACGCGTGCCACCTTTCAATGCAGAGCGCCAGCGTTACCCCCGCGAGACCCGTCCATGCACTTACCTCACTTCTCTTCAGTTCAGTCCCCGGATTCCCCGCGTCTCCTCAGTCCTCCCACGGCCCCTCCTCCTCGGCCAATGGCGTGGGGTTTGCCTTTCGGCCAATCAGGAAGCGGGAGGACCCGCTCCCTGATTGGCCAGGAGGAGGATCAGTGTGACAATAGCGAATTTTCATTCACTATTGTCACACAATGAGCGGGCTGGGGGGGGGGAGCGATGCTATGCGCCTCGGCTCGGCTGCCACAGTGAAATTATTCAAAGTTCCTCGGGCGGCCCGGTACCATTTGATCCACGGACCGGTACCGGTCCGCGGCCCGGGGGTTGGGGAACACTGTCATGCCGCCCCCCACGTGTCATCAAAAAATGCCGCCCCGAGCGGCTGCCCCGTTGCCTAAAACCACCACTGGAGGGAGGACATCGGGCCAATCCAGAACCTGCAAAGAGGACCAGTCCTGGTTTATTTGCCCAATCCCGTTATCTCACCCTGAGAACGAGAATGCTGCCAACCAGGGCCGGGACAAGGGTTGGGCAGGAGGGGCGGTTGCCCTGGTCGCAATGGTTTATTGCAGGGATGGGGGGGGCACCTGGACCCTAACCCTAAGGGAAAGGGGGGCGCAGTTTCTTCTCCTAGCCGCTTTATCGACAGGCTGATAAAACATTTCTACTTTCATGACATGCTTTATTTTAAACCCATTCACTGGGGCTCTGTGCTTCTCTATGCAATGCAGGCAGATCACGGCTGGTGGGAGGGGCCAACAGGATGCTGTACATAACTTCCTGACAACATCACAGCCCCCTGACTCAGTACTCCAGTTCTGATGCAAGCAGAGGGCGGGCTGTTGGGAGGAGTTATGCACCGCCTTGGTGGGTGGGTAGGTTTCAGACTAGAGGAGTGGATGTTCCTAGGCAGGCTGAGATTTGCATGCAGACTGTCCTAGGTTGTGCCCCATTGTGATGTTGAGTCCATCATTGGTTGAACTACAGACCAATAAATGAAAGGGGCGGGCCAGGGACAGTCATGGTGGGGAGGACAGGGCTAGATCAGTAATAACTGACTTGAAAATGATAGAGGACCTCAAGTGGGGCCCCCGACACTTCCTGGGGGCCACACAACAGGAGCACATTTTGCTGCACTAGGGTGCATTGCATCAAATTAGGCAGCCCATTAAAAATAAATGGGTTAATAATGCGCCTCAACACCAAAAAATGCAATGGATGCAATAATAACCCCCAGCATTGGTTTCAGTGGATGCAACAATAGCCCCCAGCACTGGTGTCATTGAAAGCAATAGCAACCCCCAGCACTGGTGTCAATGGATGCAATAATAACCCCCAGCACTGGTTTCAGTGGATGCAATAATAACCCCCAGCACTGGTTTCAGTGGATGCAATAATAACCCCCAGCACTGGTTTCAGTGGATGCAATAATAACCCCCAGCACTGGTTTTAAGTGGATGCAATAATAACCCCCAGCACTGGTTTCAGTGGATGCAATAATAACCCCCAGCACTGGTTTCAGTGGATGCAATAATAATCCCCAGCACTGGTGTCAGTGAAAGCAATAACAACCCCCAGCATTGGAGTCATTGGAAGCAATAGCCACCCCAGCACTGGTCTCAGTGGAAGCAAAAATAACCCCCAGCATTGGTGTCAGTGGACACAATAATAACCCTCAGCATTGATATCAGTGGATGCACTAAGAACCCCCAGCATTGATATCAGTGGATGCACTAAGAACCCCCAGCTTTGATATCAGTGGACACAATAATAACCCCCAGCATTGATATCAGTGAACACAATAATAACCCCCAGCATTGATATCAGTGAATATAATAATACCCCCAGCATTGATATCAGCGGATACAATAATAACCCCCAGCATTGATATCAAAGGATACAATAATAACCCCCAGCATTGATATCAGGGGATGGAATAATAATCCCCAGCATTGATATCAGTGGATGCAATAATAACCCCCAGCATTGATATCAGTGGATGGAATAATAACCCCCAGTATTGATATCAGTGTGGATGCACTAATAATGGTAATCTGTCCTGCAGGAACGCTGGGCACAGCTCTAGTCACTTTCTTATATTTGACAGATTTGTTTTCCTGGAATTATCCTGGTATCCAAGTCTTGTACCACGGTGTCAGAAGTCTCTAACAGTCACCTGTAACATGGCAAAAGTCTTTAGCAGTCACCTTTAACATGGCAGAAATGTTTTTTTTTCCTATTTATTTACATTTTTTATTTTTAGCACTGTTTTTTTTTTTTTTTTAAATCTGATCACAAGTGTCATGTAAACCATCCCTTGTGACAGTAATAGGCAGTGACAGGTAATCTTTATGGAGGGATCGGGGGTCTAAAAAGACCCCACACCTCTCCTCTGCACTTCAAAGTATTCAAAACACAGAAATCTGCATTTTTGAATACTGACAGTTTTTAAATTCTGCGCTGTTGGCAGCCCAGTAAACCGGAAGTGACGTTGGGACGTCGTGACGTCGCTTCTGGGTTACATGATCAGAGATCCGATAAAAGCCAAATCTGGCTTTGTTCAGGATTCTAACCAGCTGGCGGACATGCCGGCTAGTTGCTTGGGTCTCCCGGTAGGACGGGAGAGCCAGGCAGAGTCGTGGAAGGCGGCGGGAGGGGGGGGGGTGTCCCCTCCTGCTTGTTGGGATAATGGCCGAGCGGCTGCTGAGTAACCTGGAAGTGATGTCATGACGTTGCTTCCAGGTTACTACACTGGAGACCCGATCAAAGCCGAATCCGGCTTTGTTCGGCACTCTAACCAGCTGGCGGATGTGCCAGCTGGTTGTTCGTGTCTCCCGGTGGGACGGGAGACCTGGGCAGAGGCACGGAAGGCGGCGGGAGGACGTCCCCTCCCCTCCCCCTCCCCTCCCCCTCCCCTCCCCCTCCCCTCCTCCTGTCGGTAAAATGAAACGTGCGCGGTTTAGGAGATAAGATTTGCGCTCTGAAGGTCTGGCATATTGTGCCGAAACTTCAGAGCTTCTTGCTCCGGCCACTCACAGAATTTATTCCGTTATCTAAAATTCCCCCATCCAGACAGGAAGAAGGACGTCTCTGTCACAAAGACAACCTGATCAACCAATCAGATGTCAGGAAAGAGAGACCCCCTCTGCATGAGGGATTGAGGAGATCCAAGACTGGAGAGCCAAGAAGAACCTTTCTGTTGAACTTTCCTCCCGTATTGGTTATGCGTGACTTTGATCCCGGTCATGATATTCTCTGCTTTCTGCGTCATGTGTAAAAGAAAAGGACAGGAACCGTCTCCTTGCGCTGACAGCAACAGACGTCCTCTAAATTATTGACGCTCTGTGAAAGATGTCAATCAATCCCTTCCTGCATAATCTTCTCAGCAATGTCAATGTGACTTTTTTTTTTTGTGAAATAAAATACAGAATTACTTTAGGTATTCTTGGTAGCAGCAGACTTTTATAGGCAAGGGGGTAATGGGCTGTAGGTCAGGGAGGGCATTTGCCCCTAAGGGTCAGAACAAATGAAATATAATGGTTTGGTGGCCCTAGACAGGGCCAGGACAAGGGGTTTTAGGAGGGGTGGCTGCCCTGGGCATTGTAGTATCATGTGAGGTGGGGTGGGTGGGGCACCACAAGGAGGTTGGGGGAGGAGATTTGTGTTGGGAGGGGGGATTTGGGGGGTGGCAGGGGATGAATTGTTCTAGGAGGGGAAATTTGGGGAGGTGTGCCAGTGGTGATTTGAGGAGATATGTGTTGGGAGGGGGGATAGCGGAAGAAGATTGGTACATTTTGGGGGGATGTGAAGGGAGTCACTTTGGTTGGGGGGCCCATGGAACACAGCTTACCTTAGAGAGGTTGGGAAATCCTTGTCTACGCTCCCTAGGCCCCTCTTATGTGTAAGTCACCCTGTGTCTATGAGGGGCACAGGGTGACCAAGAAAATGTTGAACAGCTACTTAATGGACACTGAGAGTATGGTTTGGATTACTTTAAATGGTTTATCAACAATATCCCTCAAGAAATATATGAGGATATAATCCCACTTTACACTGTGAGACCTATAGCCTGTTGTAGATGGTTGCCTTGAAGTCTGTGACTCCTAAAAAATCAAAGCATTGCTTAGATGTGGATTCCATGTACTTCAATGTAGGAGATGGACAGTCTGCTACTGGGCTCTTCTGCTATTTTCTGTTTAATAAGGGGTTTTGTGTTTATACTTAGAATAATGTGTAATGTACTTTGTTTTAGCCTTGTTGCGGGTGTTTTCCCGAAAACTCCAACTGGCCAAAATCTCCAACCACGTCACTTCAGGTCAGGGTTTTCTTTCTCAGAAAATAGGTGCAGGAACTCCCCCTTTTGAGTAACTTCTTGTCTCCACCCCCTACCCACCTCTGAGCAACATCCCTTGGTTCCACCCTCTACCGACCTCTCAGTACCGCCCCTTTTAGAAACTACAGAGCCAAGTACTGTATACTTTTGTGGGGATAAGTAATTTGTATGGAATTTGCTAATAACAAGAAAAGCAGTACAGTATATCCCCAGCAGCAATAGACCCTTCCCAGCAACAACAGATTCCCCCAGCAACAATGAACCCCAACAACAATAAACCCCCAGCAGCAACAACAGATTTCCCAGCATCAATAGACTCCAGAAGCCAACAACAATAGACCACTCCCTCAACAGTAGATCCCTTCCAGCTACAATTGACCTTCCCTAGCAACATAAACCCAATTAGTCCTGCTGTAGACTCACCGGAAGTGACATGGTTGGAGATTAGGGCGAGTTGAAGTTTTCGGCACAACACCGGCAGTCTGGTCATCTAGGCTGCTTTAAGTGCTGAGGTAATTAGCATGTTAGTTATAACATTGTCTAGGTCTGGATTCCCATTCACCTATTGTTTCTGTCCAGATGGCTAGTTATATAGCCCAGGTTAATTAGGTTTCTGTATACAATTTCATGTGCATATGATAATGTAATCAGGCTCACCTGACCTGGTGGGGTATATATTCTGCATGAGTTTGTTCAATAAACGTTTCCAGATCTTATACAAGTAATTATCGGCTAGACTTGTATATTGGCGGCTATAATATCTGATATCTATGTTCAAGACTGGAGGAAGCGGTGTTCTGATGGAAGCATGCCAGCACATTCTGGGTCGGTTTCGTTACAGGGGGTTTGTGCTAAAAAATGTAATATGGTAGGGGGGGGGGTATGATATTTGTGCTAGGAGGGGAAATTTGTGTTAGCATGGGGGATTGGGTAGAATTTGTGCTGGGAAGGGGGGGTTTGGAGTGAGGGGAGAGGATCTGTGCTTAGAGGGTACATTTATGTGGCGGAGAATTTGTACTAGAAAGGAGAATTTTTTTGTGTGGGGGGGGGGGGGAGATTTGTGCTGGGGGCTTATGAGGAATGACAGGATTTGAGCTGAGGGGGTGGGGGGGGGGGGTTGGGGGACAAGATTTGTGCTGGGAAGAGGATTTCAGTTGGAGACAGATATGAATTTGAAGATGGGAGAATTTATGCTTCCGGCACAAGCATGCAGATTGGTATTCAATTTTTGCTGACACATAATCTTGGTGGGGGGGGGGGGGGTGGAATGCAATTTGATATGTTCATTCTGAGTTTTAGATGACCTTGTCCTGGGACTGGACCTAGGTGGAGATACTTCACCCTTTGAATATTGATCCAGGTAGGACCTCCAATCAGTGATGCAAGCTGCGCATTGTATAACTTTGTGCTCCCCGTTCAGACCTGTGATCATGTGGCCTGGCAAAGGGACTCTTCCAACACCAACTGCCTTTCCCGCTCTGGGGTATCACCTGACCAAATGCCAGGAGCAGTGAAGGAAGCTGATGCTGGAAAATAAACATGTCCCATGAAAAGGGCATTTTGGCTGTGTTTGCTTCCCAGGCCAAGGATTCCCAATTTCTAATAGCCCCACGAAATGGCGTACCACATGGGTATGGATTAGAGGAATTGTCAGACTTTGTTATAGCATATTATAGGCACAAAAGGGGGTCAATGGGGTGCAACACCTTATAATTGGCAACAGTTTTGGAATGGGGGGATCCAACACCATTTTAAGTTCCATGGTTTCAGGATGGGGGGATGCAACACCTTATTAATGCCCACAATTTATTAATTGGGGGATGCAATATCTTATTAATGGCCATGGTTTGGGGATGAGGGGATGCAACACCATTTTAAGGACCATGGTTTTGGGATGGGGGGGATGCAATGGGATGGGGGGGATGCAACCCCTTTATTACTGGCCAAGGTTATCGAATGAGGGGATGCAACAACATTTTAACGGCCATGGTTTTGGGATGGGCAAATGAAACACCTTATTAATGGTCATGGTTTTGGAATGAGGGCATCCAACACCATATTCAATTCCATGGTTACGGTATGGGGGGGATGCAACACCACTTTATGGACCAGGGTTTTGGAATGGGGGGGAGGCAACACCTTTTATTGGCAATAGTTTTGGCACAGGAAGGAGGCAACACCTTATTAATGGACATGGTTCAACACCATATTCAGTTCCATTGTTATGGGGGGTACGCAACACCTTATTAATGGTAATGGTTTTGGAATGGGGGGTGCAATACCACATCAATAGCCATAGTTTTGGAATGAGTTGATGCAACACCACTTTATAGACCAGGGTTTTGGGATGGGGGGATGCAACACCTTTTAATAGCAATGGTTTTGGCACACAAAGGATGCAACACCTTATTAATGGAAATGGTTTTGGAATGGGGTGGGGGGGGGGGGCGCAATACCTTATTATTGGCCATGGTTTTGGGATGGGATTGATTATTGATGAAACACCATAATAACGGGCATGGTTTTGGAAAGGGGGGTGCAACACCTTATTAATGGCCATGGTTTTGGAATTGGGGATGCAACATCTTATAAATGGCCATGAGCTTTGAGTGAGGGGATGCAATACCTTATTGATGGCCATAGTTTTGGATTGGGATGGATGAAACACCATATTAATGGCCATGGTTTTGGAAAGGGGGGATGCAACATCTTATAGATGGCTATGATTTTGGAATGGGGGGGGGGGGATGAAACACCTTATTATCGGGCTTACCTATAGGTAATTTACTGTTTACTGTACATGCACTGTTTAGGAGATATTTACTTTGCATTCAGCCAGTGACATCACGCATGTGATCTGAAGGAACGGCCGACTGTACCATTCCTTCAGAGCCCTGTGCCATGAACGGTGGCTCCCGTGCGCATTCCCGGGAGAGACATCATCGCGGCTTCGGCCAATCAGATGGCTGGAGGACGCGAAACCCGGAAGGGAGACGGGTTAACATGTCGGCTGTGTAAGTGTTGTGCGGTCGGCGCTGAGGGGGCATCGTTTTAAGGTAAGTGCTTCATAATGAGCTAGTATGCGATGCACACTAGCTCAATATGCCTTTGCCTTTCAGGTTTTTATTTTTTACATTTTTTTGGGGGATGGTTTTGGAATGCCTTATTATTGGCTGTGGCTTTGGTTTTGGATAAATGCAACACCTTTTTAATGGCGATTGTTTTGGAATTGGGGATGCAACATCATATATATGGCCATGAATTTGGAATTGGGGACGCAACACCTTTTTAGTGGCCATGGCTTTGGATTGGGATGAATGAAACACCATATTCATGCCCATGCTTATGGAATTGGGGATGCAACATCTTATAAATGGCTATGTTTTTGGAATGGGGGGGGGGGGGGTGAATGAAACCCCCTTTTAAAGACTGTGGCTTTGGATTGGGATGAATGCAACACCTTATTAATGTCCATGGTTTTGGAATTGGGGATGCAGCATCTTATAAATGGCTATGAATTTGGAATTGGGGTTGCAACATCTTATTGATGGCTATGAGTTTGGAATGAGGGTATGAAACACTTTATTGATGGCCATGGTTTTGGAATGGGGGGATGAAATACCTCATTAATGGCCGTGGTTTTGGATTGGTATGAATGCAACACCTTATTAACAGCCATGGTTTTGGAATTGGGGATGCATCTTATAAATGGCCATGAATTTTGAATGAGGGGATGCAACACCTTTTTAATGGCCATGGCTTTGGATTGGTATGGATGAAACACCGTAATAATGGGCATGGTTTTGGAAAGGGGGGATGCAACACCATATTAATGGCCATACTTATAGAATTGGGGATGTAACATCTTATAAATGGCTATGATTTTGGAATGTGGGGATGAAACACCTTATTAATGGCCATGGTTTTGGAATGGGGGGATGAAACACCTTAATGGCCGTGGCTTTAAATTAGAATGAATGCAATACCTTATTAATGCCCAGGGTTTTGGAATTGGGGATGCAACATTTTATAAATGGCCATGAATTTGGAATTAGGGATGCAACATCGTATTAATGGCCATGGTTTTGGAATGGGTGGATGAAACACCTTATTGATGACCATGGTTTTGAAATTGGGGGGTGTGAAACACCTTATTAATGGCGTGACTTTGGATTGGGATGAATGCAACACCTTATTAATGGGCATGGTTTTAGAATTGGCGATGCAACATCCTATGAATGGCCATTATTTTGGAATGGAAGATTGTAACCAGGGGCGGCCTGTCCATTGGGGGCACAGGGGCGCCGCCCCCCCCCCCCCATCCATGCGTCCGCCCCCTAATCTACATGCAGGGCACCAGACGCATGGATTCCAATAGGGTTTTTTTGGGAGCATGTGATTATAGCCAGAGCCTCTAATAGGCTTCAAAAAAGGGTGGGCTCAGGGCACAGAGCACCCCGCGCCCCGAGCCCACCCAGTTGTGTGACAATAGCGAATGAATATTCCCTATTATCACACTGACACTCCTCCCAAAAATTAGGAAGAGGGTTGTGAGGCCCCTTTCCCAATTGGCAAAAAGGAGAAGCAATCTTAGTGGCCAGGAAGAGGCGGAAGAGACACGGCTGGAGGAGAAGGACAGTGGCTCAGCCATCCAGAACACCTCAGCCCGGACAGGAGGAGGTAAGGAGGCAGTCCATTGGGGGGGGGGGAGGAATGTGTCGCCTGCCAACTCACTGACTGACTGGCCGACCAACCAACCAACCAACCGGGGTGGGGGGTGTAAGGGGAAGGGGGGGTGTGCATTGGTTTTATTACCCTTCCCCCCCGAATTACCGAGCACCAGCCGCCACTGACTGCAACATCATTATAATGGCCATAGTATTGGAATAGGGGGGATACAGCTCCAATTTATTGACCATGGTTTCGGAATTGGGTGTCTATTAAGTTGATTTGTTGTGATGGTCAAGAGTACAAAGGCTTTTGGTCACTGGAATTTGCAGGGAAGCTTTAATTTACACAAACTCAGAAAATCATTATACTGTTAACTGAAAAAACCTGAAACACAATCTCATGAGACAATTCATAAGTTTTACAGGAAGACTGGGGAAGGCAATCACTGACAAGACGAGGAATACGGTTAAACAGGCGAGAATATTAATGTTTATATTGAAGAAACTTGTGCAATGTCCCTCAGAGGTGGAGCCGCACGCCCTTCTGATTGATTTGACTCTTTATACACAGAGATGTTGATGTTGATGTAGGGTGCAGTGTTTACATTGCCGTTTCACACTCTTTACATGGGTGACATGCCCATGGTGGGAGGCAGAAGAGTGGACAAACATCAGGAACTGGGTTGTGCTCGCTACTGAACCTCACCCAACATCACCCACGGAGAAGGGTGGAGACATTGTTTTCGTACAGGGATCAGAAAACAATGGCTGTTTACCAGCGGTGATCAGGGTTGGCTCCCTGCAGTAATTAAAACTTACTAAACAATGGATCCATTTCAGGAGAGCGGTGAAGGAGAATGTCCTTACAGTGAATACGAGTTTTCTTAATTTCAGCGGGAGCGAAACCTCAACATGTAAAACCAGAGCGCAGAACAATGAAAGAACAATAAATCACCGTGAATAAAGAGATGTCATATTGTAATGACTTGTCTACAAACAATGGAACATTATTACAGCAAAGCCAAGCCCAATTTTTACTTGGGTGCTTATTACAAGGGGCCAATCCACCACATCCCAATCAAAGGCAAAATAAGAAGTCACTCATATGGGATTTATCATAACTGGGTGTCATTTATCCACTAAAGCACTGCGTATCAGGAACAACTGCCACTTTTTTTGGCAGTTGCTATACTGTAACCATTGTCATTTTATGAACTTGCTACTATTAAAATAATATAAACCCTGAGGAAAGAACATTTAGTTTGCTCTGAGCACTCTGTATCAGAAACAATTGTCACTTTTTTGTCACTTGGTACATTGTAACAATGTCATCATTTAATGTAATTGCTGTTAATAAAGTCATATAAACCCTACGGGGATAACATTCAGTCTGCTCTGTGCAATGAGTATCAGGAACAATTGTCATTTTTTTTTTTTTTTGTCATTAGCTACACTGTAACAATGTCATCATTTTATGTACTTGCTGTAAATAAAAAAAGATGTAAACCCTAACAGGATGACATTTAGTGCTCTGTGTAATAAACAACTGCCATTTGTTACATCATGTTCATGTGATCATGTCATTAACCACTTGCCGACCGCTCACTCGAGCTCTACTGCGGCAAAGTTGTTAGTTATCGTCCAGCGACGTAGACCTACGTCACTGGACCCCTCCCCTTGTGGGCGGCGCTCGCGCGCTGCCGGAGGCTCGCTCCCGCTGTATTCATTCACAGCGGGAGTCGGGCCGGGGAGGAGCGGCGGCGACGCTTTAAAAATTTTTACCGGTTACCAGTTTCGAGTTACAGAGGAGGTCTTTTTCTAGAACTATTTATGTCACTCTGGCGATCGCGGCGATACCTCACGTGTGTGGTTGGAACACCGTTTTCATTTACAGGCGTGACTTACGTATGCGACTTCTTTCGGGCGCGAGCTCACGGCGATGGGGGATGCTTAACCACTTGCCGACTGCTCACTCGAGCACCACTGCGGCAAAGTGGTCCGTTATCGTCTGGCGACGTAGACCTACGTCGCCTGACACTCCCCTTTCTCGGCGGCACGCGCGCCGCCGGCGGCTCGCTCCCGCTTTATTCAGTCACAGCGGGAGTCAGGCCAGGGGAGGAGCAGTGGCGATCGCCGCTGCTCTTCCCCGATCGTCGGGGAATCGAGTTTGGAGATCCGCCCGCTTGTGTAAACAGAGCGGGCGGATCTCCTAAGTGACAGACAGTGACAGATTGCAGGGTTCAGCATAGCTGAACATGCGATCTGTCCCTGTGTCACTCAGTCACCTCCCCCCCCACACATGTCAGTAAGCACCAGGCATACATTAACCCCTCCCTCTCCAACAAAATTAACCCCTTCCCTGCCAGTGTCATTTTTACAGTAACAGTGCATATGTAAAGCACTGATTACTGTAGTAATGTCACTGGTCCCCCCAAAAGTGTCAAAAATGTCAGTCAAGGGTCTGATCTGTCCGCCGCAATGTCGCAGTCCCGCAAAAAAAAAATCGCAGATCGCCGCCATTACTCGTTAAAAAAAAAAAAAACACCAAAAATGACAGAAATCTTTCCCTTAGTTAGTAAATGCAATAACTTTTGCGCAAACCAATCAAAATACGCTTATTGTGATTTTTTTAACCAAACATATGTAGCATAAAACAAATTGGCCAAAAATGTAAAAAAAATTTTGATTTTTACATTTTTTGGGGGGAAATTTCATATAAAAAAATGTGAAAAATATTGTTATTTTTTCAAAATTTACGCTTTTTTTTGTTTATAGCGCAAAAAGTAAAAATCGCACAGCTGATCAAATACCACCAAAAGAAAGCTCTGTTTGTGGGGGAAAAAAGGACGTAAATTTCGTTTGGGTACAGCGTCGCATGACCGCGCAATTGTCAGTTAAAGTTGCACAGTGCCGAATCGCAAAAAGTGGCCTGGACGTAAGACAGCAAAATCCTCCGGTGGTAAAGTGGTTAATGTAAATGTTATTATTAACCACTTCGGGACCGGGCCTTTTTTTTTTTTACACTTGTTGTTTACAAGTTAAAATCATTTTTTTTTCTAGAAAACAACTTAGAATCCGCAAACATTATATATATATATTTTTAGCAGAGACCCTAGAGAATAAAATGGAGATCGTTGCAATATTTTTTAACACGCCATATTTGCGCAGCGGTCTTAGAAACTCAATTTTTTGGGAAAAATATATATTTTTTAAATTATAAAATAAGAAAACAGTGAAGTTAGCCCAATTTTTTTTTCTATAATGTGAAGGATAATGTTACGCTGAGTAAATAGATACCCAACATGTCACGCTCGTGGAATGGCGACAAACATTGGTACTTAGGAATCCTCATAGGCGACATTTTCAAAATTTCTACAGGTTACCAGTTTAGTGTTACAGAGAAGGTCTCAAATTATTGCTCTTGCTCTAACGATCATGGCGATACCTCATTTACATATGTGGGCACGACTTGGGTATGTGTTCGCTTCTGCATGCAAACTTACGGGGACTGAGCGCTTACATTTTTTATTTTCCTATTTATTTTTTATTTTTACACTATTCTTTAGGCTATATTCACACCTGAGCGTAGCGTTTTCGCGTGTTTTTTACCGCGATTTTACCGCGATTTACAGGCGTTTTTACAAGCGTGTTTTATGCAGGCATTTTTAGATTGAATAGAGACCAATGGAAAACGCCTGTAATCTGCCCAAAAAGAAGCTCATGTACTTTTTTGAGCGTTGGGCGTTTTGCTCACAGCGTCAAAACGCTCAGATGTTTACAGGGGCGATTGAAATGAATAGGATTTGTCTTGTTGGGCGTTTTGAGAGCTGATCCTAGAGCAGAAAAACTCCCCAAAAACGCCCTAAAACGCCTACATGTGAACTGAGCCTAAAATAATAATATTTTTTTTTTTTTCATGATTAAAAAAAAAAAAAAAGTATTTTTTTTCCATGATGAAAAAAAATGGGCTCGTTAAAACCATTGCTGGGAAGCAATGTATGACGTCACTCCGGTCCTCCAAGGCCATAGAGTGGAGGGAGGGCCGTCTTGCCCTCACTCGACTTCCTGCTTGAGAGGAGAGCAGACCGGATCGTTTTCCCCGCTGCCGGCAGGTCTGGTAAGCGGGAAAAATGACCAGGAAACGGAGGGGGGGGGGGGGGACCTCTCCCGCCGCCCATAAAAGTTGATCCTGCAGTGAATCCGCCGCTGGGACTACCCTTATATAAAAGTGGACCGCCTGCCGTTTAAAAGAATACCGGTTTTATGGCAGCTCCATACAGCCAACCTGACAGGGTCCCCCCCCCCCAAACACAGTTTACTATTCTTCAGTTACTAATAAACACAGTGAGGGATCTTTAACCGATCACTCATTGTGTTCATTCAGGAAAGGAAGAGGTTGGTAAATGTGGCATATTGACAGGACCCTTCCCCCACTCTCCATCCTGAAGGACCCTTTTGTGTCCTTGCAGCTGCTGGTACAAAGGAGTGGAGGGAAGCTGATACAGGGTGGCCTGGGCAGCAGGGGGAAACTTACAGTATGGTGCACAGGGAGGGCGATTGGTCCCGCAGGGGGGCATTACTGGAACCAATCCCATGTATGGCTCTTTCTGCAGCAGCTGAAAGTCGGCCAGGGGGAAGGGAGAAGAAGCCAGCTTTCAGCTGCTGCAGAGGGAGCTATACAGAGCCCCCCACCGTGCCCACATCCAATGCACCCAGCTGTCTGGGCCCTCCTGCTAGCCTGGGCCCTGTCCAACAGGACCAGTGGTACCACTTTATCCACAGGCCCTGATTTACTTGCAGCCTCTGCACACACATTGATCTGAGAGAAGAAAAAAAATTGTGCTAAATGGATCTTCTCAGCTGATATATAATTTCCCTACAAGATGAAGTCACCACCAGTGGTGTCCACTCAAAGAATAAACATGGTCACCCAGATGAGACAACATTGCATGCTTGTGTTACCCTCTTTCTACAGAACAGTGGTGCAGCCTTTGGACCCTCCGGCCTCCATCCCATGTCTACAGCTAGACCTAGTTATGAGCTATCTGAGGGCAGTTCTGGAACCTTCTCCGATAAGAACTGTTTATTCAACCACAGGCACAAAGAGATATACACTGTGGGACAACCCCCCTCCCCACATACACATATACATCCCATAATAGGTTGATCTTAAGGCAGCCAGAAACAATAGAACAATGGAATACAGGTACTTAACAATAACAAACCCACCTCACTATCTAGCAAGGGTCTATGAGACACCCATGCAATATTCTAGCAATCTGAAAAGTCAAATTGTCTATCTCTGTATATCTCTTGAGGGGCATTGTCCAGAAATATTATTGTCCCAAGTGAAAGAGGCCCTTCACTCTTTCAACACAAACCACACATATAGAACCCAGGATAAACGGGGTAACAGGAAATTCTGAGTCCGGTGTGGTTGTACAGCGAGTCTAATTAGTGCAGACCCGACTGGGGTTCTTGGTCACCCTGTGCCCCTAATAGACACAGGGTAACTTACACATACGAGGGGCCGGGGAAGCTGGACAAGGAGTTATCTGACCTCTCTAAAGTAATCTGGGTTCCACGAGCCCCCCAGCCAAAGGGACTCCTGTCACACCAGGGATCCTCAAACTGCGGCCCTCCAGCTGTTGCAGAACTACACATCCCATGAGGCATTGTAAAACTTGGACATTCACAGACATGACTAGGCATGATGGGAATTGCAGTTCCTGAACAACTGGAGGGCCATAGTTTGAAGACCCCTGGCATAAGCCTTCTGGCTCTGTTAGCAGGTTGACCCTTCTGGACCCAGGAAGACGTCATCTATGACGAAACGCGTCGGGAAGGCGTGCTGACGTCACCACGGCGTGCTGACGTCACCACGTGATAAGTCGGGCGGCGGTGTTTTCTAGATCCTGCCGATACAAGCGCTGTTCGTTTATATACATGTGAGTGTTTTACCATAAAATAAATGTGTATCTTTACATACTTCACTATGGTGGCTATTATTCTTTCATGACCATTGTTGGATTGTGGATTTCCCGGATCTATATGCTGCGGTATCTATCATCTTGTTGGTCTGAGTGGAGTTGCCAAGGGTCCTGGTTTGAGCTGGTTGGATATACTCTCATGAGTGATATATGCCTGATTACAACTTTCATCTGGTAAGCGTATTAGCGTGATACAATTCTCAGCACGGTGGAAAGATTATTATTTAGCGGTGGAGGATTCTGTCCTTGAACACTAATTTATTCACCTTCGGACTCTTTATTCTGTAATGGACTTTGTGTTCTATTGAATTTATCACACTAATTTGGAGTCACTTCTATTGATCTATTTGAATGCACGATTATTTGATAGCCTATTTCTATCTATTAGAGATATTATTCACTATATTGTTTTATTACATATATCATTTAGCGCAGCTTTACCCCTTTATACCTTCTGGAGTAATGACGAATGCCCTTTTGGCCTTCAATAAACACAACTGTGACAGCAAAACCCAACCATAATGGAAGAGCTTTGATAAAGTTCCTCAAAAAATAGCAGAAGATGCCATTGGCGGCAATTCAGCCCTTCACTCTACCTACATGGGAAAAAAGGGCATATCATTTCATAAAGAGACAAAACTGGGCATAGATTCCGTACTGGTCCTCTGAGTTCAGGTACAGCAGCAAGGCGTCTCTTGAAAAAAACGCATTGGCAGCTATAGATGACAGATGTGACATACCGTCATGTGATGCACACGTCAAGGATTCATCTACTCACAGAGAGTTTTCCTCCAGAGTTCCCAGGTATAATGAGGGCAGCTGTCAGTTGCCGCAGTAAAGCAATGATTTCCCCGTCATTCCTGCGCCTCCGGAGCGGAGCAGGTGTGGACCCGTCTGCTCGCACAAACACAACGCCATTTTCTTACTCTGACAGGATTAATCTTCGGCTGACGGTAAAGCCCGGGGCTCCGGGAACAGACAAGACATCCTCATCCTCTCCTGGAAAAAGAAAAGGGCCGACATATCAATAAAAGTGACGCTAGCCGCGAGCCCTCCACCATTTGGAGGGAGACAAGATAATCCGTCCCGAGATGATAGATGAAATGAGATTTACAGCAAGCGAGAATGCGTCTCAATAACACCAACTCACCTTCGTGAAAATGCCATAAACGCAAAAACCGAACAGCGGCCGGGACCACCAAACAGCCCGTCCTGTATTACAAACGGCCCTAAATATTTTTTAGGACGTCAGTCCATTTCTATCCTCCCAAGACCTTCTGCTCTGTAGATTCCTTGTCACCTCCTCCCATGTTCCCTTCTAGGACTTCTCCAGAGCCTCTCCCATCCTCTGGAAATCTCTACCTCAATGTGTACAGCCATCTCCTACTCAGTCCACCTTTAGGAGATCCCTGAAAGTTCATCTCTTCAGAGAAGCCTATCCTGCCTCCACCTAACAACAGAACTTTTACTTTCTCCATCACCTCATCCCAGGGGAGGACTGGGCCAGGGGGCCAATTGCCCCCTGGGCCGCCCTGATGCCCTGTAAAAAGGCTGCACTGCTTCTGCCACAGACATGCCTAAATGGTTCCTGGTGAAGGGAAGTAAAAAGTCCCCACCTCTGACCTACTGAGTGCAGGATGAAGATAAGGACAGAGAGCAGGCTCCCCCCCCCCCCCCCCAGCATTGATGGTGTAAACTGTGTCTGAGCAGAGGCCGGTTCCATGCCCCACTGGAGACTCTCCCTGACCAGCCCCAACCGAGCTGTGCCAGCTCCCCCCCCCAACCGCCCCCTGCTGGCCAGGTTGGGAACCCAGATTCGGCCGGTGAGTAGAGAGTACCTGGAGCAGAGCTTCAGCCTGGAACTGGGAACAGGAGGAGGCTGGGAAGAGGGAGAGTGGGAGGGGAGCCGAGTCGCTGCACCATGGGCCTCTGGACTGTACTTGCCCCCTGGGCAGAAACTTGCCAGTCAGCCCCTGCCTCATCCCCCCCCCCCACAAATATTACCTTTTGTATCACTTACCGCTCCCTATTAGATTGCAAGCTCCAATGATCAGGACCCACCTTGTACTAAATTGGATGTAACTGTACTGTCTTTCCTTACGATTTAAAGCTCTACACAAACCGTTGGTATTGTATAAACCCCCATATAGTAATACTAACATTAATAATAATGTATCCATATTAACACTTCTGCATCGCCCCATAGCAGATATACTGCTACAGAGTGGCCCTCCCGTGCCAAATCACATATACAGAGCATTCGGAAAGTATTCACAGCGCTTCACTTTTTCCACATTTTGTTATGTTACACAGTTACAGCCTTTTTCCAAAATGGATTAAATTAATTATTTTCCTCAGTTTCAGGGTCTTGGCAATCTTCTTATAGCCTAGGCCATGTTTATGTAGAGCAACAATTCTTTTTTTCAGATCCTCAGAGAGTTCTTTGCCATGAGGTGCCATGTTGAACTTTCAGTGACCAGTATGAGAGAGTGAGAGCGATAACACCAAATTTAACACACCTGCTCCCCATTCCAATTGAAGAGACAAGAACTCACTGCTCAAGGTGGTGTAATTGCCTGATGACTCACCTGAGACCTTGTAACACTAACGAGTCACATGACACCGGGGAGGGAAAATGGCTAATTGGGCCCGATTTGGACATTGTCACTTAGGGGTGTACTCACTTTTGTTGCCAGCGGTTTAGACATGTATGGCTGTGTGTTGAGTTATTTTGAGGGGACAGCAAATTTACACTGTTATACAAGCTGTACACTCACTACTTTACATTGTAGCAATAAAGTGTATAAAAACTCAACTTAATTATGCAAATCTCCTTTTCATTTAGCTGACGGTATCCATCGCGGAGATGATTTTCAGTGTTGTCACATGAAAAGATAGAATAAAATATTTACAAAAATGTGAGGGGTGTACTTACATTTTGTGAGATACTATATATATATATATATATATATATATATATATATATATATATATATATACAGTATATATATATATATATATATAGATATATAGATATATCTATATATATAGTGAAGTTTCTCTTAAAATAGGCATATTTGCAAACCTCTTGACGCATAAATGGAGGCCAGCGTTTTATGAACAAAATGCAGAAATTGGGCTAGAACAATGCATCATGGGGGAAATCAAACATTCCGTGAACAAAGCCAAATGTGAAGAGCAAGGGGTCATCAGAATCCTGAACAGACTATAAAGGATAAAGGAAAAAAACAAAAAACCATAATAAAACAAAATATAAAAGGAAATCTCACCCCTAAACCTGAGCGCTGATTGTGCTGCGGCGTCTCGGTGTCACTTCCTCCATTGTACGGTATTAGTGTGGAAGGGAACAGGCGCAGTAATAGGATTATCATACAGCTTTAAGGAGATATGATATATTTTTTCGGTGGTAGATAAGAGACAGATGACATCTATAATCTGGAATATCCGGGCTGATTAGAGAAGTGGAGGAATCATCTCTGCGATGGATACCGCCAGCTAAATGAAAAGGAGATTTGCATAATTAAGTTGAGTTTTAATACACTTTATTGCACAGAAGTTTTATTAAATACAGACGGCGGCTTTATGGAAACGCAGTCTGTGGGATTGAGGGGAAACCATCCCACTGACACCATCGTTATCGGAGAATGGTTTTATGGAGATTTGTTAGATCTCTGTTTACCGTCGTTATTCCCTGATTCCCCCCCCCCCCCCCCCCACCACCGCCGCAGACTTATATTATAATTCAATAAAAAGGGAACACAGATTGTAATGTGAAATGTATAATATGGCGATTGGTATCGGCGCTACCTTACAGTATAAAAACGTGACTACCCCCAAAGTGTAAGTGAAGATATATAAGGGTGTCAACAGAGAATGTTTATTTGTGAGGAAATAAAATGAGATAAACAATACGTGTGTGTTTATTAAGTTCCAAATAAAAAACAAATATAGTGATACATGTGCAATATGCATATCGAAAACGGTGGAAAAAAATATATAATGGGGGGGGGGGGGGGGGTGTTCCCACAACCACAAGTGTTATATCAGGTATATACTTATTCCTGATATATTTGTGCCACACAAGTATTGAAAAATAAACAGGTGCTGCTGTGCAGAGTTCGAAAATGACCACAACCACAAGTGTTATATCAGGACTTCCCTGATATATGTGCCACACATGTGCTAAAAATAGGCAAAAGCTACTGTGCAGAGTCCAAAGAGTCCACTAGGTGGCGTCTGCAATACGACCTGTGTAGCTGTATGGGGGGTCTCTTCTCCGTATTTAGGGGAGCACTTCCGAGCCGGTGGTCTGGTGCCCTAAATGCTCATAACGAAAGAAGGCCCCAAAGTGAATAGATAATCCATACAATAACGGCAAAAAAGCGCAGTACACTCACTGTTAAGATGATCTGGATCAGAGTAGACAAAAAACAGTCCGCGCCGGGATGCTTCCGCGTTCCACGGCCGACAACCGGAAGTGTTGGGCGGAGTCTAGAACGTGCAACGTCACTTCCGGTTGTCGGCCGTGGAACGCGGAAGCATCCCGGCGCGGACTGTTTTTTGTCTACTCTGATCCAGATCATCTTAACAGTGAGTGTACTGCGCTTTTTTGCCGTTATTGTATGGATTATCTATTCACTTTGGGGCCTTCTTTCGTTATGAGCATTTAGGGCACCAGACCACCGGCTCGGAAGTGCTCCCCTAAATACGGAGAAGAGACCCCCCATACAGCTACACAGGTCGTATTGCAGACGCCACCTAGTGGACTCTTTGGACTCTGCACAGTAGCTTTTGCCTATTTTTAGCACATGTGTGGCACATATATCAGGGAAGTCCTGATATAACACTTGTGGTTGTGGTCATTTTCGAACTCTGCACAGCAGCACCTGTTTATTTTTCAATACTTGTGTGGCACAAATATATCAGGAATAAGTATATACCTGATATAACACTTGTGGTTGTGGGAACACCCCCCCCCCCCCCCCATTATATATTTTTTTCCACCGTTTTCGATATGCATATTGCACATGTATCACTATATTTGTTTTTTATTTGAAACTTAATAAACACACACGTATTGTTTATCTCATTTTATTTCCTCACAAATAAACATTCTCTGTTGACACCCTTATATATCTTCACTTACACTTTGGGGGTAGTCACGTTTTTATACTGTAAGGTAGCGCCGATACCAATCGCCATATTATACATTTCACTTTCACCCTTGCACTTAAGGGTTGATTGGTGGCAGCTCACACCTTCTATTTATTTATCTATCTGTCCCCTCATATATCTTTAATCCATAGCGCTGGTCATCCTCCCCTTACCGTACAGATTGTAATGTAGACGGATATGAATATTATTTTTGCCTAACACAATGCTTTCAGAATTTCAGCTTCTCATAAGCCAACTAGACTTGAAAGTTCATGTTTAACCACCTTTAATACCGGGCACTCTTAACCCCTTCCTGCCCAGGCCAATTTTCAGCTTTCACGCTGTCACACTTTGAATGACAATTGCAGTATGAAATTTTCATCATTTTTTGAGCAGATGGAGCTTTCTTTTTGTGGTATTTAATCAGCGCTGGGTTTTTTATTTTTTGCTAAACAAACAAAAAAGACTGAAAATTTTTCTTCGTCTCTGTTATACAATTTTGCAAATAAGAATGTTTTCTTCTTCACTGATGGGCACTGATAGGCTGCATTGATGGGCACTGATGAGGCTGCACTGATGGGCACTCATACAACTGCATTGATGGGCACTGATGAGGCTGCACTCATGGGCACTGATGAGGCTGCACTCATGGGCACTGATGAGGCTACATTGATGGGAACTGATAATGCTGCACTGATGGGCACTCATAAAACTGCATTGATGGGCACTGATGAGGCTGCACTCATGGGAACTGATGAGGTTGCACTCATGGGCACTCATAAAACTGCATTGATGGGCACTGATGAGGCTGCACTCATGGGAACTGATGAGGCTGCACTCATGGGCACTGATGAGGCTGCACTCATGGGCACCGATGAGGCTGCACTCATGGGCACTGATGAGGCTACATTGATGGGAACTGATAATGCTACACTGATGTGCACTCATAAAACTGCATTGATGGGCACTGATGAGGCTGCACTCATGGGCACTGATGAAGCTACATTGATGGGCACTGATGAGGCTGCACTGATAGACTGTATTGACGGGCACTGACAAGGTGACCTCAATGCACTGGCAAATGAGGTTTAATGTTGATAAATGTAAAGTTATGCACTTGGGGGCTAAGAATATGCATGCAGCATACATACTAGGGGGAGTAGAACTGAGGTAATCCATAGCGGAGAAGGATCTGGATGTTCTGATAGATCCTAAGCTTAATAATATCATGCAATGCCAAGCTGCGGTTTCCAAAGCAAGCAAAGTCATTTCTTATATTAACAGAGGCATGGACTCCAGAGAGAGAGATATAATTTTGCCCCTGTACAAATCATTAGTAATACCTCATCTGGAATATGCAGTTCAGTTTTGGGCACCAGTTCTTAAAAAGGATATCAGGGAACTGGAGAAAGTGCAGAGAAGAGCAACCAAACTGATAAGAGGCATGGAGGAGCTCAGCTATGAAAAAAGATTAGAGGAACTGAATTTATTCTCTCTTGAGAAGAGGAGATTAAGGGGGGATATGATCAACATGTATAAATACATAAGGGGGTCCATATAGTGAACTTGGTGTTGAGTTATTCACTTTAAGGTCATCACAGAGGACAAGGGGGCGCTCTTTACGTCTAGAGGAAAACAGATTTCGTCTCCAAATACAGAAAGGTTTATTTACCGTAAGAGCTATGAAAATGTGGGATAGACTCCTTCCAGAGGTGGTTCTGGCCAGCTCATTAGATTGCTTTAAAAAAGGCCTGGATTCTTTCCTGGGTGTACATAATATAACTGGGTACTAATACTTATAGGTAAAGTTGATCCAGGGAATATCCGATTGCCTCTTGGGGGATCAGGAAGGTATTTTTTTTCCCCTGGTGTAGCAAAGTTGGGTTTTTTTTTCGCCTTCCTCTGGACCAACTGTGGGTATAAGACTGTGTATATGGGATTGTATGGTTGGGTTTTCTTTACTGTTTTTTTTTTTGTTTTTGTTTTTTATTGCTTGAGCCAGATGGACTCTTTTTTCAACCTGAATAACTATGTAACTATGATAAGACTGCATTGATGGGCACTGATGAGGCTGCATTGATGGGCACTAGAGTTGGGCCAAACACCTCCTGGTTCGGTTCGTCTCAGAACTCTCGAACATCGCAAAAGTTTGTACCCAAACCCCACTGAAGTCTATGGGACCCGAACTTGAAAAATCAAAAGTCCAAATTTTGAAGGCTTATATGCTATAAAGTTATTGGCCATAAAAAGTGTATGGGGGACCTGGGTATTGCCCTGGGGGACATGTAGAAATTTAAATTTTTGTTTAAAAAAGATAGTTTTTACAGGATCGGGGATTTTAATGAAGTTTGAATTTTGAAGTTTAATAAATAAAAATGAAAAATTCCTTTAAATATAGTGCCTGGGGGTCACCTTAGTCTGCCTGTAAAGTAGTGCATCTGTACCATGTATAGAACCTGCTTCAGCAAAACTGACATTTCTAAAAAAAAGAAATGAAATTTAAATTGCCGGCAATACAAAAATGTTAAACAAAAAAACGTATCTTAGTATGCACCTTGGCAGGTCAGGAAAAGGGGAGACGACATGCCCTCAACATTGGGGGTGCTGATGAGGACAAGGGTCTCTTGCTGACAACCCTGGGCTGTGGTTGTAGGGGTCTGTGGGCAGGGGGCTTATCAGAATCCCACCTCCAAATCCCGACTTCCCCCCTATGTGAATGACTATGGGTTATCAACCTATTCACCAAAAAAAGTGTAAAAAAAAAAAAAAAAAAGACAGGAGGCAGTTTTGAACAATTCCTTTATTAAAAAAATAAAAAAAACAAACGTACCCTGATGTAGTCTATCGTCAATCACAACGCCTGCCGCCCCGTCAGACCCGGAAAAAAAAACCCTGCTCGCAACAAAGGTTAATCACTGAATGCCGGCTCCCCCATTAGACAGTTCTTAAATAGGTAAGGGGTGAGGTCACCTGGTGATGTCACCTGGTGGCACCACCCCCTCTGTGACATCATTGACTGGTGCTTGCTGGGTGGGAGTAGGCATTGGTGGTTAGCCTTTGTCACGGGCAGGTGAATGTCACAAATATTACACATGTATTGTTATGCGTGCTGCTATTAGCCTCCATCGATGGTAGAAAATGGATGCAGTTTGCCATCTCCACCATGGGCACTGGATGACCTTGCCCCAGCACTGCCCTAAAGCATTCTAGAGTAGAGTACAGCCCACTGCAGAGCATTCCAGTTTATATACTGGTGATGTTTACATTTATGCCTTATGGTAGCCATTTCATGATGAATAAACTGCCCTAACCCATCGCAATGAGAGGCTTTAGTATGAATGGGTCCTATCCCCATAAAAAATATTTATACCCTTGTTAAATGTGGTGTGATGTCCATTATTTTGGGGGGTAACTAGGATAGTAACTAGGATAGGCATAGAAGACCTATATATTTACAGTATACCTATGTACAGGTATATGCGCCTATTTGCATGGTGGTGGGAGTCTCATGGTCTGAGGCTGCATTGGTGCTGCCGGCACTGGGGAGCTACAGTTCATTGAGGGAACCATGAATGCCAACATGTACTGTGACATACTGAAGCAGAGCATGATCCCCTCCCTTCAGAGACTGGGCCGCAGGGCAGTATTCCAACATGATAATGACCCCAAACACCTCCAAGACAACCACTGCCTTGCTAAAGAAGCTGAGGGTAAAGGTGATGGACTGGCCAAGCATGTCTCCAGACCTAAACCCTATTGAGCATCTGTGGGGCATCCTCAAACGGAAGGTGGAGGAGCGCAAGGTCCCTAACATCCACCAGCTCTGTGATGTCATCATGGAGGAGTGGAAGAGGACTACAGTGACAACCTGTGAAGATCTGGTGAACTCCAAGCCCAAGAGGGTTAAGGCAGTGCTGGAAAATAATGGTGGCCACACAAAATATGGACACTTTCACATTGGGGTGTACTCACTTTTGTTGCCAGCGGTTTAGACAGCAATGCTGGCTGCACGCATATGTCTATTTCCCAAAGACAACCTCTGGATATGACGTTGAGCACGTGCACTCAACTTCTTTGGTCGACCATGGTGAGGCCTGTTCTAAATGGAACCTGTCCTGTTAAACCGCTGTATGGTCTTGGCCACCGTGCTGCAGCTCAGTTTCAGGGTCTTGGCAATCTTCTTATAGCCTAGGCCATCTTTATGTAGAACAAAATAATTTTTTTTCCAGATCCTCAGAGAGTTCTTTGCTATGAGGTGCCATGTTGAACTTCCAGTGACCAGTATGAGAGAGTGAGAGCGATAACACCAAATTTAACACACTTGCTCCCCATTCACACCTGAGACCTTGTAACACTAACGAGTCACATGACACCGGGGAGGGAAAATGGCTACTTGGGCCCAATTTGTACATTTTCACTTAGGGGTGTACTCACTTTTGTTGCCAGCGGTTCAGACATTAATGGCTGTGTGTTGAGTTATTTTGAGGGGACAGTAAATTTACACTGTTATACAAGCTGTACACTCACTACTTTACATTGTAGCAAAGTGTAATTTCTTCAGTGTTGTCACATGAAAAGATAGAATAAAATATCTACAAAAATGTAAGGGGTGTACTTACTTTTGTGAGACACTGTACATTTACCCTGTCCCTGTGTGACACCCTGGCTGAAGACGAAATCAGGAAAGGACGGTATTTTAACAAGGAGGAGGTAAATCGCTCCGGAGAGAATTCTAAGCCTTGAAAATCTCACCCCGACTTCTTCTGCAGCTTAATAAAAGGCAGGTCATTAGCGGCGCAGTCTTGTGATTTTACGGCTGAGGGCCCGCACTCCGTTCCCATCTCAATGAACTCCCTAATATATATTTTTATATTATAAATCCATTAGCCGTCATTTGTAATAGTTACATTACCTAAAACTATTCATTAGTACAGTTAATGAAAAGTGTCTCGGAACATTAATTGCGGGAGATGAGGCGCGGCCCGCATCACTTGTAGGCCGCAGCCAGGCAGGGGGAAGGGATGCTTAAATATAATAATAGGCACTTAAAATCGAATAAGGGCATTTCTTCATCAACTTTCACCCTATTTATAGAAGATGGGAAAGGGGGGGACGTGAACAATGGATGTAATAGCTTACAGTAAACACAGAATTATCCCCTTCGAGCTTCTAAATTGTATTGTTCTGTTTCTGTAGAGCCAAAAACTCAAACTGTCCTGTGGATTGACCTGCAGCTGGTTTGGACCTGCACCCCGTAAGTCTACACCAAAAACACCATCCAAAAACCCACCTTCCATCAAGGTTCACACATTGTTCATATCTTAGTGCCCCACCTGAGACACAAAGAGTCAGCCAAGGTCAGGGTAGGCAGCACAGGAATGGTGGACCTCAGTTTGTACTGTCTACCTTGACCTTACCTTGCCTTTAAACCGCTACTCCTATGCTGCCTGCCCTGACTTCAGCTTGCCTTTAGATTATACTTCTGTGCTGCCTGCCCTGACTTCTGCTTCTCTTCAAACTATACTTCTCTGCTGCCTTCCCAGACTTCAGCTTCTCTATAAACTATACTTCTCTGCTGCCTGTCTAGACTTCCGCTTCTCTATAAACTATACTTCTGTGTTGCCTCCCCCGACTTCAGCTTACCTTTAGATTATACTTCTGTGCTGCCTGCCCTGACTTCAGCTTTTCTTCAGACTATACTCCTCTGATGTCTGCCCTGACTTCCGCTTCTCTCCAAACTATACTTCTCTGCTGCCTTCCCAGACTTCAGCTTCTCTATAAACTATACTTCTCTGCTGCCTGTGTAGACTTCCGCTTCTCTATAAACTATACTTCTGTGTTGCCTGCCCCGACTTCAGCTTACCTTTAGATTATACTTCTGTGCTGGCTGCACTGACTTCAGCTTTTCTTCAGACTGTACTCCTCTGTTGTCTGCCCTGACTTCCGCTTCTCTTCAAACTATACTTCTGTGCTGCCTGCCCAGACTTCCGCTTCTCTTCAAACTATACTGTGCTGCATGCCCAGACTTCAGCTTTTCTTCAGACTACAGTATACTCCTCTGTTGTCTGCCCTAACTTCAGCTTCTCTATAAACTATACTTCTCTGCTGCCTGTCCAGACTTCTGCTTCTCTATAAACTATACTTCTGTGCTGCCTGCCCAGACTTCAGCTTTCTTCAAACTATACTGTGCGACCTGCCCAGACTTCAGCTTTTCTTCAGACTACAGTATACTCCTCTGTTGTCTGCCCTGACTTCAGCATCTCCTCAAACTATACTTCTGCGCTGCCTGTCCAGACTTCCGCTTCTCTATAAACTATAATTCTGTGCTGCCTGCCCAGACTTAAACTTTCTTCAAACTATGCTGTGCTGCCTGCCCAGACTTCAGCTTTTCTTCAGACTACAGTATACTCCTCTGTTGTCTGCTCTGACTTCCACTTCTCTTGTGCTGCCTGCCCAGACTTAGGCTTGTCTTTAGATTATACTTCTGTGCTGCCTGCCCAGACTTCAGCTCCTCTTCAAACTTTGGCTTGTCTTAAGATACTTTTGTGCTGCCTGCCCTGATCTCAGCTTTGTGTTCAAACCACAGCTCCAGTGCTGCTTGCCCTGACCTCAGCTTGTCTTGAAACCACTGCCTGCTGTGACCTTGGCTTATCTGCAGACCCTGTTCTTGTGCTTCCTACCTTGACCTCAGCTTTGTGTTCACACCACACTCCAACGTTGCCTTCTGAATTCAGCTTTTCTTGGGACCACTGTTCCTGGGTTGCCTGCTCTAACCTCTTGGCTTGTCTTCAGACCACAGTGCCCCAACCTCAGCTTTTTGTTCATACTATACCCTAGCTCTTGTGCTGTCTACTCTGACCTCAACTGGCCTTCAAGCCACGGCTCCTGCTTTGCTTGTCCTACATCCTACAGATCTTCATCTCTTGGCAAGCAAATCTATAGGGTGCAGCAAGAGTCTGACATTTATATTGAATAATCATTGAGGCTTTGATGGGTGGAGTTGAGAACCCCTGGCCTGCTAAAGCAGGAGATAAGAAATTCCCAAAACATCACATTACAGCACTACAGTACTTTGGCCATCGACTAGGGGAGGAGTGAACAAAACCTTGGGGGGTATATAAACTCTGCCCCCTCTTTACGTTACATCCATCTTCATTTTCAAATGTATTATTACTTTTTAATCTATTCACAGAACAGGCATCAGGATACACTACAGCACTACCATAGAAATGCTGAAAACAGAATAGCACAGAACTGTTCATAGCTACCCATCTGTAGACTCCACCCTCAAAGCTTTCCTGTGTTACATTGTATCACTATCTTTTTTCTTTAATCTCTTCCATCCTTTGAAGAAGATTGACAAGATAGGGTGGCCTTGCATAGCCTGATAAAAGCTAATAATGTAACTGTAGCAGATCAACCGGCACCCCAACTGGGTACCCCCGTTGACGGATGCTCCTAGTGCTTCCCGAGGGCTCCAAGCACTCCACCAGACACCGTAACCACTTCAGACCCCACGAACCGCTGCAGCTTAGTTAGGGTCTCGCCGTCTCCTACCCACCCTGGACCTACCACAAGGCTCCAGGTTCCAGTGGATGAACCTCTCTTTCCTCAGAGAGGGCAGCAGGCACAGGTACAAGCTCTTACACAAGCTCTTACAAGAGCTTAGTGATTATCCAAGGGAGTATGAAGGACATAGCAATCCCTTGTAGCAGATTCCCCCAATGAGAGACAGGACTCGAGATTGAGGGTGAAGTATAACTCAAAACTTTAATGGTACAGCTGCTCTTTTATACAGTTTTCCTCCACAAGGTTACCGCCCAGGTGGACCTTGTTGAGAACAAGCCATGAGGTTCACAATCCAATGAAAACAGAATTTTACACTCCCAAACAGTGTACACAAAGATATACACTGTGGGACAACCCCCCCCCCCCCCCTCTGCCTTAGCAGTCAATCTACATTCACTTATACATCCCATAATAAGTTTATCTTAAGGCAGACAGAACAATGTGAGGTCACTAACATTTAACAATGGGACAGGTAAACTTTAACACAATACACATTCCATTTCAATACACAAACAATAGGGAAGCCTGTCAATGACAGTCTGTATGTCTCTCTCACATTGAAGCTGGAATACACTTTGGCATCACTTGTAAATACAGACCCTATTTGAAGCAATCCAAATCATCAGTCTTTCACTCCCAGTGTAAAGTGGGAATAAATCTTTATATTTCTATATGAAGATATTGCTGACAAATATTACTGTCCCATCTGAAGCAATTCAAACCATTAAGTATCTGTCTTTCACTCATAGTGACGGTGAATACCGTCACAGTAACCATTATGAGTGCTGCTTGCCATAAAGAGAGCCCGCGGAGGTGCCGTAATGAGCTCACCTGATCGTCACATAAGAGTCTTCCCTTACATCAGTGTCCCACCTTACACCAGTGTCCCCATCAGAGTCTCTCCCCTTATATCAGCGTCCCCATCAGAGTCCCCCCTTACATCAGTGCCCCTATTAGTGTCCGCCCTTACATCACTGTCCCCATCAGAGTCCCCCAAATTTTATGGGACTATGAGGAGGTCCTCCAATGTGGGCAAAGTCAGCAATCCAGAGCTCACAGGGATCCCTCCCTACTCCATGTAAAATGTCAATGGGGGAGGGGTTCCCGGGATAAGATGAGATCACATGATAATAAAATAGAATAATCAAGTGATTCCTTCTTATTAGCAAATTCCTTCCTATGTGCCATTATTAGGAAGTATTTTAAACTGGGAATTCTTAGAGAAGCTGGAGGCGCAGTGCTATCATCACACCATCCTCCTGTTTAATAAATCCTCCGATAATTAATAATTGATCGGGGGAGGGGGGGGTGCAATGATCTGGAAAACACTTTGATAAATCCCTGACACGCAGACACTTCTCAGGATATTTATTAAAGTATTTTATGACCTCTCTGCGGCTGACAAGTCCAATCAAGACGGGACCATCAATAATGACATAATCAATAACAGCACGCAGGTCCCTCTCTGATCTGGGAAGATTGATTTCTGTCACATCATCAGATAATCGTCATTCCTCCCCAAAGTCATGTAATGCAAGAAGAGGCTCCTGGCAATCCTCCAACCTCATCACTTATCCAAGACTGAGGAGGAAGAAGGACCAGAGAGCCGGGAGGGAGATACAGGAAGACTCTCCATGAGATCACTGGAAGGAAGAAGATTATCTAATGGATCATCACTGACAACACCCCAACCATCCCTTCCCTTCCAGAAAAGTCTCAGCAAGGATTGCCCTGCAGGTGGAGAAAGCCACCCATCCCTCTACACATAGGAGGACATATATTACCCATCCTTCTACACATAGGAGGACATATATTACCCATCCCTCTACACATAGGAGGACATATATCACCCATCCCTCTACACATAGGAGGACATATATTACCCATCCCTCTACACATAGGAGGACATATATCACCCATCCCTCTACACATAGGAGGACATATATTACCCATCCCTCTACACATAGGAGGACATATATTACCCATCCCTCTACACATAGAAGGACATATATTACCCATCCCTCTACACATAGAAGGACATATATTATCAATCCCTCTACACATAGGAGGACATATATTACCCATCCCTCTACACATAGGAGGACATATATTACCCATCCCTCTACACATAGGAGGACATATATCACCCATCCTTCTACACATAGGAGGACATATATTACCCATCCCTCTACACATAGGAGGACATATATTACCCATCCCTCTACACATAGGAGGACATATATTACCCATCCCTCTACACATAGGAGGACATATATCACCCATCCTTCTACACATAGGAGGACATATATTACCCATCCTTCTACACATAGGAGGACATATATTACCCATCCTTCTACACATAGGAGGACATATATTACCCATCCCTCTACACATAGGAGGACATATATTACCCATCCCTCTACACATAGGAGGACATATATTACCCATCACTCTACACATAGGAGGGCATATATTACCCATCCCTCTACACATAGGAGGACATATATTACCCATCCCTCTACACATAGGAGGACATATATTACCCATCACTCTACACATAGGAGGGCATATATTACCCATCCCTCTACACATAGGAGGACATATATTACCCATCCTTCTACACATAGGAGGACATATATTACCCATCCCTCTACACATAGGAGGACATATATCACCCATCCCTCTACACATAGGAGGACATATATTACCCATCCTTCTACACATAGGAGGACATATATTACCCATCCCTCTACACATAGGAGGACATATATTACCCATCCCTCTACACATAGGAGGACATATATTACCCATCCTTCTACACATAGGAGGACATATATTACCCATCCCTCTACACATAGGAGGACATATATTACCCATCCCTCTACACATAGGAGGACATATATCACCCATCCCTCTACACATAGGAGGACATATATCACCCATTCCTCTACACATAGGAGGACATATATTACCCATCCCTCTACACATAGGAGGACATATATTACCCATCCTTCTACACATAGGAGGACATATATTACCCATCCCTCTACACATAGGAGGACATATATTACCCATCCCTCTACACATAGGAGGACATATATTACCCATCCTTCTACACATAGGAGGACATATATTACCCATCCCTCTACACATAGGAGGACATATATCACCCATTCCTCTACACATAGGAGGACATATATTACCCATCCTTCTACACATAGGAGGACATATATCACCCATCCCTCTACACATAGGAGGACATATATCACCCATTCCTCTACACATAGGAGGACATATATTACCCATCCCTCTACACATAGGAGGACATATATTACCCATCCCTCTACACATAGGAGGACATATATCACCCATTCCTCTACACATAGGAGGACATATATTACCCATCCCTCTACACATAGGAGGACATATATTACCCATCCCTCTACACATAGGAGGACATATATTACCATCCCTCTACACATAGGACATATATTACCCATCCCTCTACACATAGGAGGACATATATTACCCATCCCTCTACACATAGGAGGACATATATTACCCATCCCTCTACACATAGGAGGACATATATTACCATCCCTCTACACATAGGAGGACATATATTACCCATCCCTCTACACATAGGAGGACATATATTACCCATCCCTCTACACATAGGAGGACATATATTACCATCCCTCTACACATAGGAGGACATATATTACCCATCCCTCTACACATAGGAGGACATATATTACCCATCACTCTACACATAGGAGGACATATATTACCCATCCCTCTACACATAGGAGGACATATATTACCCATCCCTCTACACATAGGAGGACATATATTACCCATCCCTCTACACATAGGAGGACATATATTACCCATCCCTCTACACATAGGAGGACATATATTACCCATCCCTCTACACATAGGAGGACATATATCACCCATCCCTCTACACATAGGAGGACATATATCACCCATCCTTCTACACATAGGAGGACATATATTACCCATCCCTCTACACATAGGAGGACATATATCACCCATCCCTCTACACATAGGAGGACATATATTACCCATCCCTCTACACATAGGAGGACATATATTACCCATCCCTCTACACATAGGAGGACATATATCACCCATCCCTCTACACATAGGAGGACATATATTACCCATCCCTCTACACATAGGAGGACATATATTACCCATCCCTCTACACATAGGAGGACATATATTACCCATCCCTCTACACATAGGAGGACATATATTACCCATCCCTCTACACATAGGAGGACATATATTACCCATCCCTCTACACATAGGAGGACATATATTACCCATCCCTCTACACATAGGAGGACATATATTACCCATCCCTCTACACATAGGAGGACATATATTACCATCCCTCTACACATAGGAGGACATATATTACCCATCCCTCTACACATAGGAGGACATATATTACCCATCACTCTACACATAGGAGGGCATATATCACCCATCCCTCTACACATAGGAGGACATATATTACCCATCCCTCTACACATAGGAGGACATATATTACCCATCCCTCTACACATAGGAGGACATATATTACCCATCCCTCTACACATAGGAGGACATATATTACCCATCACTCTACACATAGGAGGGCATATATTACCCATCCCTCTACACATAGGAGGACATATATTACCCATCCCTCTACACATAGGAGGACATATATTACCCATCCCTCTACACATAGGAGGACATATATTACCCATCACTCTACACATAGGAGGGCATATATTACCCATCCCTCTACACATAGGAGGACATATATTACCCATCCCTCTACACATAGGAGGACATATATTACCCATCCCTCTACACATAGGAGGACATATATCACCCATCCCTCTACACATAGGAGGACATATATTACCCATCCCTCTACACATAGGAGGACATATATTACCCATCCCTCTACACATAGGAGGACATATATTACCCATCCCTCTACACATAGGAGGACATATATTACCCATCCCTCTACACATAGGAGGACATATATCACCCATCCCTCTACACATAGGAGGACATATATTACCCATCCGTCTACACATAGGAGGACATATATCACCCATCCCTCTACACATAGGAGGACATATATTACCCATCCCTCTACACATAGGAGGACATATATTACCCATCCCTCTACACATAGGAGGACATATATTACCCATCCCTCTACACATAGGAGGACATATATCACCCATCCCTCTACACATAGGAGGACATATATTACCCATCCCTCTACACATAGGAGGACATATATTACCCATCCCTCTACACATAGGAGGACATATATTACCATCCCTCTACACATAGGAGGACATATATTACCCATCCCTCTACACATAGGAGGACATATATTACCCATCCCTCTACACATAGGAGGACATATATTACCCATCCCTCTACACATAGGAGGACATATATTACCATCCCTCTACACATAGGAGGACATATATTACCCATCCCTCTACACATAGGAGGACATATATTACCCATCACTCTACACATAGGAGGACATATATTACCCATTCCTCTACACATAGGAGGACATATATTACCCATCCCTCTACACATAGGAGGACATATATTACCCATCCCTCTACACATAGGAGGACATATATTACCCATCCCTCTACACATAGGAGGACATATATTACCCATCCCTCTACACATAGGAGGACATATATTACCCATCACTCTACACATAGGAGGGCATATATTACCCATCCCTCTACACATAGGAGGACATATATTACCCATCCCTCTACACATAGGAGGACATATATTACCATCCCTCTACACATAGGAGGACATATATTACCCATCCCTCTACACATAGGAGGACATATATTACCCATCCCTCTACACATAGGAGGACATATATTACCCATCCCTCTACACATAGGAGGACATATATTACCCATCCCTCTACACATAGGAGGACATATATTACCCATCCCTCTACACATAGGAGGACATATATTACCCATCCCTCTACACATAGGAGGACATATATTACCCATCACTCTACACATAGGAGGACATATATTACCCATCCTTCTACACATAGGAGGACATATATTACCCATCCCTCTACACATAGGAGGGCATATATTACCCATCCCTCTACACATAGGAGGACATATATTACCCATCCTTCTACACATAGGAGGACATATATTACCCATCCCTCTACACATAGGAGGACATATATTACCCATCCTTCTACACATAGGAGGACATATATTACCCATCCCTCTACACATAGGAGGACATATATCACCCATCCCTCTACACATAGGAGGACATATATTACCCATCCTTCTACACATAGGAGGACATATATTACCCATCCTTCTACACATAGGAGGACATATATTACCCATCCCTCTACACATAGGAGGACATATATCACCCATCCCTCTACACATAGGAGGACATATATCACCCATCCCTCTACACATAGGAGGACATATATTACCCATCACTCTACACATAGGAGGACATATATTACCATCCCTCTACACATAGGAGGACATATATTACCCATCCCTCTACACATAGGAGGACATATATTACCCATCACTCTACACATAGGAGGACATATATTACCCATCCCTCTACACATAGGAGGACATATATTACCCATCCTTCTACACATAGGAGGACATATATTACCATCCCTCTACACATAGGAGGACATATATTACCCAACCTTCTACACATAGGAGGACATATATTACCCATCCCTCTACACATAGGAGGACATATATCACCCATCCCTCTACACATAGGAGGACATATATTACCATCCCTCTACACATAGGAGGACATATATTACCATCCCTCTACACATAGGAGGACATATATTACCCATCCCTCTACACATAGGAGGACATATATTACCCATCCCTCTACACATAGGAGGACATATATTACCCATCCCTCTACACATAGGAGGACATATATTACCCATCCCTCTACACATAGGAGGACATATATTACCCATCCCTCTACACATAGGAGGACATATATTACCCATCCCTCTACACATAGGAGGACATATATTACCCATCACTCTACACATAGGAGGGCATATATTACCCATCCCTCTACACATAGGAGGACATATATTACCCATCCCTCTACACATAGGAGGACATATATTACCCATCACTCTACACATAGGAGGACATATATTACCCATCCTTCTACACATAGGAGGACATATATTACCCATTCCTCTACACATAGGAGGACATATATTACCCATCCTTCTACACATAGGAGGACATATATTACCCATCCCTCTACACATAGGAGGACATATATTACCCATCACTCTACACATAGGAGGGCATATATTACCCATCCCTCTACACATAGGAGGACATATATCACCCATCCCTCTACACATAGGAGGACATATATCACCCATCCCTCTACACATAGGAGGACATATATCACCCATCCCTCTACACATAGGAGGACATATATTACCCATCCCTCTACACATAGGAGGACATATATTACCCATCCCTCTACACATAGGAGGACATATATTACCCATCCCTCTACACATAGGAGGACATATATCACCCATCCCTCTACACATAGGAGGACATATATTACCCATCCCTCTACACATAGGAGGACATATATTACCCATCCCTCTACACATAGGAGGACATATATTACCCATCCCTCTACACATAGGAGGACATATATTACCCATCCCTCTACACATAGGAGGACATATATTACCCATCCCTCTACACATAGGAGGACATATATTACCATCCCTCTACACATAGGAGGACATATATTACCCATCCCTCTACACATAGGAGGACATATATCACCCATTCCTCTACACATAGGAGGACATATATCACCCATCCCTCTACACATAGGAGAACATATATCACCCATCCCTCTACACATAGGAGGACATATATTACCCATCCCTCTACACATAGGAGGACATATATTACCCATCCTTCTACACATAGGAGGACATATATTACCCATCCCTCTACACATAGGAGAACATATATTACCATCCCTCTACACATAGGAGGACATATATTACCATCCCTCTACACATAGGAGGACATATATTACCCATCCCTCTACACATAGGAGGACATATATTACCCATCCCTCTACACATAGGAGGACATATATCACCCATCCCTCTACACATAGGAGGACATATATTACCCATCCTTCTACACATAGGAGGACATATATTACCCATCCCTCTACACATAGGAGGACATATATTACCATCCCTCTACACATAGGAGGACATATATTACCCATCCTTCTACACATAGGAGGACATACACTCACCGGCCACTTTATTAGGTACACCTTGCTAGTAGTGGGTTGGACCCCTTTTGCCTTCATTCTTGGTGGCATAGATACAACGAGGTGTTGGAAACATTCCTCAGAGATTTTGCTCCATAGTGACATGATAGCATCACACAGTTGCTGCAGATTTATCGGCTGCACATGATGCCGATCTCCCGTTCCACCACATCCCAAAGGTGCTCCATTGGATGAGATGTGGGGAGTGTGGAGGCCATTGGAGGACGGTGACCTCATTGTCATGGTGAAGAAACCAGTGGTGAGATGATTGGAGCTTTGTGACATGGTGCATTATCCTGCTGGAAGGAGCCATCAGAAGATGGGGACACTGTAGGGATGGACATGGTCAGCAATAATACTCAGGTATGCCATGGGGTTTATACAATGCTCAATTGGTACTAATGGGCCCAAAGTGTGCCAAGAAAATATCCCCCACATCATTACATGTTGCTGTAGCCCATCCGCTTCAAGGCTCAATGTGTTGTGTGTTCAGAGTTGGTATTCTGCATACCTTGGGTGTAACCAGTGGTTATTTGAGTTACTGTTGCCTTTCTATCATCTGGAACCAGTCTGCCCATTCTCCTCTGACCTTTAAAGTTGCAATAGTTTAGCCTTGGGACTTTATATGGAGGCGCGACGCAATGAGGAGATATAAAATGCAATTTAATTGGTACATACAATAAGAACACATGGACAAGTACCGTGATGTCAAACAGATTTGTGATGTTATACATAGTATATTCTATATACCTAGTCAGGTACAGTATTCCACAGAACAATCCATGATAGGTATGAAAATATATCCTGGTAGCCCGACGCGTTTCGTGAACAACCGTTCACTTTCTCAGGGGTTGATGCAATACGTAAAGTCTATGAAATAAAACCGTTTATGGTATGTAATAAAATAGTAAATAATGTTGTAATAATGCAAAACACCAAGGGACATGCTCATACCTCTGACCTCTGACAACAACAAGGCATTTTCCTCCACGCTCACTGGATATTTTCTCTTTTTCCCACCATTCTCTGTAATCCCGAGAGATGGTTGTGTGTGAGAATCCCAGAAAAACTCAGACCAGCCTGTCTGCCACCAACAACCATGCCACGTTCAACGTCACTTCAATCCCCTTTCTTCCCCATTCTTATGCTCAGTTTGAACTTCAGCAAGTCGTCTTCCCCGCGTCTAGATGCCTAAATGCATTGAGTCCCTGCCGTGTGATTGGCTGATTAGCAAATTGTGTTACCAAGCAATTGAACGGGTGTACCTAATAAAGTGGCCGGTGAGTGTAGATTACCCATAATTCTACACATGGGAGGACATATATTGCTCATGCCTCTGTATATTTATTGCTTGGAGTTCAGCTTTAAAACGTAACTCCACTTTTGTTGGGCAAAAAACATTCCCCTCTGGGTGATCTCTGTACATTGCAGGGATTGTAACAAACTTTGTTGCAGATTTCTACCTTTTGTTATTCTGAAGAAATCATTGTTTGTTCCTCTGTGCTGAGTGGGTCTAATGGGAGTGGTTTCGTAATTATCTATCAGCTGTGGCAGCTGCAGGGCTCTAATGAGGAAATCTGCTGGGCCTGCATCCCTTTAGACGTGTTCCTATTGGGAGGATCTCATCAAAAATGACATTTATGTTGCAGGGGATGCCAGAAATCTGACT